>NC_137471.1:183382537-183831190 GCF_964235325.1 Thermobia domestica | reverse complement strand
GAACTGGAAAGAGAGAAGGAAAGAAGGAAGTGAAAAGGCGGCATCTAACATGCGAGTATCTTGCAAGTGTTGCCAAATTATAAACTCGAAAAATGTTATATGAAAAACAGAAGACCACTACAATTACTTGATTGCTCAATGTTGGAAATCGTGAACAGTGGATAGGAAATGGCTTAATATTTTTATATATAAATTAATTAGAGTAGCTACTCCGTAAGAAACTTCTTTGCCTGCTGGTAAATGAAACAAACCAAAGAACAGGAGTCAAGTGTAACATCTGCAATTGTTATGCAGATGGTAACACTACTCTGCTAAATATCATCTGCGCGCCTGCGTTAGTGTGGGTACGTGGGGGTAGTGAAACTGAAACAGTGGAGAGTGTTGAGCGCGGAATTGAAAATATGAATGAATCCGAATCACTTTCTCAGTATTATTGCAAACAGGAGAAAGGGAAACCTCTTCAAAGTCAAGCAAAGCAAGTTGTCATCAATGTGTACGCTCGACTAAGAGAATGTTGATACGATAGCATACTTCACTGGTGTTAGTGCCGCAGCAATATTTCGCGTGAAACGTGAAATCAACAGCGCGGGAGAATTTACAACTCCGGGCAAAAAGCGGCCAAACCGAAGTGATCGTGAGGAAAGTAAGTGCAGAAAATTAGATAATTTTCGGAGGGGTAATGTGCGGAAGAAAATTCATGATTTTTATAGAAGAAACGAATACCAACGTTAGAAAAAATTACTCGTGCTATTGCTGAAGATGAAGAGGCGACGGCCGCTTGTCTCATTTGGCTAAACAAAGTGGGTAACCGACAAACTCATTGGCTAAACATGGAAACTGGCAAACTCATTTGGCTAAACACCCACTAGTGGACCAAAAAATTTTTGGGGTTAGGCAGAAGCGGGTTTGGGCGGGGAGGGCACAAACGCATGGTTCTCTTTGCAGTGTTTGGAAAGTGAACTTTGTGCCTCCTTTTCCGGTCTTTGGGGGTTTTCGGATCCAGGTCTGGAACCGGTTCCTAAGATCCGGTTCTCTAACCGGGTTTCCAGATCGAGATCTGGAACCGGTTTCTAAGACCTGTTCCTAAGATCTGGAACCTGCTAAAACAGTAGTTCAAATATGGGACTTTGTACGTCTACATATATGGAGATTCAGTACACGTATTGCAAGATTACTCCAAACTAACCAAAATGGGTGTGGTGGATTTTGATATTAGGCGCCTCTATGTATTTGAATACTTATAAAATCCAAACGTTACTTCTATATTGATGTTGGATGTTGGAACTTTATAATATTAGGTTCTGTTTATACTACGTTGAAATACAATATTTTAATCTGTGCTCCCTTTTCTTCTTCTCTCCCCGTTTTGTCTCTCTGATACTTGGGATCCCTGGTTCGATCTCAGCTCGCGCCAAATGGACTTTGTGTGTACAAATACTGTATGCGTGGGTTACCTCGGGTTCTTCTTTTTTCCTCCCACTTTCTTTATTCCACCCTTTCATTCATTTCTCATCATCACCGTCTCCTTTTTTCCTAAACGGTATAACTGCGGGACGTAAAACTCAAAGATTTCATTTAATTTTTCTCTTTGTCTGACTTTTGTACCTCTGTCTAACAACTGTCTAAGAGTTACAATTTTTCATTGTCTTTGTTTATATTCCTCCCTACATCAACTTATGAATCTGGTTTCGTCTCGCTTTTATTCTTTCACCATATCGATACTAATACATGCATATTTTAAAATTAAAATTGTGCTCATGTTGTTTGCTGATTTTACAATGGGAGAGACGAAGAAAGGAGAAAGACGGGGTCTCTTTGTTAGACACGATTATGGAATAAGAAGGTGTCATTTGGATGGCCTAGCTGCTGTCGCAATTTTTTGATGGTAAATGTACAATTAAGTTTTATTAATTTACCTTTTTTATACACTACGTGTTTCTCTGAAACTACATTTGAGATCTAAACCTTTGGTTAAATAGTGCTGGCCACGGGATTCTTAGATTTTCTATCCTGATTTCGATTAGAATAGGAGAGGAGAATTAACATGTTTCTTCTTTCGTCTCGAATTTAAATATCCACTTGTTTTGTCGGGAACAATTCCGGCAGGCACGTAGCAAGGTGGGTCCGGACCCTCTCTTCGAGACCAGAAAAAAAAGTTAAAGAAGGATGAAACAAAATGAAATGAGAAAAAGAAGGATCAGCGTTTAAAAAAAACTACAGGAAGCTTTTGTTTATTCTTTCTTATGAGGAGATTTGTATTACAGTAGGACGTCGATAATCCGAACGTGGTCCCTAGAAGCTTTTTACATCTTGTCTTAGTGCTAGCGATAAACAAACAATAGGGTTGTCCATCGGCGTTGTGTAAAATCAGTGTTTTTACAAAAGCTCATTAATATGTAATTGTTTGTCATGCATTTTTTATTTTTATTTTCCCTTAGGCCTATACAGGTTAAGTTTTAAGTGTGAGTTACAAGAACAGTGTAATTTAGTATACGAGCAGCTTCTTCAGAAACATTAAATGTAAGTGGCCTTACGTACGGTATTGTAATAACTGTATGTACTATATAACCAGTGTATCGATAAAACAGCATACCGTACAGTATATTTAAGCCTAAATAGCATTTTCTTGGTTATATTAGAAAATCTGAACAAATTGAAAATCCAAATAGAAAAGTTACATAATTCTCAGAATTTCTGGTACTAGTCAGGGAGATTTCAAGCTTTCGAAATCATAGTGCCGTTGTGTAAGAGCGTGGACGTTTTTTAACGTAATTTTTCTTTATCGCGTCCTTGCAATATCAAACATGTTATTTGAAAAACAATTTTCTACTGCTCCTTTAACCTGTCATTTGGAACCGACAGTAGTTGAGGGAAAAATAAAAACAAAAATTTATATGGAAAATGGGTTCTATTAGCATTTGATTCAACAGAAAAAGGAACTCAGATATTGTAAAATATTTTGCAAGACATTATTGAGTATGCCCGTTTTATAATACTGAATATGTACTTCTTATAATAGTTGAGATCATAATGAAAGGGAAATTGTTATATTTGAATAAACAGAGGAAGGACGTAAATATTATAAAATCTTTTTCAATACTTTTTTTTTATTCTCTTACTCGAGATTTCTTCATAGTTTGTTATTAAAATACTTAGCAACATATCTTGATTTTATAGTCGTAACAAACCAATATATGTTGATTGAGCTGAGCGAAGCGAAGCTCTTATACTCGGATTAGCCGTTTGATGTCCGCGAACTCCTCCTAGACCGTTTGGCCGATCTCAACCAAACTTAGCACGCTGATAGAGTATGTCGTCCTGAGTGACAACATAGGTCGAAATCAAAAATCCGATGTACCATCGAGGAATAATCACCGAAAAACGCTTCCTCCTAGACCGTTTGGCCGATCTCAACCAAACTTAGCACGCTGATAGAGTATGTCGTGCTGAGTGACAACATAGGTCGAAATCAAAAATCCGATGTACCATCGAGGAATAATCACCGAAAAACGCTTCCTCCTAGACCGTTTGGCCGATCTCAACCAAACTTAGCACGCTGATAGAGTATGTCGTGCTGAGTGACAATATAGGTCGAAATCAAAAATCTGATGTACCATCGAGGAATAATCACCGAAAAACGCTTCCTCCTAGACCGTTTGGCCGATCTCAACCAAACTTAGCACGCTGATAGAGTATGTCGTGCTGAGTGACAATATAGGTCGAAATCAAAAATCCGATGTACCATCGAGGAATAATCACCGAAAAACACTTCCTGATTACGTAGTTTAAGCTCGCTCAGCTCAATTCATTGCAATCGGGTATATCCATTGCATTCCTAGTAGTAAAGTAGTTTTGATCGATCAAGCTCCTGGGCCTTCAGAATTCCATGTCACGCCCCTCCCCCCCTGTTAAGAAATCCTGGCTAAACGAACCAATATTTGTTCCAGTAAAACAGTTTAGAATGATCGAGCCCCTGGTGTGATGACCACAGTATTTCATGCCACGGACCCCCCCCCCTTCACGAAATCCTGGCTACGTGCCTGATCCCGGATAACCTAATTAGCGTTGCCAGGAGACGAGACGAGACTTCAGGCTGTGTCGTCTTGTTTCGTGCAAAATGTATCTCGTCTCAAAAAGATGTGTTTGTCTCTTCTCGAATGGTTCTGTCTCGTCTCGTGGCAACAGTAGAGAGGCTGAGACTCACAAAAAAGAGCTATTTTACTAAGGGTAGTTAAAACTATAACTCTTAACGAAGTTTGATTTGGTTAACAGTCGACTACAATCTTCAATTAACGCAACACACAAGACGACTAGAATCTTCCAACGACGACTGCTTAGTTTCGACTGAACCATTAATGAAATACTACGATTGTCAATACCGTTAGTACAGTCGGTAGACAAGCCTTCCCCACTTAACTTGAAATCCTTTTCTCAGAACCTCTTTCGCCACTTCAACAAATAAAGATGCCTATATGATTTTCCGATTTCAAAAATGACTTAGTTTCGAATAACATCATAAAACATTTTTCTTTTAATGTCAAACCAGCGTCCTTTCAAAACTCAGTACTGAAAATGGCTGACGTTTCTGTCTTTGGCTTGACGTTCTAGAAAAATCATGAAACAATGGTTAATTACTGATAAAACTGCCATTAAGAGAACTTGAACTTCTATAACAGAATTTTTATACATAGATATCCCCACCAGTACCCAGAGAGAAGCCTTCTGAAACAGTGACCTCGATGAATGCTTTAACATTGTACTTAAATCTGGAGCACTATCAGAAACTAATTAAACTTGAATCGAAAGAAAAATTGAAATAAAAACTGTTTGTAAGAATCATTTTTTTAAAAAAGCACTTTACGTATTCTCTGTTCTTTGTAGGATAGTCCTCATTTGAAATGATAAATGCTGGTATACACTTCGAAGGCAAATAATTTATTCTGAGTTAATAAATTTTGAAACCAATTCAAAAAATTGTGTTTGCATTTTCGAGACGAGACGTATCACGTGATATCTCGTGCCTCCTCTCGAAGTGTTCAGTCACGAGACGAGACGAGATGGGACACAAGAATGTCTCGTCTCGTGAGAACACTAAACGTAATGAGGTTAATCATCCTAGGACTAACCATGTGATCTTTCAAATAAAGTCCTCCAATGTCACTCTCTGGAACTGTTCAAGGGAAGAGGGTTAAGAGTGACTTCCCATTTTTTTGTTGATGACACATGGCAACCCTCAGAGTCATCTCATTATTGAAACCTAAATGCCAGTCATCCGCTCGACGAGGCGGAAGTGTCGCTGGCGCAGATCATCATCTCTACATTAACACCCTGACAATGAAGACGAGAGCAAACAATGCCTCTGTCTCTTCATTCGTCTTCCTCTGAATGGATTTACTTTTGTGAAAAGGACTTCAAAGGAATTCATGTTGTTTCATTAATATTTTTGCTGTTGTTTGTTAACAAAAATGAGTAATATGTACGGTGTATGTACTACTATGAGCAAGATAAATGACGCGTCTCTTTATTTTGAAGTTTTCTCAAAATATCTCCGTTTTCTTTATATGTTCGAAATTTTGGAAGGTTTCCCCAGCAGGAAACGTTAATAACAAACCCGTTTTTAATATTTGTGTTAGATATTAGCTTAAAATAAATAAATTAGAAGCGAAAAACATTAAATCGACCGAAATTACGAGAATTACCAACTCTGCTAAAGTGGGAAATTTTCAGGAACGCTAGGGAATTCTGCAGTTCAACACGAAGCAGCGACATCTATGTGATTGAGAGAAATGTGAATTAAATCTACAAACGAAACTTTTAACGAAACATTTCTTATGTGTCTTACTACGTGCATTATCTGCGAACTCCAAATATATGAATCTATACTAAGTATTAACGTATAGATAGAGCAAATAGTGGAAATTGCCTATGGAAAAGGACGAATTGGTAGCACGATGTAATGAAAAATCATCTTTACGGTAGAACAGGTTCGCTTCACGTAAGAAAATAAATAACTCAGCTTGAATTTTATAAAGTTTCACAATGTTTATCATTAAATAGTCTCCTATCTACATTTTTGGACACTTTGATAACAACTTTCCCTATTAAATTTTTAATTTTCCTTATATACATTTAATTATGGAAAAGTTTAACAATGTATTTGTTTTGAATTGAAATTGTTTTGAATTTACCCCATGAGGTAAGTAGCCCGAAGGAGGAGAACTGAATTAACTGATATTCTACGTAAAAGCAACCAATTTTTGATTGTTGACGCTTCTTATTTTCAGCACATAATCTTTACGTTAGAGAGTCAGACAGAAAAATCCTGTTTTTTTCCTCCCCTATGACCACCCATCTTAAACTTCTACATACCATGGTTCGTTTCACACAATTTCGGTGCACCTCCAAAGACATTCATATAATAATAATAATAATAATAATAATAATAATAATAATAATAATAATAATAATAATAATAATAATAATAATAATAATAATAATCCTGAATATGCCATCCTTACATAATGTAGTAACCTTAGACATCTTAGTTTAAAATGCTTTCTTCAGTAATAATTTGAGCAACCATGTAGGAGGCGGCACGACGTTTTATTTTGCCCCTCTCATTTCAGTACCCTCCCAACAAAAAGTAATTTCTGATATGCAGGGCAGACAAAATTATAAGAAATATATTTACAGCATCCTATCCCCCTTCATGATTGGAATATTTTACGTAGCATTTTTATTCTACCGAAGATGGCCCTGTGCGGTTAGGGGTATGTAACTAAAGAAATACCTAATATATAGCGCCCCTTGATTGTAATACGAGGGGGCTATATATTAGGTATTACTGCTTCTTTATTTGTTCGAGGGAGCCCCTACACAACCAAGGGTGACAAAAAGAAAACGAGAAGTGTCTATTGATTCTAGTGGCGGATCCAGCACGGACTCCTGGGGAAGGCGCTGAAGTGAAAGATTCTTTTAATGATGTGAAGCTGTCACAAATTACCACTTAACTAAACTAAACATAATACTGGGGTGAACCGGAACCCACTCGGTTCAAATTGATGTAAAAGTTTAATTTTTGGCTTCATATTAAAGTTTAGGTTGCAAATGAAAATTTCAGTCCGAGTGGTCAATGATCAAATGTCGGGGGGCTCTTCGGTGTAGATGTTATGACCCGCGTATGGTAAAAGACAAAAATATTAAAATTCTTAAAACTTTCAAAGTTTGCATCTATTTTAAAGGAATTTTTGGCTTCATATTAAAATGTTGGTTAAAAATGACAATTTCAGTTCGAGTAGACAATGATCAAATCTCGGGGACTCTGCAATGTAGGAAAAATAATGACGTCTATATCGTGATCCTGTTGGTGACATCACGAGTCATGGCCTAAATATAGCACAAAGTAACCCCAGATGGTGTCGGCTCTCGTAGTAGACTGAGCTAGCGCATCATGATAGTAAGGAAAATTGGTTTCGGCGTGGGTTCAAACCTTGCCTAAAGAAAGTTATTATTATTTTTTTATAACACTTCTTTTGTTAAAATAAGATTAAAAATAATATTCAAAAAGTGATTTAACGATTATTTTTTTAAAATTTTCATTAAACTTCTTTCATTAAAATAAGTTTGCCCCTTTACTATACAGATCCATAGCAAAAGAAGAAGTAGTAGTAGTAGTAGTAGTAGTAGTAGTAGTAGTAGTAGGAACGGGTTAGAATGCAATTCAGCATTCATTAGTTCCCATGCGATGTTACCAAACGTAACTCGCTTACAATGCCTTCTGCCTAGGGCTGAGTGTATTTCGAAAATATGCTTGCTGTTCGGGGTGAAGTTCCAAGGTTCAGCATTGACTAGGAGTTTTTGCTATTAATATCCCTTCTAACAATATTGGCAGTGGACAAAAGTTAGCCCGTGTTGAAGCTTTTTGCTCCTAATTTAGTTATTTTATTTTTATTATTTAACGAATATATTGAAAATATTTTTGTCAGCAGCCACGTATGCAGGAACTTATTTCGGGAGCGGTCCAAATCTATTTGGGGGGGGGGGCGACTTCAATATTAGGATAAATTATATTAAAAGTTTTAAAAATAACCCCCAAAATTAGGTTAAATTTAAAGAAAAGTTATTAATGCGTCCTTGTTTGTCAGTAACGTTTCCTCATTTTGAAACCCTCAGAAACTTCGAATATATAAAGGAAAACGAATTATTTTCGATAAAGTATCACTTCAAGGAGACGCGACATTTTTATTGGACATGGTGATACCCCACGTTAACAAGAGCAAGAATTATTTCCCTGTGTTCTTTGCCATTGCGCTCTATCGAAAGGTGAGGTTTGTAAAATGTTGGCAAATAGCAATACTGAACAGAACTTCACAGAAATGCATGCTGAACTTTCGTTTATAACTACCCTTTGGTAATTTGCCCTCAAGGTCAATCGAGTGATAACCCAGTTCCGTTCTTAAGCCGTGTTCGTATTACTTCGAACAGCTTTGACGTATTTGTTTTCCAAACTCCATAGGAACAGACAATCAGGGCCAATCATAGCATACATTTAAGCAAGTAGACCCCTATATTTGTCGTGAAATTATTACACAAATTACCCAAGGACTCTTAATATATGAATCTATACATTTATTTATATAGATAAAGCAAACAGTGGAAACTACCTATCGAAAGAATAAATGAACAGCACGATCATAATGAAAAGCATGCCTCGTAATATAACAGACTTTTTTCGTCTAAGAAATCGAAACTCAGTTGGCCAGAACAACTAGTCTGAACGAATTAGCTTATTAATTCGAACCCAGTAAGAGAAAGGTTCTTATTACTATTGTTTCCTCTTTTCTATGTGAGGAAAAATCAAATTGTGACATCGCGATATCAAATGTATTTGGTTAGGTAACTTTGTCTTAGCTAAACTTTAAATATCAGTAACCGTCGATATTATTTCACTAACCGATCAGTTACTGAACATTCCAAATACGTCAAACCAACGGCGTAACATGAAGGTTAACCTCTCCTCCGCAGCCCCTAGTTATGCGTCCGTACTTTCAGGGGCGGACCAAGGGCCGGGCAACTGCCCGGGGCTCCAAAACGAGCCTCAAAAATTAAATTTTATAATGTGTTTTCTACTGACATTTTTGGTTTATATTCTTGTGAAGTAGAGGCAATTACATAATCTTTTTCCATTTCACCTTGGAAGAAGAGTTTCATAGTACTAAGGGGACTGTATCGACAAATGGAGAGATGGCATGTAGAATAAAGAGTGGAGGGGGAGTAAGTATTGTTTGTTTCTTTGCTTGAGTTTAGCGTTCCACGGTTATGCCTTAATGGCCAAAGGAGATGTGGATACTGATTATAGTGGAATCCGAACCACGTTTATCGTTCAACAGTAACCCACCGGGAATTGGACCCGGGACCACAGAAGCCAGGCGTGCTAGCCACTAGGCCAAGCGGGGGAGCGGAGTTCGTATTGTTTATAGCGGGCCATATTCTTTGTGAAGTTTTCCTAGGTAATGAATGTCTTTTTGAAAAATGGGTTTAAAATATTAAAAACACTATGATAAAATGTAAAATATAGGCTAGTACTAGGGGAGGAGGGCCCCAAAAAGTCACTTTGCCCGGGTGAAAATTTGGCCTGGTCCGCCCCTGCGTACTTTCTAAATTTATATATTTTTTTGGCTTTGAAGCCTTGTGCGGTTCCCACGCAACAGGGTTGCGGGGGCGCTATTTACGCCTATACTTCGAACGTAATTCAATAACTGTTTCAGAAATTCTACCAACAGCGTGGAAACGGGAATATATATTTTTCTAATAGTCCTATAGATCTTTCACCCAGAACACCAGATGCAATTTTTCAGAATGGGCTCTGGCTAAGTATAAGGAGGATCTGATGTTTCCTAAGTAAGTTCCTTTCAGAAAGTTTGATATTTCTTTAACGGTGATGTAAATAAACATACTCATCGTTATTAGCCCGACACCAAACCATCCTGGACAAATCCCTCTAGAGCAACGATCGGCCAAAGTTTATTCTGCTTAATTTTATAAGCGACTCAAAGGTGAAACACTTGTTAACGAAAGCAATGCTGTGTATACACTGCCATGCTTCTGACAAAATATAAAGTGTTTTGTAATCTTTAGACGCTTTTCCTATTCTTTTTGCACTCTTGGTTGCGTAGGACGCCCTCGAACAAATAAAGAGGCGGTAATATTACAGTCAAGGGGCGCTATAAATATATTACGTATTTCTTTTGTTACCTAACCATAACGGCCTAGGGTCACCTTCGGTAGAATAAAAAATGCTAAGTGATATTCCATTCACGGAGGGAAGGATACTCTAAATGTATTTATTATTCTTTTTGTCTGACCTGCTTGTCAGAAATTAAATACTTTTTTTTTGGGAGGGTGCTGAAAAGAGAGGGGCATAATAAAACGTCGTGCCCCTCCTAGATTTTAAATTTTGTTACGTGGTTGCTCAAATTATTACTAAAGGAAGCACTTTAAAGTAAGAAGTCTAAGGTTACTACATTATGTAAGGGTGGCATATTCAGGAATAATAATAATAATAATAATTATTATTATTATTATTATTATTATTATTATATGAATGTCTTTGGAGGAGCACCGAAATTGTATGTGATGGGTGGTCATAGAGGAGGAAAAAAAACAGGATTTTTCTGTCTGACTCTCTAACGTAAAGATTATGTGCTGAAGGTAAGAAGCTCATCAATCTGAAATTGGTTGCTTTTACATAGAATATCAGTTACTTCAGTTCCCCTGCTTCAGGCTACTTACCTCATGTGGTAAATTCAAAACAATTTCAATTTAGAACAAATACATTGTAAAACTTTTCCGTAATTAAATATATATAAGGAAAATTAAACATTTAATAGGGAAATCTGTTATCAAAGTGTCCAAAAAAGTAGATAGAAGAAAATCTAGTGATAAACATTGTGAAACTTCATAAAATTCTCCAAATTAGAATTAACATTTACTGGAAAACATTCCTTATGCACCAGTGAGCATGTAGTGAGCAGTGAGCACAGGGGAAATAATTACGAAACAGTTTGCAAACAAAAATTAGGGACACTAATGCAAGTGCGACAACATTTTTTGTCTTTTTGGTATCGTTATGAGTTTTACACATATGTTACAATTTGATTCTTTCCCACATAAAAAATAAACAAAATAACATAGTAATAAAAATGACAGTTTGGGATTCGAACCAATTAACTCCGTCATACAGACTCGTTGCTTTAACTAACAAAGCTATTTGTTCTAATTGTCTGGATTTGTGAATAATGTTAAGCAAAGTGTAAAAGGTTGCCAGGAACTAAATATAATAATAAATGACAGGGTGTTCAACATTTTTGTATCTGTTGTCGATGGTCTTTATGTTGATTTGTTGATTGGTGCAAATTTTTTTGTATAAATACAACGCTATCCTAGAGCTTCAGAAGAATATAATGTGTTTAAAGGATAAAGTTGGTACTGAAACTCTTGTAAACTTAAATAGTTTTAATGTGAGTAACTGTTTCATAAAGGAGAGTGAGAGTTCAAACTGTATTACTGAACAGTGTATAATAGATTCTGTGCAAGCTAGGGATGACTTACCCATGTATGTTAAGCCAAAGTTGATAGATTTATTAGTCAAATATAAAGATTTATTCTCAGATGAGCCTAGGTTAGCCAATTTGGAGCCATATAAGATTGTTTTGAAGGATGAAGAGATAGTCAATGTCAAACCTTATCCTATACCAATCAACTTGAAGGATAGCTTTAGAGAACAAATAGAGAAATGGTTGAGACTAGGAATTATCAAAGAGGCTACTAGCCCTTATAGTAACCCCATGTTTTGTGTTAGAAAAATCGATGGTACAGCTCACCCTGTTCTTGACTGTAGATTTCTGAATGAGAAAGTGGAAGCACCTAAAGTGCAGGTTGAGCCTATTCAAACTTTGTTACATCGATTATCAGGTAGTAAGATTTACACGTCTTGTGTTTTGAAGGATTCGTATTACTAGCAAGCCTTGCATCCAGATTCGTATGCATGTACAGCGTTTCTTTATGAAGGTAGACAATATGTATGGACGCGCCTACCCATGGGGTTAAAGATTAGCGCCTCGATTTTTCAGGTGGCAATGAATCAATTATTTGGATTAGAGACTACCAAATTTTTATGTTGTTACTTAGATGACCAATTAATATTTTCTGATAGCTATGAGAAACATCTGGAACATCTTGAGTATGTTTTAAGTGTTTATCGTAAGGCAAATATAACTTTAAACTTTGCTAAGACGAGGTTTATCGTTAGAAGTGTAAAATTCTTGGGTCACATTGTTGGTGGTAAAGAGATAAAAATTGATCCGAAAACAAATGACACTATTTTGAAGTTTTGTGAACCAAGGAATAGGAGAGACGTTCGTAGATTTTTGGGTTTAGCAACCTGGAGGAGACATATAGGTAATTTTGCAGAAATTAGTCAACCTTTGGTCAATTTGTTACATAAGGATGTGAAATTTGTATTTGGCGAAAAGGAAAGGAAAGCTTTTAATACTTTGAAAAATGCGTTAGTAACAGCACCAGCGTTAGCACAACCTAATTTTTCTAGAGAATTTGAAATTTATGGAGATGCATGTGAGTATCAAATTGCTGGTTATTTGGCGCAGAGAAATGACAATAATGAGATTGAAGTAATATCATATGCTAGTAGGGCTATTAAAAATAGTGAGATGACACTTTCTATTTTTCAGTTGAAACTTTTAGCTTTAGTCTTTTTGTGTGAGAAGTTTGCAGATTATGTATTGAGTAGAAAGATTGTAATATATACGGACAACAAAGCTGTAACGAGAGCCCAAACTATGTTAAACTTACACGCTAGAACAACCAAACTTCTTATCAGATTGCAAAGATTTGACTACGAATTAAGGCATTTACCTGGACGCGAAAATATTATTGCTGATACATTGTCACGCTATCCTTGTAACGATTCTGTAGGTAAAAGTGAGGAACTGTTTGTAAAACTGGTATTTAGTTAAATGAAAAAAGATGAAATTAAGTTGTGGAGAGACGAGCAGAATAAAGATAAATTGTGTACAAAAATAAAAGAGAATATTGTAAATTTGAATGATTTATATAAGCTCAATTTTAGTGTGCTATTTAAGTTCGAAAGGAATACCGGAAGTTGGTTGTTAGTTGTACCTCAAGAGTTAATTAAATAATTTTGGAATGTGAGCATAAGAGAGGGCATTTTGGGATAGCGAAAATGTACAAACATTTTAAAGATTGTATTTTTGGAAAGGTATGCGCAGAGATATAGCACGATTTGTAAATGACTGTCTGGAGTGTTCAAAAACAAAGGTTGTAGCAAAAAAATATTCTCAGTCAGGAAATACATGTAATCGTAAAACATCCTCATGAGCAGCTCTCTATAGACCTGATTGGTAAATTAGTACCTTCTAAGGGTTACCATTACATTTTAAATGTGACTGATGTATATAGTAAGTTCGTAGCTTTATATCCATGAGAAAGAGCAAGTACTAAAGAGATTATGACAGTGATGGAAAAGAAATATTTCTGCCATTCCGAGGCAGATATAGAGTGACAATGTACATCTAAACTGTGGAACAGTTTTTGTAAAGAACATAGCATCAAACACATTACGACTACTGCTTTCAATCCAAAGTCAAATGTATGTGAACGTGTAAATAAGGAGGTAAACCGGCTTATAAGACTGTTTTATCACGAAGATAATACTAAATGGAGTGAAACGTTACAGGAGATTCAACATTTGTTGAATAATTCTGTCTCATTGGTAACTGGATATGCACCTTGTGAGTTATTTCTGAATACTAATGCTTTAGATTCGTACAAGAGAAGTATGTATTGGCCTCAGGAATTGTCTCTTATAAATGAAAAGCAACGATATCAATTGGTTGAATCCAACTTGTGTAATAGTAGAAATAAGAACAAATGTAAACCAAGTATTGGTCAGGTAGAATTAAGAGAAGGAGACCTTGTTTTTGTGAAGTCTCATGAGTTGAGTTCAGCAGTGAACAGGAAAATTAAGAAATACCTATTAAAATATATTGGTCCTTTTTCGGTATTAAAAGTCTTTCGAAATTCAGCAGCTTTGGTATCATTAGATGGTAAAAAGCAATTAGGAACATATAGCTTTTCGAATTTGAAGAAATTTAATTGCTCAGAGGAGAGAAAACTTGAACTTTTGGGTAAAGATTAAAGAAAGATAAATAGATTATAAGGAAGTTATGCATAATAGTATATGTAGACTTATATAATTGTTATTGTATCTTATAGTAAAGTTAATTTTGTTTTAAAGTATTTAGAAGTAAAAGAAAAAGAAAAATTAACTACGTTAATTTTCTTCAGGCAGAGAGAGCTTGTAGTGTTTAATATTTTGTAAAGATCAGTTGAATTATTTTGTATGCATAAAAAAGGGAAAAGAATTGAATTAGTGGTATTATATTGTAGTTGGATACAGTAAGTGTAAAAAGTTAGCTCAGTAAGTTAGTTGGAGAGGTACGATCCTAGTGTTAAGACGTCCGTGCGACTGTAAATATCTAACGCCAAAATATAATTATATAATATATTAATGAGCACTAATTTAACATTATCCTTTCGATAAAGAAGAAACAAGGAGCATTGCACAGTGGTATGTCATCAGCAAATATTTTTGTGCTGAAAACCTGGCTATTTACTTTTATGCCTTTCTCGTTTTTTTTAAATCAAAGAATTCTTTTATAGCCTCTTCTATACAGACATTAAACAGGAGAGCATGGTGGAAAGACTACAAGGTGGATGCAATGCAATTCTACATTCTTGTCGCTCTGGCGCATGACGTCATCTTGGTCGCAGACGTGGCCAGCGAGTCAGATGGACTTTTAACAAGCGCTTGCTCGCTGGTATCTTACACGCAAACTTCTCTTCTATTTATAGTGATCTTCAACGAAGTAAAAATTTTAGTACAAACAATAATTATATAAACGTAATGTAATCAATGCTTAAGCTAAGTGAATTCAAAAAAAGACATTTACAATTGCAAAAGAAACAGCAATATCAGTTCATATTAAACAACTTTGAAGCTTGAACAAGCCAATATTACTCACTACATTTTCTGCTTTTTCTTTCTTTTCTTTTCTTTCTTTCTTTCTTTTCTTTTCTTTTTTAAACATCTGAAGTACTACACTCGAGTATGTATAGAACTGAATAATCTATAACACAGTGTGTCGTTAATGCATTTATGTATGCTCAAGTATATTTTCGTAACACATTGATCGGTTTTGATTTACTAATATTTTGCTTGAAAGAGAATTCTTTACTGATGACCTCATATACATTTTGAGAATATCTCAAGGGAGAATTCATGGTTTTCGTAAACAGAAATGCACGTACGTATATTTTCGTTATGCTTGGACAGTTTTTTTAGAGGTTGCTCCCAAGTAAGTTTCGTCAGAATCTCAGGGGAGGTTAAAAACTTTATTGAGCAGGGACGAACGTATTTAATATTTTAAACGTTGTTTTTATTTTTGATTTATATATATAAAAAAAACATCTTATTTGAAGTCGCTGATCGCTTATTTATAGGATTTGTATTTAAACAAAAGGTTTGGTGAAACTGACAGCTCCCTGAATATTAGTGTCAAAATTTACGCCATAACAAACTGTATTATTAAACATTTGTACGAAAATAAAATTACATATACTATTGAGTTCTAAAAATATATAGAAATAAATATGTAATTTATATACAAAGCACCTCAAACAAAGAAATTGCAACAGCAGTTATTCTTAATTTTGTAATTCTGTAGGGGCCCGCTAAATATGTATATGTAATAATCCAAAGTTATGATTAAAATGAACAAAAATTTCAAAATCAGAGTGTAAAAATGTCCCGACAGTGTCGCCCTGACATGGTAGGTGGATACTTTATTCTCTTGATTTAATACATTGTTATATATCTTTGCAACCGTTAATCGTTATTACTAACCTTCCATTCGTTAGTTAATTTGAAGTGCAACGTCCCGTTTTAGCACCGAGGCTACAGGGAATGCAGACCTCCAGAATGAAATGGGACCTGAAATACTTTAACGCATTCAATGCTCTCCATTTGGTAACTCGAGGGAGGTAACCCTCCTAAATCATCGTGCTTCCCTTCTCGAAAATGAAAATGAAATGAAATCTTTGAGTTTTACGTCCCACGGATATGCCGGTTACGCTAAAGGAGACGGTGATGATGAGTAATGAATGAAATGGTGGAATGAAGAAAGTGGGAGGAAACGGGAGAACCCCGAGAAAACCCACGCACACGGTGTTTGTCCACCACAAAGTTGGCGACGGCTGGGATCGAAGCCGGACCCCATGCACCAGAGGTGAACGCTCTACCACTGAGCCACCGCGGCCCCTCCCTTCTCGAGTTACATGCCTGCCTCTGTGGGGAAAATTTTGTCTCAATATCTTATGTAGAAGGAAATGATGATAGAAATGATAACCTGTGTCGGTTCCCCTCCCTCATGATTTCGAATCCGGGTCTTTCTCGAAGTTCGTCTTTTTAAATCGTACCATTGGATTTTTGTATGCAGGATCAACACAACCTACTGTAGCCCTATATACTATTATTACATACTAATAATACTAAAAAGAAACTACATAATGAAATCGCTTTTTTTATAATTTCATTTAACATTGCATTTATTTATTACTTTTATGTAAAACTTACCATTCTTTGGGTTTATTTTGTCCTGTTGCCTGCAAGCTAAAATCCATTTCTGGAGACATTCCCCCTCTTTTTGAGGAAATCTAAAGTATTTTATATTAGTTCTCTTAGTTTTTCTCTAATAATTACTACAGCCGTAGGCTGCACAGTTAGGCGTTCTCGATATCTTTTAAAAGAACAAAGTAACAAAGAATTTCCACTTGTCACTTAAAGCCGCGCCTTTTCCCGTTTTCCCGTTGACAGCGCTCCAGGCGACATGCGCATGCAACCACCTTGTAGTCTTTCCACCATGACTGAGGATGTTTTATTACGCAACAGACCATTGTTTCTTCTTCTTCCCTCTCTCCCAACCCACAGATTTAAAGCTACTTAACAATACTTGTCGATTCACAAAGAATTTTAATGTCGCTCCTGCACGGCTCCGTCCGCTAGTTTTTAATTGTTTTCATTTTCGCATTTCGTTGCAAGAATGAGAGTTTTCTAATGCAAATTTAGTAACTGTTCGCTTGTTCAAGTCACAGAGACTATTTTAGTTTACTAAAGGAAACAAATAGGATATCTAATTAGCTTGAAAATACTCAATGCAATCATGACGATTGGTGTGGATGTTCGGAGAAATCACAAGCGTTGTAAGGACAATGAGCTGCCGAAAGAAGTAATACTGAAAATTGGGACAATGACAATCTACATAACCAATCCAGAATCCAACGATGATGCATCCAGTTCCAGCGCCTCATCCCGCTGGACGTCATCGATGATGACTTATTTCAATGCAACTGATAATTATGGCTTTTGACTTTCACAAAACAGATGAGTTGTTGATGGATTTTATTGTAATTTAAAGTCATGTATGATGCTTGTTAGTCTTCAGTAAATAAAATTCAACATTTCAAATTGTACTATAACTCACTTATAATCTTACACACAACAAAATGGGTTTAAAATCTGCAGTATGGGCTATAGGTAAGCATTTCGAAATCTAGCCATTTTTGCGTAAAAAATGCTTATTTCTGAAGGCTATATAGCCTGTTTTCTTCAGAGGTTGTTGGCAACACTGCACGTTATGATTTGTTAGTCAGTGTCCAAAGCCATCGCATATCAACAACGCATGGACATTAAGTTCTGTTTCAAGTTAGAAAGAAATTAGCAAAGAGTCATGAAATGTTGAAATGAGTCGGTAGAAGACGAGCAACGTTCAGGACGTCCATTGTCCTTAAAAAACCGAAGAAAACGTGAAAAAAGTGACAAAAATTGGCTAACAGACGAATAACTATTCGAGAGGTTTCCAAAGAACTAAACATCTCGTACGGGTTCGTACAAAGCATTTTAACCGCTGATTTGGAAATGAGAAGAATAAGTGCGAAATTTGTTCCCCGCCTTTTGGTTGACGAACAGGAGTTCTCGGCCGAAAGGTCATAGATAATAATGGGCAATATGTACTGGATTAAAATTGATTTTCAATAAAGAATATTTTGTTCAGAAATGTAACCAGAAAACCGTGGAGACTTCATATGACCTTTATATATATATATATATATATATATATATATATATATAGAAAGAGAGAGATGTATAGATAAATAGATATACGTATTTTATTATATGTATTTAAATTGAAACGTACCTGAAATGTAGTTGACATTCATGAAATTGTAAAAGTATTATAAGTACTTATATCTTAATTTTGTACATGAAATGGACTTAAATTATGTGTACACTCCAGAGATGGAGTGGGTCAGTGGGTCAAGTGGGTCAAGTTTTCCGAGTGGGTCAGTGGGTCGTGGGTCAACAGCATGTGACCCACTGTGACCCACCACCCACCGTGACCCACTGCGACCCACCACCCACCATGACCCACCGTGACCCACCACCCACCATGACCCACTGTGACCCACCACCCACCATTACCCACTGCGACCCACAGACTCAGTATGATCTACCAACCCTCTCTGCTCACTGCATTGTAGACAGTATCTTCTGAAGACTGGTAAATTTGTCTCCGTTTTACTTTCAAGATTTTCATTTCCCTTCCTTTTTCACTTGTTTCTGTCTACTTACCTGAGGTGAGTATATCTAACCAAGTGAAAAAAGAACTTCACGCACTTTTGGATATTGATATTTTTAATAGTAATAATAGCAATAGGACTTACACTACAACTTGTCTTTCGAGACCTGTGAGTTTTTAGAGCTAACTACATTCTTGAATCACTGTAATATATAAATTATTATATAAAAAATTGAATGTAACTATATGTGCCTGATCATCACGGTCAAATTGCAAAGTCAAATGAAATTACTTTTGGTATATAGTTAGGCCTTAATCCAACTGGGATGTTATATTGCTTTCATTATAATGCATAATATCCTAAGGAGGTAGTAAGGATGTGAATTCTTCCGAAAAAAAAATGAGTATCTCGCAAGCCGTTAAACTTACGGAGCTGAAGTTCAGTGTATTAACTCTTTATTAAAAATAAACAGAATATGTCGTAGCATTTTTCTAAATTCTTCTATATGGGGGGAGGGGACACTTTTATGGAAAATTGTGTGTTGGGAAACAGATTTTGTAAGAAAAAAATGCATAAGATAATTTAATATGTGCTAAGATGAAGAACTATTAAAATGTTTTGTTCAAATAACTTGGCCTAAGGGAGAAGATAAACAAACGAACAAGGCCTCTTAATTGTTTAAAGAGAGATAAAGTGGGGAATATAAGGAGAATATCCAGGCTGGCTAGGGGAGGACGGAAGCAACCAAAGACGAGGGGAAAATTCAGTCAGGTGGGTGAGAGGACACCTAACACTCATGTAAGACCTTCTTCTCTTTGTAAAATCTTAGTTGGAGAAGAATCTGAGCCAAGTATGGTCTCTCGTGTATAATATTTTGTAGTTACTAAATTTACTTTATTTCAATGTAATTCTATTGTGTTTTTGCATTTTCATATAATCTCTCTCAGTGTTAATAAAGTTTGCTTACTTAAGTATTCCTCCAGGTTCTTTTACTTACTTCCACAGAGAAGAGATAAGAACCATTATTTTTGAATTGACAGGCAGTGGATACTCACGACTGCCAATACTATAACATTCTTTACATTTTTATTAAACAATTGGTAGTGAGTTGGTTTGTAAAAATGATCGAAAACGATCGATGTTATTTAAGAAAAAAGTCAGAAAGAAAAAATACAGTGCTTGGCTTCATATATCTATTGCTTTCTACTATAATAATTGCTGAAGCTTATGTTTATTATATGGAGTGCTTACAGCACAGGACAATCAACCCATAAAGTTGTGAGAAAAATAGGCATAAAATTTGTACTGTAAGCTTAATTACACGGAAATTTGAAGTTTGGATTGTACACATAATTGTATGGAAAATTTTACTTTTTTTCCTTTACGTTGGTCTACTTACTTTGATTTGGAACTTTGAAATTTCATCCTTTTTTCCACTGAAAGGTATTGATAATTCAACAAGGAAATAATTATATTATGATAATCTAATTGAAATTCATCGTAATTTGGCACATGGCAAACAGCAGTGTTGTAATTGATGTTGAAGAAGGAGGAAAATTCCCATTCACCTCTGAACACTTTCCAGGAATCTCGTTCCCTTTCGCTTTCTACACGGGGGAGGGAACTTGGTAATGGTATCAAACCTTCATGTGTAATTACAAAAATGAAATTTATAAACAAATAAGAAATCATCAGTTTATCAGTTTATTTGATAGTTTATTCACAAGATCCTCTATCAAAGGCGTGGTAGATGAAGTTTCTGTTCTACATGGGTCGACATTGCCAACTGACATGGCCGATATGGAAAAGATGTTGTATGGTGGTAGAGAGATGATACTTCTTGCTGAGCATTTCAAACCTGACCAAGAAAAATCGTTATCAGACTTAAGTCTAACAAGTAGATTGTCGATGAGAAGTTGCAGAAATCGGGTAGAAGTATTATCAATTTCTACGACAGAGTGCGAACGGGGATTTCCCCTTATGAATTTACAGATGACTGATATTAGAAATAGACTAAGTGCTCAAACATTGTCTAACTTGTTGCTCATCAATGTTAATGGCCCACCGCTAGATATGCTCAAAGTAGACGAGCTAGTTATTTCTTGGCTGAGGGACGGACACCATTCCACTGTGGATGATATACCGCCAAAAAGTTACCAACAGGAAATAAATCCGATTTCAGATTTGTTTTAAGGTGGAAAATTACGAGTTACGGAAAATGTATACTTGTATTACAAATGGCTTATTTGTGTTATTCAACTTTGTACCTAACTTTTAGTAAGTCTCTTCTTTGCTTTAGGTAAACTACTTTGAATAAATACTCATAATAATTGCAATTATACATATTTGTAACTTAAATTTAACGTGGTGTTTTAGTGATTATACAAATTACAATTATGAGCATGCTTTATGGAAATGATCCCACATAGGGTACCCGAGCACCTTTATACACTATGAAAAACTGATTTTTCTAGTCTTTTGTGAGAAAAATACTGTGAACTGAGAAACCATAACCTTTTCCATATTGTACAGGGGTATTTTCCTGCGAATAGAAGTTTCTTTTGGAATGCGTTCAGAAATTAACACTTGCAAGAATACTCTCTTAGTACAAGTATATTTTAGGCACACACTAATTTCCCCCCACTTCGAACTGTTACAATTTCCTCACTGACAAACACTTTATCATTTTATATCGCAAAGGTCAGATCCACCGTTATTGTAACAGAGTGGTGCTTGAGCGATTGACTAGAAATTCAAAATCCGATTAGTGACAATTTCACAGTCTTGTTTTATTACAAGTGTAAACTCTTTAGTCAGTACAGAAGAGGCCTTGTATCGTGTTCAGAGTTGATGACGATGGATTTTGGTTAGTCAGAATAGGTCACAGTGGATGAGAGTGGTTCATGGTAGGTGGTGGGTCAGAGTGGGTCACCGTGGGTGGTGGGTCAGAGTGGGTGGGTCAATGAAAACTTGACCCACGACCCACTGACCCCCACCCACCATGACCCACTCTGACTCACGACCCACCGTGACCCACTGTGACCCACCACCCACCATGACCCACTGTGACCCATCATGACACACTATAATCTTCGACAATGCCTGCCCCAGCATAGAGTGTGATTCTCACCTTACTCCGCTCTTTCCGATTCTCACCAGCGTACGTTCGATAACAATTTTACCTTTGTGGTTACATATACGTGTAAAAATTTGAAACTCTTGATACAATTGAGATTTACAGGCAATGGATGATTTTAAAATTGGTAAATGGCGTTACACATATATGTAAGACAAACGCATTTAAGCAATCTAACCTTACCATATGAATTTTGGTATAGTACAGGTAATATAGTAAACTTTAAACCGGACTTGTTACTTAGTCTCATCCCGTTTATAATTGCTCGATCCTATCGATCTACGCTATATACAGGAGAACATAGAGACAGCGTTAAAAATGGGCCATGGTTACTAAAAAATTGAAATACAAATCCCCTTGTAGTGATTACTAGCCCTGGCTATGGTACGCTTTTCGTACCTGTCTTTCTTTCATGCATACCCAACTTCACTGTTCTACCTGATCCCTACAGATGCATCCTTATATGCGCTTGAGTTTCAAGCTGCCCTTAATCATCATAGATGTAGTGTTACGTGAAGTGACCACCCAGCGTAAGTTGGTACGTATTCTCCTTATGAATTTTAATACATGTATAGTCTGGAATGTTACAAATCTGTACGCCGTTTGTGGTAGACTCCCCCCCCCCAAAAAAAAATAACATTAGGACATTATATAGGATAGTTAGAGTGTTATACCTTTTAAATTATTTAATTAATTCTGGTGACGCATTTCAACTTTAACAGTGCCAAACAAAGAATGGACACCCGCTAACAAAAGGATGAAGAATAAATTAGGAAACTGTTTCCACGAAGATTCTGAGATTATGTATTCGTAATTGTATATTTTAAAATGCATTGGTTATTATAGCGCTGCATTCCTTTGTTCCGAATATCTGATCACTAATTTTATAAAAATCAAGTTTCTTCCATATTAAACATTTTCACTGAAGCTAAACAAACAATATGACAGAAGTATATATAGCATAACAATTTCCAATAATTTCAATTAAACTCAATCTAAATTTATTATTAAGGGGCGCTCATGTATATGCGTGGGATTCTCACTCACTTCTTGTCCAGCAAGTTATTGGCGATTGAAGGAATGAAAATGTAGAGCAATCTTGTTTCATATTATGAGAAATATCGCCTTTCTGTAAGTATAAAGTAAATATATTCACTGCTATTCGTTAAATATGTAGCCTCATATTCATAATTTTAAGTTCGTCTTTCACAAGACTCACAACTGCCACATACAACGCCATTGAAACTGCCTTAACAACCACCTTAGCAACAGCCTTGTTTGTAACCAATATGGCTGCGCCCAGTAAAATTCACAGCAGACGACTTCAGCAGCGTATTGATATGATTCAGTGGATTCTGTCTCTTGGAGTTTATCTGTCCTGCAAGAATTTTACTCGGACTTTGTCTCATTTGTTACTATTCCTTGAATTTTGCCATACATTTGTATTAAAGCGTATAATCTTCATCAAGAAGAACTTTTTTGTTACGTTAATGGATTAATGTGTCTCAATATGTGATAGCTGACCACACATAACGATGAAAGTAACCAGAGCAACATTTTGAGTTGAGAAGGCCCCGAAGCTATTTAAGGTAATGGGGACCCTTTATATGTTCAACTCTTCTTTGTCTAAGACTAATTGCCTGCACTCCAGTCTCCAACTGGATGCAGTAATGCAATAATGGATGCAGAACGTAGGATCCTAGATTGATATACAGAGATGCACCAACTAGTGATGTATTTTAAGAAGAGGGACTACAATTACTTACATCATAGGAGCTTACAGAATACAAAACACTGTTGCTGTAAGGCTAGGTAAGTTTTATTCTAATTTCTCTTATCTTATATTTTTAAAATGCATAGTAAGTTTTCTTTCATTTTCATTTCCGATAGAGAGAGGGGCCCTAAGCTTAGCTTGTTTAGCTTATACGTAAATACGGCACTGAAAGCAACCTATGAATTGCACACGAAAAGACATGTTTCCAGGTTTTAGTCTTCTCCCTTGTACAACATAAAAAGAAAAGTAAAAATTTATTTTACTAGGAAATATGTACAAAGCATTTTAAATGAAATAACTTGAAAGTTGATACCTCTCCTCAAAGAATTACCCTCCTTAATTCTCTATACGCCACTGCAACCTACCTTATTGACAGAATAGACAAGCTTTAGTCCTTAGTGAAGCAAACCAAGATACCAAACTAAGCTGTGTTGCAGTCACACAACATACATGTTTTCAAATTTCCCGTTACTCAAGCGAAAAGTATAAGAAAGAAACGCCCATTAAGATCAATATCATATTCATTTACCTAACATTTTGTTTGCTATTTCGTTTCAGTAGTAAATTGACTCATTTAGTATATTGATAGAGATAATATCAACTAGCAAACCTGCACATCCCACGCAAGCGCAGGACACTATTGTTGTCTGAATGATTGAATAAGATACAAAATTAAAAATATTTATGGCTAACAAAGTAATTTTAATAATACGTTAATAATATCTTTAATTAATAATTTTTAGAATTTAAGACGTCCTCGAATCTAGGACGCGCCCCAATTTCGTTGGGTTAAATGAAGGAAATATAGTAATGTGTTCCGTTTTTACTGTTTTTAAAGCGCTGTTTGATATTGGTTATTTTGTGTGATTTTTATATATCCCTCTCCCCTCCCCAGGTTGCATGGCACGGCATGATAAAAATTATCCTAGGCCCGAACGACATGTATGTTGAAAATTGATCGAGATCGGTCAGGTGGTTCATGAGTTTATATATATATATATATATATATATATATATATATATATACAGGGTGGGCCATTTTAATCAATCCACGGAAATATCTCATACGGAAATATCACGGAAATAAAACATAGAAGAAATGTTTGAAGTACAAGTTATATATTGCTAAGGAGGAAAACCAACTCCCCCAAAAGTACCCCTCCCCGCCCCCCGTAAATGGGGGTAACTTTGAAATGTCAAATGGGAACATGGGTCGAGTAATACCTCATTCGAAAGGTCTTGGAAAACTAAGTAACGCTGTACCAAAAGATGTTTCATATGGAGCACCAGTTTCAAAATGGCGGCTATGATATAGTTCGGAAACTCCAGTACCCGTAGTATGAAAACCATGGAAGGTAAATGAATGGAACAAAATTGAAATACGTAAATATCATAGGGCATATCGAATGATGTAATCCCTGTGATCCCAGTGGACTCCCTGAAGGGGTCTTGTGGGCTAACTTCAAAATTTCAATGTAAGACCGGACAACGGTTCGGGCGTACGCTTGACCTACCCAATGCTGTTTGGAAGGCAGACTTCATGGATAGAGAATTGGTGCACTGAGTTAATGCGGATGGCCACAGTTACATTTTGATGAACTATTAGCACTTATGTCATATTGTGAGCTTGAGGGACGAAACGGTGTGTACGTATATCCCCGAAATGCTTTCTGAATAACCAGCACGCATTGCATAAAAGTTTCTGTGGCGACGGAGATTAGCAAATTCACACGTTTGTAAGTTCCAGCAACTGCATTATTCGACAACTTATTTCGTATAACGTTCGTTCTGTTTTCGCATCAAATCATACTCAGACACACAGATATACGTTACCATTCAAATAAAATTTCACCTTTTTTTAGTCACTACAGCGTCATCCTTACAAACAAATGTTTCAACCACACCATACCTATTTGTAAGGTAGCCTTAATTTGCGAATTAAAGTAGAATTCTCATTTGAACTTTCACTGTTACTTTCCACCCCACTCACATACAGAGCACAGGGAGACATTATTTTGCCGGACTTGGATTTCTCTATATACATTATGGCAATTTTACTCTAATATTTTTATCTCTGTTGTATTATTCTCGAGCCTTGGAACGCCTCCGTGGTTTTCCTATTTAGTTTTCGTTATTTTCATTTATATCTAACCGTATTCATACTATGGGCACTAGACGTTTTCTTAGACACAGTCACCATGTCTTGGCGATCATTTTGAAAACGGTGTCTCATGTCGAAAATTTTCTTACAGAAGCTGTTTGATATTAATTTGTCTATGTAACGTTATGTTACTCGCTTCAAGTTGCTATTTGAAATTTTCAAGTTGGCCCTGGATACCTTTCAGTAGGCCCTTGGAGTCACCCCAACAACACCTCTCGATGTGCCTTACGTCAGTTAGGTACTCCAGTGTTTCTTCTGTTGATTTATCTCCAATCGCTTTCATACTACGGGTACTAAACCTTTTCTCTGACACGGATACTATGTTTCGGCGGCCTTTTGAGAACACTGCCATTTCTCCTCAAACGTTTTCTACTGCAAAATGTTTGATTTTGCAAGATTTATCGAACGAGGTACCACTCGACTAATGTTACTATTTGAAATTTTGAAGTTAGCCCCAAGACCCCTTTAGGGAGGCCACTGGGGTCACAGGGATCACACCATTCGATATGCCCTATAATATTTACGTATTTCAATTTTGTTCCATTCATTTACCTTCCATGGTTTTCATACTACGGGTACTGGAGTTTCCGCACCATATCATGGCGGCCATTTTGAAACTGGTGCTCCATATGAAACATCTTTTGGTACAGCGTTACTTAGTTTCCCAAGACCTTTCGAATGAGGTATTACTCGACCCATGTTCCCATTTGACATTTCAAAGTTACCCCCCGTTACCCCCATTTACGGGGGGCGAGGAGGGGTACTTTTGGCGGAATTGTTTTTTCCCCTTAGCAATATATAATGTGTACTTCAAAAATTTCTTCTATGTTTTATCATTTTCCAGATATTTCCGTGGATTGGTTAAAATGGCCCACCCTGTATATATATATATATATATATATATATATATATATATATATATATATATATATATAAACAAAAACAATAACGAACAGCATTTATTGCATATATATTACTAATGGTGACATGATTACTGGTATATTGTAAATTGCTTTATTATATCAATAACATCAGATGTAATTTTAAAACATATCCGACTTTGTAACAATCTATTCTAATAACGTGAAATGCCAATAAATTCGTTTCAAACATATTTAACGTGTTTTAAACAGCTGGAGGAAAAATACAAAGATAGTCGCTGAATGTTTCTTTCTTTCGTAATGCCGCTTCTAACCCCCTCCTATGTTGTTGCAGACTGGTATGTTCAATTTCACAAATACTCTCGAAATGAATGATTTGGTAACAACTGTACACAGCGAAATAATAACAGCTCCTATGGTCTAGGCAAATTGTTGTTGAACCGGGAACAAAATGAAATACAATTTATGTTAACGGTTTCTTATGGAAAAATACATGAAGAAAACGATGCCGAAATGTCTACCACTCTCCGACGTGGGGTAAGGCCGCTATGGAAAATTTTCCAACACGGACACCATTATTATTATTTGTAAAGTCTCACTTCAGTGCCTCCTGTGCCTCTCCTAATTAACATAGAGCAATGAGTAAATACATCGTTGTGAAGCTTACGGAATTCAGATTCCAACGATGTAACATTGTTTCAAATTTTGCCCGCCGACTAGAAGAAGAAGAAGAAGAAATTTTAAATAAAACACAAAAACTCATTTTTTTTTTTCGAAAATATTTCATCTCGGGCAACACTCTATGTACAGCAGTGTAATAAAAGAACTCGTTATTATGTACCTTAGACATTGTGTGTAAGATGTACAACAGCCACTGAGATATAGGCCGAGCAAGGTGACTCAATATGGGATACCCTTTAAGGACTGTATCACCGATTTCAATGGAGGAAATTTCAGTAGACCATTATATGAAAACACCCTGCGACCATCCTAATCACCACAGTGTCATGACGTATACATCGTTGTAAACTTCATAGAACACAGATTTCAACTATATACCGTAGCACATTGATCCCTATTTGCCCACAGGGTAGATGAACAAAAAGATGAAGAAGAAAGTTGAAAAGTAACAAAGTAGTTATTTATTTATTTATTCTTGAAAAATTATAATTGCTGTATACACATGCTGTATCACGGATTTTCCTGGAGGAAGTATACCATTGTATGAGAACACCATGCAATGTAATAGTTGTGCTTATTTGTTCCAACTGGAAAATTGACTAACTGAAGAGAATATGGGCCTTAACAGCCTAAAAAATTTAGGTAGAAAAAACACTGAACCGCAATCTTATTGTAATGTATAATTGAGTGTTGACATTTTTTAAAAACGAAAAATACATGAGAGAAACTGTATTCATAAATCAACCACTATCCGAGAGCGCATAGGTCTGCTGTGGTGATTTTTTTAATATTGGAGGCCACATTTCCTAGTAATTGATATCGTTATATGTTGAGGATTGTTCAATACTTCGAATCTTATAGTTTTCTTCAAATATTCTTATTACGATATTTTTTTCCATAGTATGCTACAGTTTTATATCCAGTACAGTGTCGAATAGTTTCCATGTGTTAGAGATTTTTTTACATTAAAATTAATATATACTACCTCTATACGCACAACTTAACGTTTTTATGGAACTGTAAATGAACTAACCAATGTTGAACACTAATAAATCTAAATTTTCAAAGTTAATTAACATACTTGGCAATGTTATAAGCAGTTATAGCACACACACACACACACACACACACACACATATATATATATATATATATATATATATATATATATATATATATATATATATATATATATATACAATCTCCATGTTATCATCCATATCAACTTCCACAGATTTATAACTTGCACCTGTACAATGAGTTCAAGCATTTGCTTTCTGCATACGCACTGTTGCGTAGCATATTGTGTTATGCTGCATTAGCATTTCACAAATTTTAATAAACATAAGGTAACCAAGAAAGTTCTATCGCTTTTTGTGGAGGTCTGTGTTGAGTTGGCCCTCACAACGTGAGTTTAATATGAATGGAAATAATGCGAAGATCAGTGGTTGGTATGCGTATATCCAACATACTATCTGGTTGTGGCGGTTCAGTTACACCTTGAACTTGCGTAAGGACAGAGCGAACAGAGCGTCATAACGGTGTGTATGCTTTACGAGTTTCAACTCGGATCAAATGCCGCTGCAGTAGGGTGGAAGATATGCCAGGCCTTTGGTGAGGATGTCGTGACAACGCGAAAAGTGCAGCGGTGGTTTAACATGTTTAAGGACGGTGACGAAACACTCGAAGATTAACCATGTGCCGGATGACGAACACATGTACAAAATGAAGATTCTCAAACAGCAATTGTGGCAAATAGTGGCCAGACGTGTGAGGAACTGGGACTACAATTCAATGTGAGGGGAGAAACCATTCAGCAGCACGTCAGTTCAAATCTCTAGTAGAGGTGGTAGAACTTTCTTGATTACCTTTATAATTGGGTGATTGAGCCATTTTCACCAGTGTCAGATGTTCGTTACGCAATTCCCATCCTTAGCTACATGGATCCCGTTCGTTACCCATCCACTGTCGAACGTGGTGATGCACTCCTTGTCTATGAAATTTGTATGCATTTACTGAGAGAGGTAGTCTTTCCGGTTTCAACTCAGCTGTTGATTTTGTTGCCCTTGATTCGAAACCGCATTTCGTTTAGTGTATCTCCTGAACTTCCATAATAAATTTAAACCATAGTTCCGTGACCAGCAATGTGAACTACTTCTTTCGATTTCCCAGCTGTCTTGAAAACAGCAGCATCTTTTTTTATAGACATCTCATTCCTCTTTAATATTTTGATAGAGTCACATTTCCCTAGGCTGTACAGATTTGATGCATTTCCCGTAACACAGCATGCGTGAACAGAGCAAACTTCTTCATCAAGTTCTTTACAGTTCGCTCTGTCTCCGGGCAGAGAAAAACATAATGAAACTCGTTACTGAAGTGATGTATTAACAGGACCAGAAGATCAGTGTCATCACCTATAATGGCTGTAAGATACTTGTGCGCAAATCCAACACCTTCCATGACGATCATGACGTCAGCATGACCAGAAGCTTGTTTGGTGGTACAGCCAACTGATTGTAACTTTTGCAAAAGACAAATCATAAACGCTTGTTGATTTGGTTTGTTGGAAAGAAAAATTTCTTTCTTGACAGCAACGCTTATATAAGGCTAGAATCTGCTTTTGGTTCTTCAAATCCTTTCGTTCGCTTTTGATGAATCCCCGACTTTGTTGATAACGTATTTTCATAGCCATCGAAGACAACTGTTGGTGTCCCGTACTTCGTGAGAACATACTTTTAATAATCATGAATTACTTTCTCAAATGTTTGTGTGTTTAATTTCAAAGTAGGCGATGAAGCAAGAACGCACCATCAATGACATACTGCAAATCTTGAGACAGACTTATACTTCGATTTTTACTTGATCACGTATGAATTTAGTAAGTTGAAACTTTCCAGAATCTTTCATATGCCCGCTTCTATCAAATAATAAAGGATGATACGTGCAGAGCTGGTAAGAAAACATTTCTTTCAAATCACAGCTTGTTGTTTGGGTACAGAGTACCAGGCATTGGAATGGTAGTTCAGTCTGAATGATGAAAGTTTCATCTTTGTATTTAATTCCTTGACGGACTTCATAGGCATCATAAGTTTATTTTTCTTGAAAATATACTCAGTAACTGTTCCATGAGTAATCTCATCGAAATGTAGTGTACCATGAAAAAAATATTGTAATAACAATATTCGAAAAAATTTGTTTAAGAGTTTGCTTTCCATTAATACGAAAGAATAAAGTTCCAAATATTGAACAATCCTCAACATATAACGATATCAAGTAGTAGTAAACGTGCGCCTATATTGGAAAATTCACCACAGCAGACCTATGCACTCTCGGAGAGTAGTAGACTTTTCAATACCGTTTCTCTAGGATATTTTTCATTTAAAAAATATGTTAACACTAAATTATACGTCTACCTAAATTTGATAGGCTGTTAAGGCCCATATTCTACTTCTGTTAGTCAATTTTCCATTTCGAGCATATAAGAACTATTACATTGCATAGTTGAGTTGAGTTGAGTTCATTTTGAGGTTGTCCTTTTCAGCAGCGAGGCTATTTGAGACGGGACATACTAATTAACGTGCGATCCGAACCACATGAGCTCCCGCTGGGAATCGAACCCGGGTCTTCCACGCCAAAGAAGCGTACGCTAACCGCTTAGCCACGCATGAGATCTACATTGCATGGTGTTCTCTACAATGTTATACTTCCTGCAGTAAAATCCGTAATACAACATGCGTATACAGCAATTATATTTTTCAATAATAAATAAATAAATAACTACTTTGTAATTTTTGAACTTTCTTCTTCTTCTTCTTATTCATCTATCCGGTGGGTCAAATAGGGATCAATGTGCTACGGTATATAGTTGAAATCTGTGTTCTATGAACTTTACAACGATGTATACGTCATGAGACTGTGGTGATTAGGATGGTCGCAGGGTGTTTTCATATAATGGTCTACTGAAATTTCCTCCATTGAAATCGGTAATACAGCCCATAAAGGGTATCCCATATTGAGTCACCTTGCTCGGCTTATATCTCAGTGGCTGTTGTACATCATACACACAAATGTGTAAGGTACGTAATAACGAATTTTTTGCTACACTGCTGTACATAGAGTGTTGCCCGAGATGAAATATTTTTGGAAAAAATTGAGTTTTTGTGTTTTATTTAAAATTTCTTCTTCTTTGGAATCTAGATTCTATATGCTTTACAAAGTTGTATTACTCATTGCTGTGTGTTAATTATGAGGACACAGAAGGCGCGTAAGTGAGTTTTTGTGAATAGCAGTCATGGCGGCCAAGTTGGAAAGATCTCCATGGTGGCCTTACCCCACCACGGAGGGTGGTAGAGTTTTTGCCATATTTTTCCTTAGGTATTTTTCCATAAGTACCCTTTAACAGAAATTGTATTGCAATTTCTTCCTGGTTCAGCCACTTTTTGGATCTAACTTTCCTAATCTACTAGACACTACTTTCAACAAAGGCTGACAGTTTGGTGCTGCGGTGTCGTTTCTAAGAAATCAAAAGTATGAACTGTGTATATATTGTTCTCCCTCCACTAGCCACTTGAAAAGAAATCAATATCATTAATTTTCTGGGAAAAGTTCACAAAGAACATGGCCCGCTACAAACAATACCAACTCCCCTTCCACTCTTTCATCTACATACGATGTTTCCATTTGTTGATACAGCCCCCCCCCCCCCCCAGTACTATGAAACTCTTCTTCCATGGTAAAATGCAAAAAGATGATGTAATTGACGCAATCTTACAATAATATAAACCATAACAATCAGTAGAAAACGCGTTATAAAATATAGCTTTTGAGGTTCGCTTTGGCACCCCATGATTGTGGCTTCTCATGCAGTCACCCGGGTTGCCCGGCCCTTGGTCTGCCCTGCACAATTCAGTAAATATCCTGGAAAATATATGTTTAAAATTTCTTGTTTAACTACAACTAATGCAGTAAGCAGTGGTACCAGCTTTCCTTTGAAACTGAGAACAAATACCTAAGATTGGAAGAGAATAGGAACAGGAATTAGAGCGTCAGAAATAAGTCCAATCAAAGCAAAGAATTTTGGTGGCGGAAAATATAAAGCGAATAAAAAGTAGTAAAAACTGGATGAAACCGGATTTTAGGAGGATATGGGCATCTCAGAGGAACGAAGGGGGTCTAAATTATTCTGCCAAATATCAGATTGGTGGATAATTTCAAGAATTTCTGTCCAATTGCGGGCCTATGTTTTCGTATAGCATTAAAGTGTATAATTTCAATATTCATGCACTTGAAATGCCCATATACAGGGTTTACTATAAAATAATGTATCAATAAAGATATTATTCCCCGAAATATAATTCCTACTGGATTATTCAAAGCTTCCATATTAATTTTGGTTTGAATAAGAAACAGATGAATATACTACATGGACCGAAGAATATATATACTGGAAAATTTACACTATACAGTACGCTCAAAAAATATTGGGCCTCTCCAAACAAAAATGTCATCACCTCAACTTAATGGTACATTACACGGGGGAAATCTACCCACTAAATATATTTTGACAAAATTCTACCCACTGAAACCTTGCTGGGGATAATAAAATGAAATAACATCATAAGTTGGCAAAATAATTACTGCAGTAATTCATATATAATCAACGTGTACTTCATATTTAATTATTAGATGAAGTAGTGGTCAATGGTATACTCGTAATACCTAATTTTGTATAGTTTACTACTTATGGATACCCAAATACGTGAACTTTTTATATCGAAACTTTGAAATGTAAAACTGTGCAGAGCGTTTTTTTTTTTTTTTTTTTTTTTTTTTTTTTTTTTTTTTTTTGCAGACTCCTCCCACTTCGATTTCATGATTTCGCACTCAGTTGAAAAGTATTAACTACCGGCAGGAAAAATATTAACATATAACCTCCCTTTTAGGTGACCCTCCAACAAACCGCCAGGGCACGTGCCTAGTTGTGACCCTGTGAGTTACATAGGTAACATACCATAGTTACGTAATGTTTTGACTTATAAATACTATAAAGAAAGGAAGAATTGCAATTTTTGTTTAACTTTCCGAAAGAAGTAAAACACACACTGGTTTATGCTTTCACCAAGCAGACGTATCGTTTGGAACCCACAAATATGAGTTTTGGAATCTTGCACTTAGGTTCACAGTAAAAGCGACGACGACTTGACTCATCCATTCTAGCTCCCGTCCCCCCACCGAACAACACCAACAGAAACCTAATGTGATACCATTCCCAAAACACACTTTTGTTCATTTCTCGCTACTCGAAAAGCCCTGTAAATAGAGTCTTACTGCAAAAAGGAACTAAAATTCCTGTTCTTTGCATTAATAGGGTCACGTTTTCTTTCAAAGCTGATACGGTTACACAAGGGATATTCACTCTGGTATCAAAATCTACTTTCCTTTGACATTTTACTATTAGAAAAAAACTCTTAAATTTATCAAATTTACACCCCCCATATATATATATACAGTGGCGGATCCAGGATATGACCAAGGGAGGAACTAAATCATATTTTGCCGTTTTATCGAGTGTAAAGCTAGATTGAAGCCGTTTTATCCAGTGTACACCTGAGCGTCAAGACGGGGGCTATAGCCCCCCTTGGATAAGCCACTGTGTATATATAGTCAAAAGTTTATACTAACCAGTCATTGCCTTGTTCTTGTTTTATTAATATCAATTCTTATTATTCTCTTATTAATCTCCACAATCTGCGTGTTGTCTTGTATACGCTCTTGTACCAAATGGTTTTACGTCCAATGCTATACCTGCAACCGAAACGCTTCTTCTGTCTGTGTTTGTTTTAATTTTGCACGCCACCTCTATTCTGCTTTAGTCACTGGTACAATTTCCCAATTTTTCATTAAAGGTTCTTCAAAATGTTTAGGAATGTCAAATGAACAAAAGTGAAGTGTGATCAATTGAAACAAGTAAAGAAGCTTTAAACGAATATATCAATTTATTTCAAGATAGGAAATTACACAAAATTTATGCCAAGTCTATAAAAGAACTGATAATAATTTACGGCAACTATGTACCTAAGAAAATGTTAAAATAAATAAGTTAATTGAACAAAACGACTATCTTCAAATTACCAACTACGTATTTTATTTTGCCAACATATTAAGAAATTGTTAATTTTGTGTGGAGGCTACCCTTAACGACGCCCCTGCTTACTACCTCCAAAAAGTTTTTACTAATACATAAAAGTGCTAAAGCATTATCTTTGTCTTTTCGAAAACTCTAGTTTGATATACAATTTCAATATTTGTAGTGAAATTACGAATTTTGAGTTAGAGACCCTCTTCCTCTCTTAAATTCAATAATGTAATACTCACCACCTACGACTACTTGCCGCAACCATAATCTCAGGGTAGTATCCAGGCGAGATAAGGCTATTAGCTTCTCTAAATTTTTAAATTTAAAACGATATATACAAATACATTGGGAATCTCTGTATCCTAGCAGTCCTGCTTCGTAACATTTTCAAGTTAGTTCAGAAATTTTCCGTATTATTTATAATTATTTTCATGGCTGTTGAATTTCAAAGAGGAACTCCATTTCTGTTAAATTATAATCCACAAAATAAGGGAAGGTATTCATGATGTTTAGTCTGTAATATTCCTTGTATCCATCTTCAGTCCAGCAGTTGGAGTTTAGGTTAGACAGCTCGGTGAATATCGTTGCTTCTATGAAAAGGTATAAGGTAGGAGCTTGAAAGCACACACTGTTAAAATACTTTCTTAAATCTGAGAAACTCTTTCTTATCTTTCTTATCCGAGAATATCTTTTCTTAGAAACAAGAGTCTTAAACTAGGGATGATCACAAAGTTCCGGTTCCGGCGGAACCGGTTAAGATCCGGCTCCGGAACCGGTTCCGGATCTGGATCCGAAAACCCGGTTCCAGAACCGGATCTTAGGAACTGCTTCCAGACCTGGATCCGAAAGCCTGCAAAGACCCGTAAAGGAGTCACAAAGTTCAAAAAAATACAAAGAGGACCATGCGCTTGTGCCTTACCCGCCCAGACCCGCTTGTGCCCCCAGAAAAAAAAAATGATCCACCAGTGGGTGTTTAGCCAATGAGATGGCCAGTAACCCAGTTTACTTAGCCAAATGAGACAAGGGGCCGCCGCCTGGGCGCCTGCCTGTCGCTTCCAAGCCTGCCTGTCGCTTCCTCCATCCCTACGCTGCCTGTCGCTTTCATCTAGCACACTGTTCACAGCTTGCCAGCAGCTCGAGTTTAGGGTAGGGATGGTTACAAAGTTTCGGTTCCAGCGGAACCGGTCCCATGAAGAACCAGTTCTTGGAGAACCGGTTCCAGATCTGAATCCGAAGAGCCGGTTAAGGAACCGGATCTTCTAGAACCGGTTCTGGCCATCCCTATTTTAAACTCATATTAATGAGAAATGAAAAAAAGTAGATAAGGTTGTCTAAAGCGAAACGAGAAAATATATTGTTACTTTCCTTATGAATGAGAATTGCCCAATCTCGTTTCCAAGAAAATATTGTCTCGGTGCACAGGTAAGAAACGGTTTCTCAAATTTAAGAATTTATTTTTAACAGTGCATTCTCCATTTTGTTCAGTCTCAAAGGAGCCTGGTTTCACACTTCCATGACCTATTGACAGAAGCTGATATGATCAGGACAGTATCTAGTATCCAGCAGTATCTGTTTCATAGAGGTCAGGTGAACTCCTATGTTACATTTGGATTAGGATAAAACGGGAGAATAAATCCTACCACATCGACAATAGAAACGTGCCTTGTTAACAGGTAGACGCCATACCGTTGGTGTTCTCCACGAGACGCAATTTGGCTCAGTCTCGTCTCGCAAAGGTTTCTTCAAAGTGCGCTCTCATCTCGATAAGTGTACCTTTTTCTTTTCAAAGACGTCTTTCTCGTCTTATTTCGCATAAAGAAAATTCTGTCTCGTCTCATCTCCTAGCTATACTATTTACCGACTAAGCCATCGTTGCTCTAATTTTATCAAGAAGGTACATTTAGTCCTAAAAAATGAACATTCTAACTGGTTGTGTAAGTTAGTAACCCACTGTTTCTTTTATATTCAGTCTACTTTGGTTAATGTGTTTCTTGTAACCAAACTTTACATATTAAAGCATATTTAGTCGTTATATTAGTCGATTAAACAGTGATTGATATTCTTGAACGAAACTCTTCCGAAGCAGGAATCATAGAACAGGTTGTAAGGAATTTTTTAACTGATAATAGAAACAAAAGAAATCGAGACTAATTCAAAAGCCCTCGACGTGCAAAGATCTGCAACACAGTTTCTGTTGTCGAGCCACGCTTGTCCCAGGTTAAGCCCTGTCTTGAAATTTAGCGATCTTTAGTCCATTTAATACAACTTATGCTTTTTGACAGTTACTTTTCTCTGTTTTTTCCTGCCTGCACGTGGTCATAACGATCAGCAAGAAGAACTGTTTGTATGGCAACAGCACGTTCAGCGTTCAGCATAGTGGCTCATTACTCTCGCTCTGCAATAGTAAACATTTCACCCTTTCCGGATGTTGCCAATTTGAATATAAACAAATGCACATTGCTTTAGAGATGCGCACGAGTCGAGTCGACTCGAGATTTAAGCCTGTCTCTACTCGTCTCGAGAAAAAGTCTCGACTCGTGTCTCATCTCTATTCGAAATTATGTTACTGTATCGATTCATGTCTCGACTCGACTCGAATTCGAGACGACACGTCTCGAAATTCGAGTCGACACAAAATATACCAGTTAAAATATAAGCACACATCAGCCAGAATATTATGACTACGTACCAAATTGTCAGTATGTCCACCTTTGGCAAGGATAACAACTGCGTCCCGTCTTGGCATGGACGCAATGATCCTTGGTAGGTATTTGGATAGAGTTGGCATCACATGCGCACACAGGTCGCCTACTTCCCGTAAATTGGGGGGAGCGGGCGATGCGCTCCGACACCGCGTTCAATCACATTCCATATGTGTTCGATTAGTTTCCGATCCGGTGAGTTGGGAGGCCAGCACATAAGTTGGAACTCGCCCTTGTGTGACCTGGCCTTGTCACATGGTGCATTATCTTGTCGAAAAATGACACTACCGTTGACAAACATGGTCGTCATGAAGGGGTGTACGTAGTGTACAAGCAGTGTGCGATACGCCTTGGCCGTCATGGTGCCTTGCTGGAGCTCCATTAGAAACATGGATACTCACGTGAATGTCCTCCGGATAATAATTAAGCCGCCGCGAGCTTGTCTCCGTCCCGCAGTACAGGTGTCAAGGAGCTGTTCCCCTGGAACACAACGGATTCGCACCCTCCCATTGTCACAACGAAGAAAGTATCGGGGATTCACCAGACAATGGAACGCCCTACACCAAGGTCCGGAGGCGGTGGTCACGTGTTCATTTCAGTCGTAATTGCCGATGACATGGTGTTAACATTCGCACCTGGATGGGTTGTCTGCTGCGGAGGCCCATTGTTAGGAGTGTTCGGTGCAGTGTGTGTTCAGACAGACTTGTACTTTGCCCAGCATTAAAGTCTTATGTTAGTTTCGCCACAGTTCGCTGCCTGTTCTGTTTTACCAGTCTGTCCTGCGTACGACGTCCGGTATCTGTAATAAGGTGGGTGCGTCCAACCCTCGACTTTTGGACATCGTTTCTCCTTGGTTTCACCATTTTGTTGAAGACACTTACCACATTACTCCTTGAACACCCGATAAGTCCTGCAGTTTTCGAAATCCTCGTGCCGAGTGTTTCTGAGTGAATACTTTCTTCAAAACAATATTAAAATTTATAGAAAGATTTTTGAGACATTCGAGTAGAGTCGAGATTTTTGCGAGCAGTCTCGGCTCGACTCGTGTCTCGACTCGAAAATTTGAGTCGAGAAATACGTTTGCCTCGACTCGCCTCGAATTTTACAATGTGTGTCGAGATTCGAGTCGAGTCAAGTCTAGATTCGAGACATATTTCGACTCGTGCGCATCCCTAGTTTTAGTCGAATGTCAACTTGAGTAGTGGGCCTGATGGTTATTGAAAGCATTCCTTTTAGTTCTGTTTTGTGTCATTTAATTTTGTAAAACTGAAATTTAGTAGTAGAAAATGGATCGATCTGGGCCAACCTGGAACAACTCAGGAGCCTCTGGGAAATCGAGCACCTTGAACCGCGAACCCATTGTCTTTTACGACCTCCATTTTAGGGGCGTATTTGTTCAATTTTATGAGCACTATTTTAATGGGTGTACTCGTTCTCTTTTATGAGCCCTTTTTAGGGGTCAACTCGTTCTCTTTTATGAGCATATTTTCCAACCTCTATTTTAATTACGAACACATAGCAGAGCAGATAATACATGGAGACTACGAACACATAGCAGAACATCAGACTACGTAACATAGCAGAACTAGTAAAAGAGTATGACTTATTTTCCAACCCTTAATTGAACATAGCGAAGATTAAAGGGTGAACTTGTTCCCTTTTATGAGCATATTTTTCAACCCTTAAACGAACATAGCAGAGAATATGAAGCATAACAGGTGTGTACTCGTTTTTTCAATCCCTATTTTAATTATGAACACACAGCAGAGCGGATCACCCCCTATTTGAACATAGCAGAAATTATATAACACTTCGTTCCCTTTTATGAGAATATTTTCCAACCTCTATTTTAACATAGCAAACATAGCAGAGAATACGTAACATAGCAGGGGTGTATTCATTCCAACCCCTATTTTAATTACGAACACACAGCAGAGCGGATCAGCTCTATTTGAACATAGCAGAGTATGGCTCATTTTTCAATCCCTATTTTAACATAACTAACATAGCACATAACACATAGCAGATATAAGACTACGTGGGTGTACTCGTTCCAACCCCTATTTAAACATAGCAGAACTAATAAAAGAGTATGACTTACTTATGTTAACATAGCAGAGCAGATAATATATAAGACTACGTAACATAGCAGGGATGTACTCGAACACCCTGAACCGTCAACCCACGGTATTTTACGATCTCCATTTTAGGGGTGTACTCGTTTTCTTTTATGAGCATATTTTCCAACCCTTATTTTAACATAGCAGAAATTACATAAGAATACGAACACACAGCATAGCAGATAATACATAAGACTATATAACATAGCAGGGGTGTACTCTTTCCCTTTTATGAGCATATTTTGCAACCCCTATTTTAACAGCAGAAATTACACTGAGACTATGAACACACAGCAGAGCAGATACCACACAAGAGTACGTAACATAGCAAGGGTGTATTCGTTCCCTTTTATGAGCATATTTTTCAACCCCTATTTTAACATAGCAGATAACACATAAGACTACGTAACATACCAAGGGTGTACTCGTTCTCTTTTACGATCTCCATTTTAAGAGTATACTCGTTTCCTTTTATGAGCATATTTTCCAACCCCTATTTTAACATAGCAGAAATTACGAACACATAGAAGAGCAGATAACACATAACATAGCAAGGGTGTATTCGTTCTCTTATATGATCACTTTTTCAACCCCTATTTAAACATAGCAGAGCTAATACAAGAGTATGGCTTATTTTCCAACCCATATTTTAACATAGCAGAGAATACATAATATTCATTCCCCTACGAACACATATAAGAGCATAAGACTACGTTACATAGCAATTGTGTATTCATTCCCTTTTATGATCACTTTTTCAACCCCCATTTGAACATAGCAGATAGTACATAAGACTACTTAACATAGCAAAGGTGTACTCAGTTCAACCCCTATTTTAACATAGCAGAAATTACGAACACATAGCAGAGCAGATAATACATAAGATTCATTCCCTTTTATGAGCATTTTTAGGGGTGTATTTGTTCTCTTTTATGACCACTTTCTCCACCCCTTATTTTACCATAGCAGAAATTACACTGACACTACAAACACACAGCAGAGCAGAGAATACATGATTCATTCCCTTTTAAGGGGTGTATTCATTCTCTTTTATGATCACTTTTCCAACCCCTATTTTACCATGGCAGAAATTACCTAAGACTACGAACACATAGCAGAAACATTTACATTTCCCATTAGATACGCCTCTTTGAACCGATTTGGATAAAACTCAGTATATAGGGGTTTTTGAACATGCTGATTACGAATATAATATTTATTTTTACCTGGGTCTTATAGTTTATGTGGGATGCGCCCTTTGTATAACAATTTTAACCGATTTGGATGAAACTTGGTATATGGGGGGTTTTCGAACATGCTGATTACGAATATGATATTTATTTTTACCTGGGTCTTATAGTTTATGTTGGATACGCCCTTTGTATGACACTTAAAATCCAATCACTCGTAAACGAAGCAACATATTGAGGTGGTGTTTCCACATTTAGTAATTGGTCATCAACGACTACAAATTTCAAAATAATGATCATCGAGGTCAAAGGTCAAAATACTTAAAACCTAATAACTCGGATATGAATCCACACATTGAGGTGTTGTTTCCACATTTAGTAATTGGTCATCAACGACTACAAGTTCCAAAAATAACGACCATCGAGGTCAAAGGTCAAAATACTTAAAACCTAATAACTCGAAAACGGATCCACATATTGAGGTGGTGTTTCCACATTTAGTAATTGGTCATTAGCGACTACAAGTTCCAAAAAGAATGACCATCGAGGTCAAAGGTCAAAATACTTAAAACCTAATAACTCGTAAACGGATCCACATATTGAGGTGCTGTTTCCACATTTAGTAATTGGTCATCAACGACTACAAGTTCCAAAAAGAATGTCCATCGAGGTCAAAGGTCAAAATACTTAAAACCTAATAACTCGTAAACGGATCCACATATTGAGGTGCTGTTTCCACATTTAGTATTTGGTCATCAACGACTACAAGTTCCAAAAATTATGACAATCGAGGTCAAAGGTCAAAATACTTAAAACCTAATAACTCGAAAATGGATCCACATACTGAGGTGCTGTTTCCAATTTGTATGACCTATTCAGTTTTGTACCAAGCAGAGATAAGTGAAGAATGAATAAATATGTCTGGCCTCCTTCGAGAAAGAAAGCAAAGATATGCCATTTTAACTATTTAAATAAACGAAAGGATAAATTTGAATGACCTATTCAATTTTGTACCAACGAGAAATGCCATTTTATCTAGCTCTCAATTTATGTAAGTTTTGAAATACTGAAATGTTCTATCTTTGTATCAATCAGAAAAACCGAAGAAGGATCATTTCTGTAACGAAAGAATAATTTCGATGTTCTACTTTTTATACCAACGAGAAAAAATGAACTAGCTGAATATACGAAAGAATAAATTTAAGTGACATTCAATTTTGTATCCTCGTCGCCATAAGTGCCTTTACATCGCAGTGACGGGTATGTGACCGCGCAGTACTCCAAGGAAGGGATGGTTGTATAAGAATTTGTGATTAATTTTGAAGAATTTTTATTTTGACTAGGGAATTAACATAGGTGAAGGGAGTAAAGACACAGATTTGAAGCATCAGTTCACTGTTATTGAAGCATCAGTGCACGAAAAGATTCGTATTCTCAGTTTTTCTATTTATTGTTTTATATAACACCACAATATGTATCACTGATATCGCAGATCGTATTATTTTTTAAAATCGTGTTTGTAACCTATTGTCAAAACATTCATCTCCAGACATGATGTAGAGAGAAGAGAAAGAGATACGACATCTGTAATATATGTATATGTGATTTACTAAGTAACTGTAGAAATTAGTTAAAGGACAGATAAGAGAGCGAAAAGGAGCTCTAGAAGTCTGAACTTTTTAGAAACGTCCTAGATAGGTGAAAATATAGTTAAAAATTGCAAAAGGTATCATGTAAATTACCTCTCTTTTCTTATATTCTAGTATACTTTTTCTTTCACATCCAAACATCTCTATTCTGAATTACGAGATTAAGGCGAAGAGAGAAACATTTCCATTTCAAGAATTATATCAGGAAAAAAATCTTTTGACTTAGACTAGATTCGAACTCGCAACCCTTGAATCTACGGCTCAGTGCTCTACCGATTGAGCTAACAACTACTGTCGGAAAGCCAGATTTCTACAACTACCGGTTGCTGAATGGTGTGTATTAACCAAGTTTGCCGAGATAATTGCTTCATATAGCCATAATAATAATAATAATAATAATAATAATAATAATAATAATAATAATAATAATAGTAATAATAATAATAATAATAATAAAGCAGAAGAAGAACAGAATCTAAAAAGTCACATATGTTAAAATTTTGACGTGCAGAGTAAGTCCTAATATGGGATTTTATTAATTATATATAATAAATGTAAGCATGGTTTATTCGTGTGTGCTACTCAAACTGCGCAACTCACTACCTACTCCCATAAGGATTGTACGCGTATGGTACAGTAGCCTTGCGTTCTCCAACCGTGAAGAATGTTTCTGTTTGAACCTATGCGTGTCCTAAGAGGAAGGAGGAGATTGAAAGAAATAAAAGTGGTTTAGAAATTATGCAAACGTAGAATATGTCACGAGGTGAGGTGATATAGAATTCAGCGTGTCTTTCAGCTACTACTCTATATAAGACGTACATCTACGACTTAACGTGGAACCCGAACCACACGACTCCTGACGGGAATCGAAACCCGTATCAACTCTAGTTCTATGATGGGAGACACAGGAACATGTAAAAATAATCGAAAATTTCTTCTATCTTTCTGATAAAGAAAACAAAGTTGATACCATATATAAATAACGAAAAAACATATGAATTTAAATGTAAAATTTGAGTCCAAAATACCCACTTATAAACAACTGCTGAATTTTAGAAAATAAAGACATGTAAATTGAAGTTATGTGATTAACTTGGAGCTTCAAAAACCAACACCCAGAAACCGCCGTGTAAAGTCTAACTGATGCAAATTTTTTATTGCATAACTTGCTTTCGGCTAGGCGGGGAGTCCGCCCCCAGACGCTTGCATTTGCTTTTCTCCGACCTCTCACTTCTCATATCCCTAAGACCTCTGATCTTAAGTGGTTTCGAGGGGGGCGCGGTGGCTCAGTGGTAGAGCGTTCACCTCTGGTGCTTGGGGTCCCGGGTTCGATCCCAGCCCCCGCCAAGTGAACTTTGTGGTGGACAAACACCGTGCTCGTGGGTTTTCTCGGGGTTCTCCCGTTTCCTCCCACTTCCTTCATTCCACCATTTCACTCATCTCTCATAATCACCGTCTCCTTTAGCCTAACCGGCATAACCGTGGGACGTAAAACTTAAAGATTTCATTTTTTTTTTAAGTGGTTTCGAGATATGGCTATCTTATTGTAACAATTTCAACTCCCAACTTTGTCTTCCTGCTGTTTTTTTTCTAACCGTAATATATATATATATATATATATATATATATATATATATATATATATATATAACGCTGAAATACATCTTTAATCAAGATGTTTCTACTCTTAAGTGATTTTGGAATATGGCCATTCTATTTTACCAATTACAATTTAAACCTTTTTTTCTAAGGAAAAATGAAAAAACGCAGAAACATGTCTTGAATTGTTTTACTTGCAAAAAATTAACACCAATTTTCATTCCCGGCGGGAGCTCATGTATTTCGAATTCCACGTTAATCAGTAGGTTAACGTTTCATATAGCTTCGCTACTGAATGGGACGTTAAACTCAAAATCAACTGAACCAATTTTCATGTCAATAACCTTAACGATATTCGAGTTATGACCATCCAATTATAACAATTGTAACTTTATCCTATTTTCTTCCTTTCTAGGGCTAATATCATAAAAACGCTTACATACATATCTAATTATTTTAAATGGGAAGTCCATATACCAAATTTCATTTCGTTAACACTCAAAGATTCCAAGGTATGGGCATTTTAAGATAATTGCCACTCCTCTTTCTCCCTTTTGCCTTCAAATTTTCTAAATATTCTTCTTTTAGTGGAACCTTACATTACAAATCATATGCCCTTTCTAAACTTCAAGTTTCTAGCTTAAGCGGTTTGGCCTAGCGTTGATCAATCAGCCAGCCAGAACTTGTTATTTTATATAGAAAGATACATAATCAGCAAATTAATGACAAAAATATTACTACAAAAGCAATATAGCAAAGAACTCATATACTGTGTTAAAATATGTAGATATTCACTCATTTGGTAAAATTCATAAAACTAAGGGCACAAGCTTAGCGTACGCGAGTTTGGCGTGGGAGACCCAGGTTCGATTCCCGGTGGGAGCTCATGTGATTCGGATTCCACGTCAACCAGTAGGTCTACATATCATATAGCCTCGCTGCTGAACGGGATGTTAAACTCAAAATCAGCTCAGCTCTGCTAAGGGCATAAGGAGCGTGGACCTACGGTTTTTTGCGTCCAACCACAGATGACAAAATTACACCCTTATTGCTTTACAATTGCTGTAAATCTCTCTGCTTTGGAAATGAACGGAACTTGACATTCGCTTCACCAACTTTTCTATTTCGTGTGTTCATTTTAAAGCTGTACACAGCGCATGAGGGCATTGCTAAAGTTTTCAAAGTCAATGTAAGAAATACAGATGAGTTCTATTTACACAATGTGTACAGTAGAAAATATTCAATAATATTCCACATAGAAAATATCATACATAACAGTGTGTAAGAAATTCATCAAATGTTTAAAAATCAAAGAAAACGTACTTCAACACAAATGCAATTAAAACCTGACTCTGAGAGCGCAATAATGTTATCTTGTTCGATGGGTCAGTGATTTTGTGTCGAACAGGCTGAGCGTGGGCTTACCCTGTCTTATGTTTGGCAACATTGCACTTGGTCAAGTGGTTTATTGCTTGTGCCTTTAGGTATTTGCCCTAAAGCTATACAGTGAGTTGTGTGCGTTCTTCCTTCCCTGCCCCTGGCTGGCGAAAATCTCATTTGCTTTTCATGCATTGGGATAAGGGGCAAGACACCTTCCGACCTTGGAAGGGAGTAACATATAAAATGATCGAAAACGACAACCGATGTTCATGTAAAGTTCATAGTTTCGAGGTCGCTGAGATGGTTAGGCGTAAAGATATCAGCTATTTTCTGTTAGTGATTTCTTCATATAGCCAAGTTAACGAATCAGTGATAGAACCTTCACCTCTGGTGCTTGGGGTCACGGGTTAAATCCCAGTACCCACCAAGTGAACTTTGTGGTGGATAAACACCGTGTGTATGGGTTTTCTCGGAGTTTTCCCGTTTCCTCCCACTTTCTTCATTCCACCATTTCATTCATTATTCATCATCACCGTCTCCTTTAGCCTAACCGGCATAACCGCGGTACGTAAAACTCAAAGATTTCATTTCATTTCATTTTCAAGTTAACGAACCTTGACTTACCTGCGTACAGTGGTTGGTTAGTGTGTCCTCGATTTTTTATGTTTTGAAAAAGCTTGATTCTATCAATTCGTTAAACAACAATGTTTCTTTTTTTCTAATCATGTTTCTTAGTATTATCCTCTTCATTCTAACTAATTTAAATATTTTCAATAATTCAGAACTTAGACTAAAAAATGTTACAATGATCAAGAATTGTATAAGAAGGACTCTTCATTTCTAATCGTTGTCATAACCGGAAGGGAAAACTTAAAAAAAAATGAAATAACTTAGCAGACGTAGAAAATCGACGGAAATAATAAACATCAACTATTAGTTGACTCTTAGAAGTATAGTATATAGTTCTTAACCCAAGTAGAAGATGCACTCTTTGCTTCATGAAAATAATAAACATTTTCCAAAAATAATTACACAAAAGTAATTTCATGACATTTACTGAGCGAACGTAGGTTACTGGTTAGCGTTGACCTTTGTAATTGGGAGTCTCCAGGTTCAAATTTCGATACGAGGCATCCTGACTAGTGATTTTGCAGTACCACTGGGCGAATACCGGGATACTTTTAATACATAAGCTTTGGCAAATTTTCTTGAAAACTTTGTTCTTATGTTGTTAATGTTTCAGTGTGAAATGGCATTTTGCTGCATGGAAAATATTTTTAGTAAACAAAATATAGTAGATGAATGGTTAGTATAAGGGACTCCTACTTGTTTTCTTTAGGTTCAAATCCCGACTGTTCTTATTGATTTTTTCTTTTAGTTACGCTCATATGTTGCGCTCCAGAAGTTTAATTTTGAATTAAATGTAGTCGCAGCTAGTTTAAACTGAAATTATTTTCAAAACTTTTTGCTATTATATGTTTTTGTTTTACTTGCGATGTTTCAACTTTGATATTAGATCTTAGACCTTAATGTAACTCATTTTCCTACGTCATATTATGATGAATGTTTTCACAACAACGATAGTCAGGCGGTAATACAGAATTCCATTGTTACTGCAGGGCCGGATCTTGAATCCTGCGAACTACGGGTTCGCAGGAGGCGCCAGGTGAACAGGGCGCCAAATTAGAAAAATGAATTTTGTTTTAAATGTAAATATTCATTTTAAAAATGTTATGATGAAAAATTGTCCTCATATAGCTTCGAATAAATATTGTACAGACTGAGATACAGATAAAATACATCAAAAGGGCAATAAAGTCGAATCTTCGCTTGATTGGCTGTAAAACACCCCTTTACAAATGAAATGGACTCGCACATCAATTTCTTGCTGTACTGTACTGTGGAGTTACAACCACAGTTATTTGCTCAATTATCAGTTCTTTACTGAAAGAATGTGGGGATAGCACTTTGCATGGCAAGAGAGAAAGTACGTGGGGATCTGAGCAGTACAGCGCTGAAGTAATTAATTGGGGATGAATGAAATGAAATGCATGTTTTCTAATAGAAGAAATCACAGAGACACAAAGGTTAGGAAAGGAAAGGGTTTTACTGTACCTCAGCCATTTCGATATGATGAGCCTCTTCAAATATCGGGTGAAGTCTTATCCTCCAATTCATTGAGTGTTTCCGTCTGGTATCGATCCCGGACCTCACGTTCGAGAGTGAAGAACCTCTCGACCTCAGGGTAACAGCTCCCAGATGTCCTGGCCTCTTCAGAATGACACCTCTGTCATGCAATGGTTGGTGAGGGCCCAGGCGTGCCGACCGTCTTTCAATTGCTGCTACGACGACTCTTCTGAATAGGGGTCCAAAGTGTGTTTCTGGCGGCTTCTGTCACACTTCTCACCTCGAGGGTCCCGTGTCCCCTGGTTTTGTTCTACTTCTTTGCTTTCGCTTCTTCCTGGTGCTCCGTACGTGGATGACTAGCTCATCACAATTATCTTGGTCAATAGGGAAGTTTGTTAATTGCTGAAACGGCGTGGCTGAGCTTGTTTTGATGAAGTTACGGAAACTAGGAAGAGAATGGTAAGCATGAATTTGTATTGGGATGAGGTGACAACATAGGGAAGTCTCTTCTTTATTATTTAATAATTACAATTTCTTGTTTGAAGAACAATAACAACATACAGGGAGAATTCAAAATAGGCGCTAAGCCTGATATCCTCTAGAAATTGATCCCAATGCCACACTCACAAGAGATGCTAGTTTGAGGAAAATTTCCATGGCACAGGATAGATCTTTTAAAGAGGAAAAAGGGATATTTTACGAATATGAGATAAAATCAATGTAAATTTAGCTTTCCAATAGATGTTGTATTAAGCACTATGACCGTAGAGCTAAAGACTGGTACTCTTTCCACAATCCCACCATATGCACAAAATACAAATATAACCGACTCTTCATTCCTTTCTCAACAGTTAAGGGTTGAGAAAGATCACCGTAAATGAAATGCACATTATCAAAGTTGAAGCAAGCATGGGCACCCAAAAGGGGACGAAAGGGCCAGGCCCCACCTGGCTTACGACAAGTATAATGTATATGTATAATTTCTTAAGATTTTCTTAATACAAATAAAAATACAAAACGTAATATAGTAACGAGGGAGATGACCACCCTAAAAACATTCTTCGGGCCCCCATGCAAGCAAGTATGCTTTCTTGTCCATTCGTCCAGGGAGTGGAGCGAATACTAAGAAAAGACGGGTGGTACAAATGGGTTCTTTAAAAATCATTTCTGAGGGAAATTTTAACTTAAGTTCCTAATGACTCACAATCGCTGTCCAGTGCTTAATGCTCACTTTGTTAATATCTATTAGTCATTTGTCATTCGTCAACATTTTCATTTCTATCCTAAGTCATTTCATTTTTGTTTATATTTTTAATTTATAATGATGTGTGCTTTCACTTTTTAATAGTACTTTGTTTTTCATGTAATAATAATGACCAACGATATAAAACCAAGTGAGCATTTTATCGGAAAAGAACGCTACAAAACGTGAAAGAAGATAAGAGGCAACCGAAGGCTCTAAAAAAGTTTCTTTCGAGTGCTGGACAAAATTAGACAAATATTGAGGTGGGGAGTTGTCAATATCAGTCACTGTTAACGAAGCATTTGCAGGTCGACATTCTTTTGAAACTGACAAATTTATTTTAACCTGATTGCAGTAATTTAATTGTTGAATTAAAATGGAACGATACGGTCATTTCGGTTACGGGTCTGAATTAAATTTCATCTATTTCAAAATTTGTTTGAATACAATTAGTTTTCACGTGGCATATAAGTATAGAACTTGAAAGGATATAATCGAAAGCGACGAAAGGTCATTTGCATGACAAGTATTTTTTTCAGTACTCTCACTTTCAATCACAGCAGCGTATACAGATGCTCGTTTTATTATGACAGATAACAATAATTATTAATTCATTCTCTGCTAATAAATTTAGATGGAGCGATATTTTAAATTAGTAATAATTCTAATGCAAAGTAGAGTTTTGATTATTGGTTACTTGTGTTCAGGGATGTACCAACATAGGTGATACGGATGCGCAAGGGGCCAGGTCGAGACGGAATTTTCCAGACAAAATTCGAGTCGAGACACGGCTCTTCCAATAGAGAAATATACATTTTTCGAGTCGAGCCATCACTTTTACAGCACATTTTCGAGACGAGACAGCCACAAATCTTGTATCGTGCGCATCCCTAATAGGTGCAGTTTTCTATTCAGAAAACATCTTCCGGGGGGCACACTTAGTAGGGCCACTGCTGGTACTCTTTTATTTATTATTATATTATAGACGTATTATTTTGATCTCCTCCCGGGGGAAGTGGCCCCCTAAAATATGTGTGGACGAAACACTGAACAGGCAGTCTGAGAGTCTGGATCCCCCAATTAGCATAATTTCAGGGGGCAAATACACAAAATTATTTGCATTTTGTAGGCTATTCCGAAAAAATCTTCGGACCTCAATGAGTGCATCATTACTTGTGTTTACATTGTGTTACTGCCTGATTTCGAACGTCTATGTTGGAAAGAAACATGAAAGAATTGAATTGTTCTATAGGCATAAGGGGCCCTGAAAAGAATTTTTGCTTAGAAACCTGATTTTAAAGTTCTGCCACTGGTCGGGGACAAATTACATATAAATTAAGACACACTTTTGCCATTTGTTGTGTATTGAACTAACTAACTAACTAACTAACTCTATGGCCTATGGAACCCGGAGGTTCAGTGCCGCGTTCACAAAAGCTCTCCACTGACTTCTATCCTTAGCTAATTGCATCCAGTTTCTACTTTGTATTCCTATCTCTGCGAGATCCATCTTAATATTGTCCTCCCATCTGCGTCTAGGTCTTCCTATTGGTCGTTTTCCTATGGGTCTACCAGTCAAGACTTTGAAAGCGTTTCTACTTTCTTCCATTCTAGCTACATGACCTGCCCACCTAAGCCTCCTAGACTTGACGACCCTAACAATGTTGGGTAAACCGTATAAACTATGTAGTTCCTCGTTATGAAGCTTCCGCCATTCCCCATTCTCGTTCCTCTTGGGTCCGAATATTCTTCTCAGGATCCTGTTCTCAAATACTTTCAGTCTATGTTCTTCCCTCAGAGTAAGCGACCATGTTTCACAACCATACAGAACAACAGGCATGATTATCGTTTTATATATTTTAAGCTTCAAATTCCTCGACAGAATTCGCGACGACAAGAGATTTTGAACCGAATAGTAACACGAATTCCCTGCTTTTAGTCGACATTTAATTTCTTCGTGAATATGATTTTCGTCTGTTAATGTTGATTGTGTATTGAACTAGTTTAACTAAAATTAATAAAGAATTATTTGAGTATATCTCAAGAACAATTAAATGGACTAGCTTTGATGGCCATTGAAGATGACATTCTGAATGAAATTGATATGGATGCAATAATAAGAGATTTTGCCAAATTGAAAGCCAGAAAAGTGTCTTTATAACATGAACTTTACAGTAACAAAGAAAACGAGAAATTAAGCTAATTACCATATTTGTATCACTAGAAAACACTATTTAAATATGCTTTTAATGAAGTGTAAGAGCATATCTCTTTGTCAAAATCAAACCTGTGATAATGTTAGACTTGAAGCTCATTAGTTTTATTCCATTTCGACTTTTATGTTTCAACTGTATTTGTCAAAATACATCTTAGGTATACATTTTAGTTGTTTCCTGTGCTTATTTAATAATAATAAGAATAAAAAAAGATATAAATTATTAAAACTGGAACTTTGGTCATGATTCATCCACAGTTAATTAGGTTTAATTTTGCCATTTTCCTTTAATACTCACTGGAAGACTGAATTATTATATATTGAAGAAATTTGTAATTGTAACAATTATCTGAAGATTTTTTGTCCATTACAGCATTCAATTCTTTTATTATCATATAGGCGGGGCGCCTAAATATTATTTGCTTACAGTTACGAAATGTCTACAACCGCCCCTGTTACTGTTATATATATATATATATATATATATATATAGAGAGAGAGAGAGAGAGAGAGACAAAGTTTTGACTCAGAAAAAGTACTGTTGAACGTACGATGCTACATGGGTTCCTGGAGGGTGCACAATTTATCCCTAAAAATGCTTTCGATCACTGAAATAAATTCCTGCCTACGCCCCTGTAAAGCAGTAAGAATGTTAGGGACTGATTAGGGGGTAATGCCTCCCTGGAGCAACGACAGTTCCCCAGAAATCATACCTCTGATAGGTCCGGATGTGACACCAGTATTTGTGTGTTACCACTCTTCCCTCTCAGTGTACTGAAACTTAAGTCAAAGGAACTGTTCTGAAATCTTCACCGATTCTCTCCTCTGAAACCGCATGCGAATGGGGCCGACCTTGGTCATATACCACATCTGGAATATTACTATTTATGTCAGAGATACCGAAAAATATATATTCGACACAAATATAGGATGTTTGGATTTTATTTTATTTATTTTTTGCCTGTCACCCTCCCATTCTGACCTCCATGCCAACCAAGGCTTAACTTCTACCTAAGCAACATCGACAGCGTCACTATTCATCTGCGACCACGAAAATTATGATTTCGATACTAATATTGTTCATATTTGACTACTTTTACATGTCCCTTCCCCCTTATTACGAATGACTTCAGTGTCTCGCCTCACTGGAGCAATTTCAACAAACTTAAGTATAGCTATAAACCACCACCTGTAAAATAAATGTGCGGGTGATCTTTTTCGGAGAGGAATTCATTAGCTGCTTTTCCAATGTGGGGGCTTTATTCGCTTCCGATGCTAAAAATTGCCAAAGAGCTCAACTTTATTTGCACCACTATGCTATGAATATAGATTTTAATGGCATTTACTTTACTGAATGCTCGCTTAGGTGTTGCTCCCGTCACAGGAAAAGTGAGATACTGTTAAAAATGAGTAGGGATATAAACAAATACGGAAAACTATTAGCGATGACACCACTCGAAATGAGTTTTTGCAATATAATGGGGCAGTATTTTATTCGAATGTGAAGGAAATCATTGCGTAAATTGTCCTTTCCGCTCCTTAGAAGTCTAAGCTACAATACGTATCTAATAATTTTGAATTAGAAATATATGCATCGAGTTTCATATCCTTAACTTTAAGGTGTCCTGACTTAAGTAAATGAATAAACTTCCTGCTAACGAAAGAGTAAAGCTTTGGGCTTTAATAGTATCGGGAGTGTAATTATGCATTTCAGTGACCCCGATAGCTATTGAATACACAATCATATATTTCAATTAGGAATTTTTAATTTTCACCCCTCCTATTAAACCTCCATGCAGATAATGCTAAAATTTGATGTGAATGATATAGAGGGTAATTCATGCACTCAAAAGCTATGGATTTAACATTAATATCGTTCATTTTCGATTATTTTTACATGTTCCTGTGTCTCCCATCATAGAACTAGAGGTGATACGGGTTTCGATTCCCGTCAGGAGTCGCGTGGTTCGGGTTCCACGTTAAGTCGTAGATGTACGTCTTGTATAGAGTAGTAGCTGAAAGACACGCTGAATTCTATATCACCTCGCCTCGTGAGATATTCTACGTTTGCATAATTTCTAAACCACTTTTATTTCTTTCAATCTCCTCCTTCCTCTTAGGACACGCATAGGTTCAAACAGAAATATTCTTCACGGTTGGAGGACGCAAGGCTACTGTACCATACGCGTACAACCCTTATGGGAGTAGGTAGTGAGTTGCGCAGGTTGAGTAGCACGCACGAATAAACCACGCTTACATTTATTATATATAATTAATAAAATCTCATATTAGGACTTACTCTGCACGTCAAACTTTTAACATATGTAACTTTTTAGATTCTGTTCTTCTTCTACTTTATTATTATTATTATTATTATTATTATTATTATTATTATTATTATTATTATTATTATTATTATTATTATTATTATTATTATTATTATTATAGCTATATGAAGCAATTATCTCGGCAAACTTGGTTAATACACACAATTCAGCAACCGGTAGTTGTTGAAATCTGGCTTGTCCAACAGTAGTTGTTAGCTCACTCGGTAGAGCGCTGAGCCATGGATTCAAGGGTTGCGAGTTCGAATCTAGTCTAAGTCAAAAGATTTTTTTCCTGATATAATTCTTGAAATGGAAATGTTTCTCTCTTCGCCTTAATCTCGTAATTCAGAATAGAGATGTTTGGATGTGAAAGAAAAAGTATACTAGAATATAAGAAAAGAGAGGTAATTTACATGATACCTTTTGCAATTTTTAACTATATTTTCACCTATCTAGGACGTTTCTAAAAAGTTCAGACTTCTAGAGCTCCTTTTCGCTCTCTTATCTGTCCTTTAACTAATTTCTACAGTTACTTAGTAAATCACATATACATATATTACAGATGTCGTATCTCTTTCTCTTCTCTCTACATCATGTCTGGAGATGAATGTTTTGACAATAGGTTACAAACACGATTTTAAAAAATAATACGATCTGCGATATCAGTGATACATATTGTGGTGTTATATAAAACAATAAATAGAAAAACTGAGAATACGAATCTTTTCGTGCACTGATGCTTCAATAACAGTGAACTGATGCTTCAAATCTGTGTCTTTACTCCCTTCACCTATGTTAATTCCCTAGTCAAAATAAAAACTCTTCAAAATTAATCACAAATTCTTATACAACCATCCCTTCCTTGGAGTACTGCGCGGTCACATACCCGTCACTGCGATGTAAAGGCATTTATGGTGACGAGGATACCAATGAGAAATGCCATTTTAACTGGCTCAGAATTTGAGTGGTCTAAAAAAGGCGAAGAAGGACTATTTTATATAATTTTAATACTCAAATAAACAATGGACTATTTAGTTTTATACCACCGAGAAAAAACGAAGAATATTGTACCATTTTGGAGTATTCAAATAAACAAAGGACTTATAATTTGTGTCAACTCTTAAAAGGGCCATTTTAACTAGCTGAGTATTTTATACCATTTTGTATTATTTCAACAAACAAAAGGAAAAAGCAAAAAAGGATCATTTTAACTAGTCTAATAAACGAAGGCATAAATATGAGTGAGCTATTTAATTTTGTAGCAACCAGAGGATTATTTTATACCATTTTGTACTACTAAAATAAACGAAAGAATAAAATTGTACTAACCAGAAAAAGCGAAGAAGGCCCATTTTAACTAACTGAGAATTTCTGTATCTTTTTGTACTATTTAAACAAAACGATAGAATAAATTTGAGTGGCCTGTTTTTTGTACTAACCAGAAAAATCGAAGAAGATATCTTTGTACTAGCCCAATGAACCAAAGAACAAATTTGGGTGTTCTACTTTTTATACCAAACAAAGAACCATTTTAGCTAGCTGAGTATTTTATACCATTTTGTACTACTCAAATAAAAGAAAGAATAAAATTGTACTAACCAAATTGTAATAAAATTGTACTAACCAAAAAAGCGAAAAAAGACCATTTTAACTATCTCAAACAGAATTTGAACTAGCGCAAAACTTCTGTACCTTTTTGGGCTATTCAAATAAACGCAAAAATTAATTTGGATGGACTAACAAGAAACAAAGCAAAGATATGCCATATTAATTAGCTGAGAAATTTATATCATCTTTTACTATTTAAACAAACATTCCATTTTGTACCAAGGAGATATGCCCTTTTAACTAGCTCAGAATTTATAAAAAAAGCGAAGAAGGTCCATTTTAACTATTTAAATAAAGGAAGGAATATATTTGAGTGGTCTATTCAATTTTATACCAATGAGAAATGCCATTTTTATCTATTTCAGAATTTGTAGTGCGTGTTGTATTATTTAAACAAAACGATGGAATAAATTTGAGAAAGCGAACATGGACTCAGAATTTTATATCATTTTAATACTCAAATTTGGATGGATTACTTAGTTTTGTACCAAGCAGAAAAAAAGGAATCAAAGGTATAAATTTGTACTGACCAGAAAAGCGAAGACATTTTAAAAAAATAATAAATTTATTGAGGTGTCCTATTTCCTTTTGTACCAACGAGAAAAAAGCCAAGAAGGATCATTTTTAATTTTCTTAGAATTTTATACCTTTTTGTAAAATTAGTATCAAACCGAAATAAACAAAGAAATACCATTTAACACACTAATAAGTTCTCTGGTGACCAAAGAAACCGAAGAAAGACAATTTTAAATAGCTCAGCATGTTATAACTTTATGTGTTTTTGGTCTACCCAATTTCTTTACCATGTTGTACTATTTAAACAAAGGAATAAATTTGTGTGACCTATTTACTTTTGTAACAAGCAGAAAAAGGAAAGAACTAACATTTTGTACTAATCAAATTTGGGTGGTCTATTTAGTTTTGTCCATTGTAACTAACTCAAACAAACGAAAGAATAAATTTGAGTGGCTTAAGCAAAGAAGGTCAATTTATACATTTTTGTTCTATTAAATTGAGTGACCTATTAAATTTTGTACCAAGTAGAAAAAAATTGAAGAATGAATAAATTTTGTTTGCAATTAAAAAAGCGGGGAAGGTCTATTTTTAAATAGTTCAGTAGTTATGTACATTTTGTACTACTCAAATTCTACTTTCTGTATCAACCATAGAAAAACAAAGAAAGACCATATTCTGCTACTCAACCAAACGAAGGAATTTCTATACCCTTTTGTGCTATTCAAATAAACGAAGGAATAAATTTTAAATAGCTCAGCATGTTATAACTTTATGTGTTTTTGGTCTACCCAATTTCTTTTCCATGTTGTACTATTTAAACAAAGGAATAAATTTGTTTGACCTATTCACTTTTATAGCAAGCAGAAAAAGCACGAAAAAAGGGAAGAACTCGATATTTTTACACAATTTTGTGTTATTCTAAAAAATTTGGGTGGTATATTTCATTTTTGTTACAATCAGAAGAAAAGCTCAGAATTTTATACCATTGTGCTGCTACATTTTGTATATTTTTTGTGTCATCTAGAGAACAATTTAAATTGCCTCTCCCGTCACTAAGTAAGACTCATAAAATATTTGAACGTGAGATTTACCAACCACAATTGCGTCATAATTCAATTATAACTTAATTGTGTAGAACAGACTCCATAGCAATTAAGGATGATTAAGGATGATAAATCATAACAGCATGCTTGGCCATTTTGGATCACAGTTGAAGAGATTATATCAAAGTAAAAATCAGCTCACCAAGCAAAAGAACAGTTTTCAAAGTTCCATGTTCCATACCATCTATGAAGAGTGTTACAGATATTTATGCAACGTTACGAATGCCTTACCTAACAGTTGTATTGCTAATATAGTGAGGGTCCTAAGGTACTGCCTATTGCTCAACAATTCAATTATTTTTTTAAACTTTCTTTCCTCGTCTAAGTCCAAAAAGACATATATATATTTTTGCATTTATGTATTTTATTTTAATGGAATATAAGTTTATGGAGTATATTTGGAAAATAATAGAACATACATCATGATGTTATATTAACGAAATGTTTCTTTGTATTGCTTGAAACATATTATGAAACACGGAGAATGCATAGAATACTTTTATTGCAGACATATAAATAGATGTATCACATTTGAAAAAAATATTTATTTGATTTGTTTTTGCTGAAGAGCGGAAAAATGACTAGCATGGAGATTCTTTTTTTCACCTAGAGAAAAAGAAATTCAGCGTGAAAACGAAAAACATATACTGTTAATTCACCCTTCTGACCCCGATTTGCCAGATGAATTACGTGATAAAGTGACAATCATATATCCAACACAAAAAATAGAAGTGTATTATTTTAGACGCTATAATAGATGTAATGATGAAATACACCCGGAAAGTGATGATGACAGTGTTTCAAATATTACCTGTTTTGAAGTGGAAGCTAATGAGTGCGGGTGTACTAGTGAACGTATTAGTGATACATGTGTTATACAATTATTTAATGAGTATACACCAAATTCAGTATTATTATGTGAAGCATGTTCTGAACATAATGAAAATGAAAAAGATCACAACTGTTTGCTGCAGTATGATTACCAATTATTACAAAAGGTGTGAACGATCTTAATTAAACGTAAAATGAGAGAGGAAATCTATAAGCTTTATTTAAAGAAGCATTTTAAAGGTTGTAATATTAAGAACACTTATATTTTGGAGAAAAAATTTAATCTGGTATAGGAATACATTACAGAGTGTGATTATATCAAAGAAATAGTAGAAATGTTTTTAGAAAAAGATAAACAATTATTAAATTCTGTAAATGAACACTGAGACACTGCAGATTAATTGTGTATGAACAGAAAACATATTAGGGCTAAAATTACAACAAAATGTAGCACCACAACTAAATGAACCACTCGTTTATTTTAATCCTTCACAAAGGTATAAAATTCTGAGCTTTTCTTCTGATTGCTACAAAAAAAATGAAATAGACCACCCAAATTTACTAGAGTAATACAAAATGAACCTTCTTCCTTTTTTTCGTGGTCGGTACAAAACTAACAGGTGCTTTTTCTGCTTGCTATAAAAGTGAATAGGTCACATAAATTTATTCCTTCGTTTATTTGAATAACACAAAAAGGTATAGAAATTCTGAGCTTATTCCTTCGTTTGTTTGAGTAGCAGAATATGGTCTTTCTTTGTTTTTCTATGGTTGATACAGAAAGTAGAATTTGAGTAGTACAAAATGTACATAAAATAGACCTTCTCCGCTTTTTAAATTGCAAACAAAATTTATTCAATCTTCAATTTTTTCTATTTGGTACAAAATTGAATAGGTCTCTCAATTTTAATAGCACAAAAAGGTACAAATTGACCTTCTTTGCTTAAGCCACTCAAATTTATTCTTTCATTTCTTTGAGTTAGTTAAAATGGACAAAACTAAATAGGCCACCTAAATTTGATTAGTACAAAATGTTAATTCTTTCCTTTTTCTGCTTGTTACAAAAGTAAATAGGTCACACAGATTTATTCCTTTGTTCGTTTAAGTAGTACAACATGGTAAAGAAATTGGGTAGACCAAAAACACAAAAAGTTATAACATGCTGAGCTATTTAAAATGGTATTTCCTTGCTTTTTTCGGTTGGGCCCAAATTTTACAAAAAGGTATAAAATTCTAAGCCAGTTAAAAATGGTTCCTGTTGGTAAAAAAGGAAATAGGACACCTCAATAAATTTATTATTTTTTAAATGTTTTCGCTTTTCTGGTCAGTACAAATTTATACCTTTGATTCCTTTTTTCTGCTTGGTACAAAACTAAATAATCCATCCAAATTTGAGTATTGCAAAATGATATAAAATTCTGAGTCCATGTTCGCTTTCTCAAATTTATTCCATTGTTTTGTTTAAGTAATACAACATGCACTAGAAATTCTGAAATAGATAAAAATGGCATTTCTCATTGGTATAAAATTGAATAGACCACTCAAATATATTCCTTCCTTTATTTAAATAGTTAAAATGGACCTTCTTTGCTTTTTTATAAATTCTGAGCTAGTTAAAAGGGCATTTCTCCTTGGTACAAAATGGAATAGATTACTTAAATTTATCCCTTCGTTTGTTTAAATACTACAAGATATAAATTTCTCAGCTAGTTAATATGGCATATCTTTGCTTTGTTTCTTGTTAGTCCATCCAAATTAATTTTTGCGTTTATTTGAATAGCCCAAAAAGGTACAGAAATTCTGCGCTAGTTAAAATTGTGTTTGAGCTAGTTAAAATTGTCTTTTTTCGCGTATTTCTTTGTTTACTTGAGTAGTACAAAATGGTATAATATACTCAGCTAGCTAATATGGTTCTTCTTTGTTTGGTATAAAACGTAGAGCACCCAAATTTGATCTTTCGTTCATTGGACTAGTACAAAGGTACATAAAATTCTGAGTTAGCTAAATTGGACCTTCTTCGATTTTTCTGGTTAGTACAAAAAACAGGCCACTCAAATTTATTCCATCGTTTGTTTAAATAGTACAAGAAGGTACAGAAATTTTCAGTTAGTTAAAATGAGCCTTCTTCGGTTTTTCTCTGGTCTCACTCATATTTATGCCTTCGTTTATTAGACTAGTTTAAAATGGTCCTTTTTTGCTTTTTCCTTTTGTTTGCTGAAATAATACAAAATGGTATAAAATACTCAGTTAGTTAAACTGGCCCTTTTTAGAGTTAACACAAATTATAAGTCCTTTGTTTATTTGAATACTCCAAAATTGTACAATTTCTTTGTTTTTCTCGGTGGTATAAAACTAAATACTTCATTATTTATTTGAGTAGTAAAATTATATAAAATAGTTCTTCTTCCCCTTTATTAGACCACTCAAATTCTGAGCCAGTTAAAATGGCATTTCTCATTGGTATAAAATTGAATACGTCACTTAAATTTATTCTTTCGTATGATATAAAATATTCAGCTAGTTCATTTTTTCTCGTTGGTATAAAAAGTAGAACATCGAAATTATTCTTTCGTTACAGAAATTATGAACTTGTTAAAATGATCCTTCTTCCGTTTTTTTTTCTGATTGATACAAAAATAGAACATTTCAGTAGTTCAAAAGTTACATAATGGTAAATTTTCGTTTGTTTAAACACTACATAATGAACTAGTTAAAGTAGCTCTTCTTCTCTTTTCCAGTTCGTACAAAAGACAATAATCCACCTAATCTTTACTTCTTTTTTTCTCGTTGGTATAAACTAAATACTCTATTCCTTCGTTTATTGGAGTAGTACAAAATGGTATAAAAGTCTAAGTTAGTTAAAATGATCCTTCATCGGTTATTTTTCTTTATTTGAGTAGTACAAAATGATTTAAAATTCTGAGCTGGATAAAATGGCATTTCTCGTTAGTACAAAATTGATTAGGTCATTCAAATTTATCTTTTCGTTTGTTTAAATAGTTAAAATGGGATATCTTTGCTTTCTTTCAGGAAGTAAGCCAGTCATATTTATTCATTCTTCACTTCTCTCTGGTTGGTACAAAACTGAATAGGTCGCACAGCCTTTGTTTAAAGTTATTAAAGCTTAAATATTTGACCTTTAACCTCGATAGTCAGTACTTTTGGGACGTGTGCTCTTTGATGACCAATTACTAAATGTGGAAACACGACCTCAATACGTTGCTCTGTTTCCGAGTTTTTGACCTTTGACCTCGATGACCATTATTTTTGAAACTTGTAGTAGTTGGTGACCAATTACTAAATATGGAAACACCACCTCAATATGTGGATCTATTTTCGAGTTATTAGGTTTTAAGTATTTTGACCTTTGACCTCGATGATCATTGTTTTGGAACTTGCAGTAGTTGGTGACCACTTACTAAATATGGAAACACCACCTCAATATGTGGATCCATATTCGAGTTATTAGGTTTTAAGTATTTTGACCTTTCACCTCGATGATCATTATTTTGGAACTTGCAGTAGTTGATGACGTATTACTAGATTTGGAAACACCACCTCAATATGTGGATCCATTTTCGAGTTATTAGGTTTTAAGTATTTTGACCTTTGACCTCGATGACCATTATTTTGGAACTTGCAGTAGTTAACCAATTACTAAATGTGGAAACAGCACCTCAATGGGTGATATCAATAAAAATAAGTAACTACTCCTGAGAAGTCCTGCTCGAGAATCGGAGTAACTGCACCTGGAGTAATCTCCTCCCTCAATTTCGTATCAACAAAACAAGCCACTACTCAGGTCTAGTCTGCTCCAGATTTATGAACGTTTACTCGCGCTTGTTCTGCACGTAGCACTGAGTCGTATCAATAAAAGAAATGATTACTCATTTCTCCCATCCGTCGCGCAGTCATTTCGTTATTTTAGGCTATGGTGTATAGTATCCTAAACGCCACGGAAGGGGCAAGTAGCAACGACAGTTTCAATCAAAGTGCATTTGTGGATATTATAAAAGAGTTTCCAGTGGTACTTTCAAAGTCACAGTTACCAGAAAGTAAACGAAGGAAAGCCGAAGCTTTGAAGGCAAGTACAGTGAAATGCAACGAAATATCAAATACATCTACAAATGAGACACAAATCTATAAGAGAATCTTTAATATCCAAGCGAGCATTATAAAAAAAACTAATTTGAAAAAGAAAACGGGAAACAAGAAAGTAATACTGAAACCACGGGAACAACCTCTTGGAACTGGTGGATGTTGATTGGAATCCAGCAATATCAAGATTAGCACTACAAGAGCATATCACGTGTTGTCCAATGTCTCGTCTAAGATTGTTTGGCTTTAAAAACGAAATCAGACACTTGGTCCCTTTGTTACCTTTTTTAAATAGTCCAGCCAGTCACGTCATAAAGCACGTCCATCTGACTGCGTTTTCCATACCATACGTGTCCCCTCTCACCTTGGCATAAAAAATATACATTCTCATAATACACCCTTCCTATCAGCGTTGAGTTGAGTTGAATTTTCAGCTTAATGTCCTTTTCAGTAGCCAGGCTATATGAGACGGGACCCACTGATTAACTTGGAATCCGAACCATAAGAGCTTCCGCCGGGAATCGAACGCTGGTCTCTCATGCCAAAGGCATACACACTATCCGCTTAGCCACGAAGGAGCTCTTCCTATTAACGTATTCGTCTCCAAAATACTAGGTTTCTTTATTGCCACGTGTGTATAGTCAAGTGCTCCGATAGCACCCGGAAATGTATACTGTTCTTGCCACTCTGCCTTTGCTGTTTGAATATTACACACACCTCCGGAAACAATCAATTTTCAGATTTCGCAATAATCGCATCCATTACACTTGTAGTAGTCATAGACACTGTACTTTGAGCCACAACAGAATCCCCTGACATTCAGAATTGGAATCCCGGATCACTCACGTAAAGCAAGAAAACCCGCATCTTTTCGTCATTACGTAGAGCACCACCCCAAATTTCCGTTGATTCTCCTAAAAAATGTTGTGCTAACTACTTTACATTTTCTTTCATGAACCTACGTTTTTTGTAATCTCCATTTGCAACATTTCTATGCAATTTATAAGTTTTGCTACATAGCAAAACAATCATATACTCTGAAATATTTCGCACGGAGTCACCTATTTAGCTTGCTCCATAAATTTGGAGAAGTTACTAGCATCACAGAGGAGTCTTTGATTTTTATTGATATCAAACGCGGAGTAGTTACTCGGCTCGAGAATAGAGGTGTGGTTACTTCAAAAGGGCGGGGCTTCTCCGAGGTCAGCCGAGACGACTAGTGCTCAGTTCTCTTTTTATTGATAACTACTTCAAAATTGGAAGTAATGAGTAACTTCTCCATTTTATTGATATCACCCAATATGTGGATCCATTTTCGAGTTATGAGGTTTTAAGTATTTTGACCTTTGAACTCGATGATCATTATTTTGGAACTTGCAGTAGTTGATGACCAATTACTAAATGTGGAAACACCACCTCAATATGTGGATCCATTTTCGAGTTATTAGGTTTTAAGTATTTTGACCTTTGACCTCGATGATCATTATTTTGGAACTTGCAGTAGTTGATGACGTATTACTAGATTTGGAAACAGCACCTCAATATGTGGATCCATTTTCGAGTTATTAGGTTTTAAGTATTTTTACCTTTGACCTCGATGATAATTATTTTGAAACTTGTAGTAGTTGATGACCAATTACTAAATGTGGAAACACCACCTCAATATGTTGCTTCGTTTACGAGTGATTGGGTTTTAAGTGTCATACAAAGAAGATATCCCACATAAACTATAATACCCAGGTAAAAATAAATATAATATTCGTAATCAGCATGTCCGAAAACCCCCATATGCCGAGTTTCATCCAAATCGGTAAAAATTGTCATAGGAAGGGCGTATCCCACATAAACTATAAGACCCAGGTAAAAATAAATATAATATTCGTAATCAGCATGTCCGAAAATCCCTATATTCCGAGTTTCATCCAAATCGGTTAAAAGGGACGTATCAAAGCGGAAATGTAAATGTTTCTGCTATGTGTTCGTAGTCTTATGTAATTTCTGCTATGGTAAAATAGGGGTTGGAAAAGTGATCATAAAAGAGAACTAGTACAACCTTTAAAAGAGAATGAATCATGTATTCTCTGCTGTTCTGTGTGTTTGTAGTCTCAGTGTAATTTCTGCTATGGTAAAATAAGGGGTGGAAAAAGTGGTCATAAAAGAGAACAAATACACCCCTAAAAATGCTCATAAAAGGGAATGAATCTTATGTATTATCTGCTTTGCTATGTGTTCGTAATTTCTGCTATGTTAAAATAGGGGTTGAACCGAGTACAGCCCTGCTATTTTAAATAGTCTTATGTACTATCAGCTATGTTCAAATAGAGGTGGAAAAAGTGATCATACCAGTCCACCTCTTAAGGATTATCTGCTATACTATGTGTTCGTAGTCTCCATGTATTCTCTGCTATGGTAAAATAAGGGGTGGAACAAGTACGTAGTCTTTTGTATTATCTGCTATGTTCAAATAGGGGTTGAAAAAGAGATCATAAAATGGAACAAATACACCCTTGCTATGTTACGTAGTCTTATGTATTATCTGTTCTGTAATTTCTGCTATGTTCAAATAGTGGTTGAAAAATATGCTCATAAAAGGAAACGAGTTCACCCCTGCTACGTTACGTAGTCTTAAGTATTATCTGCTATGTTTAAATAGGGGTTGGAAAATAAGCCATACTCTTGTATTAGCTCTGCTATGTTACATAGGCTTATGTAATATGTACTATGTTCAAATAGGTGTTGAAAAAGTGATCATAAAAGAGAACGAATACACCCTTGCTATGTTACGTAGTCTTCTGCTCTTCTATGTGTTCGTGGTCTTATGTGTTATCTGCTATGTTCAAATAGGGGTTGAAAAATATGCTCATAAAAGGCAACGAGTTCAACCCTAAAAAGTGATCATAAAAGAGAAAAAGTACACCCCCTAAAAAGTGCTCATAAAAGGGAAAAATACACCCCTAAAATGGAGGTCGTAAAAGACCGTGGGTTCGCGGTTCAAGGTGCTCGATTTCCCAGGGGCTCCTGAGTTGTTCCAGGTTGGCCCAGATCGATCCATTTTCTACTACTAAATTTACTTGCAGTGAATAAATTCTTTTTTCAATACCCAACGCAACAGCTGAGAACACATCGTTGAATACTACGTGCAGGCAGCGAGCTGTTATAACCGCCACCAGGTTATAGAAGTACTTTTGTGGACACTCTGTATATTTCGTAAAGACAGTGATTATTATTTTCGATTTATACTTTATTCTGCGACGCAAATAAGTTCTTTCTTCGGTGGGAATTGCTTCTTTCCCACACAACTGTACAAAGAAGTCTCTCATTGTTTTTTCATATATGTATCTAAAACATTGCTTTTTGGTGATAACATTTCAGTGAGTGACAAATCTTCTCAGTGTTTCTCCCTGACTTATTAATATGCACAATATATATTTTGTAGTTATTTGAACTGAATTAAGTGCTTTCTTTAATCCTATATGGAAATACTAACTGACCAGGTGTTCGAGTGACCAGAGTGACGCCAGTCACATTGTTTTTGCAGTTTTTTATCTGTACTTTCTCACGCCCGAATTATTGCAATGTCTCGTGCATCGTGGCCAGTGGACTAAAATTAACATAAATTATTTTCCGTATTCTGTTTGTATGTGCATACAGGTGAGTTAACTGACTGGTTTTTAGAATGAACTGCTAACACTCTTCAGTCAACCATTGCAGCTTGCATCTTGAACTTTTGAGCTCGGGGAGTTTGACTCCGGAATTGTGTGCAGCCACCACGCACGTGCGTCGGGAATTAAGTATGACTTTGTGTTAAGGGGCAAAAGCTATTAGCCGGCGAAGGACGTTTTCTTACAGCTAGCCCCAACTAGTGAAGTCCCAGGTTCACATACCTCGTGTGCTAAAAAGTTATAAACGCGTCCTCCCACATCAGCATTCCACTTTGGAAACTGTTATATTTTACTGAAGGCTTATCTTAACTCTTCAGGATTGTTTGGCGCAGCAACTGGATTTCTACGTGGGATTATCCCGGCAACTTTTTTCCCGGTGCTAATCCCCCAAGTGGGTCAATTGTGTGAGAGAAGCATTCATAGTGAAATTTCAGACATAATCTTCTATATATATATATATATATATATATATATATATATATATATATATATAAAGGGCTACAGTGCATTAAAAAGGCAAAGTGTGATTGTAGTAATGAAGATTATTATACATATTCTGTGTTAAGTGTTGTGTTCATTTCTCTTCATTATTTTCTATATAATGGTATTCTAATAAATAAGTATAGTGTTATTTAATCCAGTGCGTTTTCGTTGTTTGTGTGAATGATGGTTGTGTACGGTATGGTCTGGATGACCGTTTGATTGTCTGTTAGGTTTTCGGGACGAGACATCCGAACCTCTCGGCGCCTAATGCTCATCTCATCATTGAGACCGACGAGCGATTTGGAAAAAAATTGTTACCCCTTCTTACAGAGGTCCTTCATCGTCCTATCCAGATAAGTTCAGGTCTCAAGAGAATACTTATTGGCAGGACCACGGATGATAGAACCACGAACACCGAACTCAAGTTGGTTACAAATAAATGGCAGCCCGAACAGCGACTTGACACCGGGGTGGTTACACTGTCAGGAAGGACAAGTAGTATCAATTGCACTATAGTTCTAAAGTGCTGGGCTGAAGTCTATCTGTAGATCCGGCCGGTAAATACGATGAAATAAAGTACGACATACGAGGTGAGTGGAGCCGAGTCGGCCCTGTCCCTGGCCGGTCATTATTAAAATACAGGTTTCTATTGAAAGTGTCATTATGCTCTGAAATACAACCAATATGAGAAATCTGGAATGGAGTACGTCACAAAGGATTGTAGTTATTATTATTATTATCTTATGTTTTAAGTAACTTCTTAACAGAAAATTGCGCCCTCACTCATTTTGTCCTCATCGGGTCCGCCTTAACATTCAGTCGAAGTCATTTCGACAAATGAGGTTGAGGACAGTTCAGTGTTAGAGTGACATTGTAGGTGATTTAGTATGGCTTCATTATTAATGTCTTAGTCTAGACCAATCATTAGACCAGAGAGAAATGACATGAAATGTAATCCTTATGTTTAATGTCCTACGATTAAGTCCTTTAGGCTAAGGGAGACGGTGATTAAGGCAAGCGAATGATAATGGAAGAACTGGTGCAACGGGAGTAGCTGAGAAAACCAACGGACAATATGTAGTCCATATTTGGCCTGGAATCGAATTAATGGACTCCATGTACCGGAAGAAAACATTCTATCATTAAACCGTTTTGTGCCCTTTAGACATGAGAGAATTTCGTGCCTAACGTTCAAATAAAGTTTTCCATAGATTATAATGTTGGCTTTAGATCCCAATAACTCATAATAATAACGACAATGCATTTCCTTGTTTCAGGCCATTCTCGACGTGGAAGCTCATGCACAAGAATTATCTTACTCGGACTTTACCTTGGGATTCATTTAAACATATCTTAATTTATCTAAATAGCTTTCTCGGTATTCCGAATTCTGTCAGAATGTTGAACAATGTTCCTTTCCTAATAGAGTCATAAACTTATCTAAAATTAATAAATAATTGATGTATCGTGGTATTGTATTCCCATTGGGTTTCGAGTATTTGCAGAAGGGTAACTGTCGGGTCCACAGTTGACCATTCTCGGTTAATAGTCTACAAATGTGTAAACCATGTTCAGATCCCTGATTATTGAGAGAATATGTTTATTTGTGAGATTTTTATATTGTGTCCATAACAGATTAAAGATAGAGAACTTTTCCATAAAATTATATTTTTATATCAGCCTTTGAAAGAGTAATTGAATGAAACGCGCGTTGTGGAGGTTAATATAACCAATTTTATCCTTTCATTGAAATTATTAATAGCGGTTAATGTAAACAAAAAACTTCAAATCCAAATTGAAAGTGATTATGTTTGTGACTCTTAATCTCTTGAACCCACCCGACCAATCTCGATCAAATTTTTGACATAGATGCGGTTCTGGCCCAGGACTCTTTTTAGCTATTCACTTTGGATAAAAAGGATTCCAATAGGTATCCAATCCAATATCCTTTGTAAACGCCGTCAAATGGACGAATAAAATATAAAATAGACCTTATTACAACTTTGCCTAAAGTATGTTGTTAAATGATATAGCCGCTGTATTGGTTCGGACTTTGACATAAGCCGCCTTCGCCGCGATCGGTGCTTTTGAGAATGTAAACAAACAGAATGAAAGCAACCTTATTACTCAATGGATAAAGTATATTTTTAAATGCCGCCACACTATTAGACGTTCCTTCCTTTGGTAAGAGCCGCTTTGCGTGTTTTATTGTTTCGTCTTTCCATTCGTTACAAAAATTGTGATCGAGTAACACGTCTCTACCGCTGTCTTCCTAATTTATACACTAATGTCAACTAAAAAAATGAGAAACGAGTTTCGACACGAAAAAATCTCTGTTACAGCTTAAAGTGAAAATAGAAATGCTTGAACGTTTACGCCTCGGAGAGTCGTTTGCATCCATATCACGCTCATTCAATGTCAACGAATCAACTGTACAATCGATAAAAAATCCGGAGATAAAATAAGGTCGTCTGTAGCTTCAACTTCACTGTCAGTGAAAATTGTTTGTGATCCAGCAATAGAAAAAATGGAAGTGGCGTTGTCATTATGGATCGAAGACCGCAACCAAAAAAGGGTGCCCCTGAGTGGTCCAATGGTCTGAGTGGGAGAAGACAAAGCGTCTTTACGCTTATTTTAAAGAACCTGACGGTAGTTGTAGTGGTGAATGTACACATGGAGGATTTCAAGCATCGGGAGGTTGGTTCAATAAATTTAAGGTGAGAGAATCATTGCTAAACATTAAAATCGTTGGAGAAGCTGCATCTGCAGACACTGCTGCAGCAGAACGATATCCAGAAGAATTTTGCAAACTTAGTAGCTGATGGAGGATACAAACCTGAGCAAGTTTTTAATGCAGACGAAACTGCACTATTTTGGAAGAGAATGCCAAACAAGACATTCATTTCTAAAAGCGAAAAGTCTGCTTCTGGATTCTAGAGTTACACTGGTGCTATGTTCTAATGCATCCTCGAGCTTTAAAAAATCAAAACAAGGACGACCTGCCAGTGTTTTGGCGTGCTAATAAGAAAGCGTGGGTTACAAGCGCTATTTTTGTGACTAGTTCCGGAATTGTTTTGTTTCTGAAGTTGAAACTTATTTTAAAAAATAGAATTTAGACTTTAAAGCAGTTCTAATTTTAGACAATGCACCAGGTCATCCTCGCGAACTTGAAACTATGCATCCACATATAAAAGTGACATTTTTACCTCCCAAAACGACGGCTTTGCTTCAGCCTATGGTCCAAGCTCTATTACATTAGACGAATCTTCAAAATCGTATTGGATAATATGGAATGTAATCCTGATATGAATGTTATGGAATGCTGGAAGAAATTTGACATAGTAAAATGCATCGTAAAGATAAAAGAATCATTGGAAGAACTGAAGCCACACACATTGAAGTCATGCTGAAAAAAATTCTGGCCTGCTCTGACTGCGGAAAATGACGAAGAATGTGTGCAAATTCAAACTTTGACTGCAAACATAGCCGAAATTGCGAATGGAATAGGATGAGATGGGTTCGAACAGATAGAATCAAGTGACATTCAGGAATTGCTTGAATCGCAACTTGAAGATTTGACTGAAACCGACTTGGAGGAAATGTTAAATTCATAGCCCATTGAAGAAGAGGCTTCAACAAGCACTGGAAACGTGACATTTAATTTGAAAAATCTTAGTGAAGGTTTAAGAATGCCAAATGAGCTTTGTGATTTCTTTATGAAAACTGATCCGTCTATGGAACGAAGTCTCATTTTTAAGAGGTAAATTGCTAATGACACTGCTGAATATCAATCTGAATTGAAGGAGCTTTTAAAAACTGCCAAGCAAAAAATAATTACAAAATTCTTCAAACCATTGCCTAAGCCTGAAGATAATAATTAATCAATATGGTCAAAAACTTCAATTGATTTTTTGAATTGATTTTTTATATATGTATTTGTTTTTCTATTTTGTCACCTAGGAACGTATCCCCTATAATCCCATATAAATTACCATCCCGTATTCACGGTTTCTGTATTCGCGGCATATTTATGGAATACCCGGCGAATAAAGAGCTTTTACTGTATTTCACTTTGATGGAATAACGTAGGAATCGGGTTGGACGGGGAGATATACAAAAATCAATAAATATAAAAATAAACATGTTCGTGAGTTAATAATTCTTGAACCACTCGATCGATCTTGATCAAACTTCCAACATAGATAAGGTTCAGACCTGGCACGTATTTTCCATTTTACTTGGACGGCACAATGTAGGGGAGGGGGACATATGTAAAAAAATAAAAATAAAACTGACTATCTTTGTGACTTCATCACGCTTAAACCACTGAACCGATCCTAATCGAATTATCAACATAGATGAGGTTCGTACCTCGGGTGGTTTTTGACGGTAGAACTTAGGGGAGAAGGAGGGGAGGGGATATATATATATATACAGCGTGATTCAAAATGATGTGAACGATAAGGAAACGTTCTATAAGTGATAATACTCTATCAACCATGAAATTTCTATGGAAATACTTTCAATATTATCCTCAAGTTTTGTTTGGAACGAGCGTAGTAGTTTAAAATGTATCCGCTAGGTGGCAGAGTGATTAGTTCCAAGATGGCTGTCTGTGGTGCAGAGAGAGCATTTTGCGTTTTACTGTTTCACGTTCGTCGGTCTGTTGTTAGTGTTCAACGCGAGTTCCGCACAAAATTTCATAAAGATCCACCATCAAAGAACTCCATACGTAAGTGGTATCACAAATTCAACAGAACGGGATGCATTTGTAAAGAAAAATCGCCCGGTAAGCCTTCCACTTCTGAGGCAGATGTCGAAAGGGTTCGAACCAGTTTTCAACGCAGCCCACAAAAGTTAACAAGGAGACGTAGCAAAGAGCTTCAAATTCCTCAAACAACTGTTTGGCATGTAGTGCGTAAAGCGTTTAAAGGTGTATCCGTATTTAGTGCAGTTGTTACAACACTTAACACCTAATGATCACACATGTCGCAAGACTTTTTGAGAGTCATTTCAAGAGTTGTGCAGTGTTGATGATGATTTTTTGGGAAAACTTTGTTTCAGTGATGAGGCTACGTTCCATGTGACAGGAAGAGTGAATAAACAAAATGTTCGCATTTGGGGAACTGACAAGCCTCACCAAATCTGTGAAATTATGCGTGATTCACTGAAGACGAATGTGTTTTGTGCAATTTCATCTTTAAAAGTTTATGGTCCGTACTTCTTTGACGAAGGAACTGTGATTGGAGAAACATTTCTACAAATGCTTACTACGTGGCTTATACCACAGCTCGAACATGACAGTGCAAACTTCGTCTATGAATTGGATGGAGATCCATGTCAGTTTCATCACAATGTCAGAAATTTCCTCAACAACAGACTGCCATACCGCTGGATTGGGCGGTCAGGTAAAAATGATCATCAGTTTCTACGTTGGTTACCAAGATCACCGGACTTAACCCCCTGCGATTTTTTCTATGGGGATATCTAAAAGACATTGTCTACAAACCCACTCTACCCCAAGATGTGAATGAACTGAAAGACCGCATCACTGCTGCAGTGCAAACTGTTGATGCAAACATGTTGAAATTGGTCTAGGCGGAATTGGAATACCAAATAGGTGTATACAGGGTAACAAAGTGGGCCCACATAGAACATTTGTGATGTACTATTTTCAACTTTTTATCACAAAAACTTGGAGGGCTTTAGCATTTAACTGTAAGATTTGAAGCTATTAGGATGATTAATAGAAAAGTTATAAGGAGTTGTAATTGTTCACATCATTTTGAATCACGCTGTATATATATAAACTCTTGAACTAACTGATCGATCTCGATCAATTTTCAACATATATGACATTCGGGCCTAAATCACACAAAATAACCAATATCAGAGAACGCTTTAGTAACAGTAAAGACGGAACACATTACTATTTTCCTTCATTTTACCCAGCGAAATTGGGGTGCGTGTCAGATTCGAGGACGTCTTAAATTCGAGTAACTATCGAGAAATTCTTAAAGATATTATTAGCGCGTTATTACAATTACTTTGGTAGCCATAAATATTTTTAATTTTGTATCATATTCAATGATTCAGATAACAATAGTGTCGTGTGGTTGCGTAGGACGTGCAGGTTTGCTAGCTGATATTATCTCTATGAAAATACAAAATGAGTCCATTTACTACTGAAACGAAAAAGCAAACAAAATGTTAGGTAAATGGATATGATATTGATCTTAATGGACATTCCTGTCTAATACTTTTTGCTTGAGTAACGGCAAATTTAAAAATATGTATGTTGTGTGACTGCAACACAGCTTAGTTTGGTTTCTTGTTTTGCTTGACTAAGGACTAAAGCTTTTTACACTTTGTCTATTCTGTCAATAAGGTAGGTTGCAGTGGCGTATAGAGAATTAAGGAGGGTAATTCTTTAAGGAGAGGTATCAACTTCCAAGTTATTTCATTTAAAATGCTTTGTACATGTTTCCTAGTAAAATAAATTTTTACTTTTCTTTTTATGTTGTTCAAGGGAGAAGTTTAAAACCTGGAAACATATGTTTTCCCGTATGCAATTAATAGGTTGCTTTTAGTGCCGGATTTACGTATAAGCTAAACAAGGTAAGCTTAGGGACCCTTTCTCTATTAGGGGCTCCCAAAAATTTAAAGGAAAGAAAAGTTATTGTACATTTCAAGAATATAAGATAAAAGCAATTAGAATAGAACTTACTTAGCCTTACAGCAACAGTATTTTGTATTCTGTAAGTTTCTATGATGAAAGTAATTGGAGTCCCCCTTCCTAAAATACATCACTAGTTGGCGGATCTCTGTATATCAATCTAGGATCCTACGTTCTGCATCCATTATTGCATTACTGCATCCAGTTGGAGACTGGAGTGCAGTGAATTAGTCTTAGACAAAGAACAGTTGAACATATAAAGGGCCCCCATTACCTTAAATAGCTTGGGGGCCTTCTCAACTCAAAATGCGGCTCTGGTTACTTTTATCGTTATGTGTGGTCAGCTATCACATATTGAGACACATTAATCCATTAACGTAACAAAAAAGTTCTTGATGAAGATTATACGCTTTAATACAAATGTATGGCAAAATTCAAGGAATAGTAACAAATGAGACAAAGTCCGAGCAAAATTCTTGCGAGACAGACAAAATCCAAGAGACAGAATCCACTGAATCATATCAATACAGAAATAAAGTGTAGACAACAAAGAAAATTATTTATTTCTCTACCCTCAAAGCATTCACATCATTTACCATACACTTGCAATAACATCATAGTTACTTTGAAAATTTAAATTAAAGGTCCTAGAAGTATATGCTGAGTGTAGACATATTTTAAATCCATTTCATGTATAATAAAATTAAGATATAAGTACTTATATACTTTTATAATTTCATGAATGTCAACCACATCACAGATACATTTCAATTTAAATGCATAAAATAAAATACGTATATCTATCTATCTATACTTCTCTCTCTCGCTCTCTCTCTCTCTCTCTCTCTCTCTCTCTCTCTATATATATATATATATATATATATATATATATATACATAAAGGTCATATGAAAAGTCTCCGTGGTTTTCTCGGTACATTTTTGAACAAAAAAATTCTTTATTGAAATCAATTTTAATCCAATACATATTGACCATTATTATCTATGACTTTTCGGCCGAGAACTGCTGTTCGTCAACCAAAAGCCGGGGAACAAATTTCGCAGTCATTCTTCTCATTTCCAAATCAGCGGTTAAAATGCTTTGTACGAACCCGTACGAGATGTTTAGTTCTTTGGAAACCTCTCGAATAGTTATTCGTCTGTTTGCCAATTTTTGTCACTTTTTTCACGTTTTCTTCGGTTTTTTAAGGTCAATGGACGTCCTGAACGTTGCTCGTCTTCTACCGACTCATTTCAACATTTCATGACTCTTTGCTAATTTCTTTCTAACTTGAAACAGAACTTAATGTCCATGCGTTGTTGATATGCGAGATACAAGGTAAACACAACCTCACTGCAGTGGCTTTGGACACTGACTAACAAATCAAAACGTGCAGTGTTGCCAACAACCTCTGAAGAAAATAGGCTATATATCCTTCAGAAATAAGCATTTTTTACGCAAAAATGGCTAGATTTCGAAATGCTTACGTATAACCCATACTGCAGATTTTAAACCCATTTTGTTGTGTGTAAGATTATAAGTGTTATAGTACAATTTGAAATGTTGAATTTTATTTACTGAAGACTAACAAGTACCATACATGACTTTAAATTACATTAAAATCCATCAACAACTCATCTGATTTGTGAAAGTCAAAAGCCATAATTATCAGTTGCATTGAAATAAGTCATCATCGATGACGTCCAGCGGGATGAGGCGCTGGAACTGGATGCATCATCGTTGGATTCGGCAGGTCATAGTCCTTACAACGCTTTGGATTTCTCCGAACATCCACACGAATCGTCATGATTGCATTGAATATTTTCAAGCTAATTAGATATCCTATTTGTTTCCTTTAGTAAACTAAAATAGTCTCTGTGACTTGAACAACCGAATAGTTACTAAATTTGCATTAGAAAACTCTCATTCTTGCAACGAAATGCGAAAATGAAAACAATTAAAAACTAGCGGACGGAGCCGTGCAGGAGCGACATTAAAATTCTTTGTGAATCGACAAGTATTGTTAAGTAGCTTTAAATCTGTGGGTTGGGAGAGGGAAGAAGAAGAAACAATGGTTTGTTGCGTAATAAAACACCCTCAGTCAAGAGAAATCAATTAAAACGATTATATATAATGATAAATAGGCTTATTTAAAAAAATACACTTATTAAAAAAAACAAATTTTAAGATTAATTTAACGCCAAAATGGCAAAAAAGTTTTATAAAATAAGCTATATTTAAGGATATAAGCATTTTGTAATTTGTGTAGCTAAATGCCTCTCCAAATAGGCTAGATTTAGCCAAAAATAGGTTAAATTGGTCACTGAAAACGTGTTGTAACTTCACGTTGCCTGTCTCAAAAAAAAATGAAATCTTTAAGTTTTACGTCCCACGGTTATGCCGGTAAGGCTAAAGGAGACGGTGATCATGAGAAATGAGTGAAATGGTGGAATGAAGAAAGTGGGAGGAAACGGGAGAACCCCGAGAAAACCCACGAGCACGGTGTTTGTCCACCACAAAGTTCACTTGGCGGGGGCTGGGATCGAACCTGGGACCCCAAGCACCAGAGGTGATCGCTCTACCACTGAGCCACCGCGCCCCCCACCTGTCTAAACGGATGAGACTACCGGACAAATTACATCAAATTATTGTAGCGTCAGCAGTTGCTGTTAAAAAAGAAAGAAAATTATTTTCTGTATTTTTTTGATCATACCTTGTATATAGGGTGCGTATGTGAGAGAAAAATAGTTAATATCCCGACAGTGGCGGAGCCAAGGGAGGGCCTGGGCGGCAGGCCCCCTTGCTCAAATTCTTGGCCCCCCCTAGTGGCCCCCCCACACACACAGAGCGATACTACTATAGGTCGACAAACGGTGAATTGATAGTGGCCTCAAGTGAAACTACTACCGAAACATCTCTCGACAACAGAGTTACCAACGGCAGAATACCGTATATTGTATTAGTCTGCGTTCTGAGTAAAAAGCTCCAGACTCGTTTTTGTTTGTAGTATAGCAAGATCTAAAGCATCGAAATCTGTATGGTGCATGGATTGACCTCACCATCTGACCGTTCCTTTTAATCTCTGTCCCTTATCTGGTTATTTTCTTTGTTTTCGACAAAGAATAATAAAAAAAGCAAACAGTCTGCATTCTCATTTGCTTCAAAGCTGAAAGTCATATGAAAATAAGAGAGCTTACTTACAAATAGCATGCACTGCAGTAAAACATGACACTTGTGTTGGACGAAAGAAGTCTTCATGCACTAAGTAATTAATTTTCATTGATTATGACGACATAGAAGAAATGCGTAGCATCCATTAAATAATTTGGTATTATTATTATTATTATTATTATTATTATTATTATTATTATTATTATTATTATTATTATTATTATTATTAAATAATATCGAGCCGTCTTGTTTAATATACAGTAAAAGAAGAGAGCAGAAGTTTTCATATTTCTGTCATTCTCTCTATTCGTATCCCAATCGTTCGAGAAAATTAAGATACTGAATAATACCAACACCTACTATTTGCTACTGATACTGGTTCTCCTTTTCGACTACCTTCTGGTCTTGTCTCTAGTACTTCTAGTTTCCTAATGCTCTTGGCCGTTGTCAACTCAGTAGAAACTTTCCACTGCGATGTTATCTCCAAGAAAAACGGAGTCCGCGCTTGGCGGACCTATACTACTAACTAAAGCCTGGGGAAATGAGGCTAACAAAAATCAGTGATTCTTTATAAATAAGTCGTTCAGGAGTATTTTCTTTTAAATGATTTTAACTGCAGCTTAATCACAAAACTACTACTACTAGAGAAATTCCGAAGTTTATCACAGGGACAGATTACTAACCATCAGGTAAGAGTTGATTTTGAATTTAACGTCCCGTTCAGCAGCGAGGCTATATGAGACGTGGACATACTGATTAACGTGGAATCCGAACCACATGAGCTCCCGCCGGGAAACCATCAGGTAAGATACCGAGATGATACAACTTGATCACGGCAGTAATGCTATTTTGTAATTAAAAAAAATGAAATCTTTAAGTTTTACGTCCCACATTTGTGCCGGTTAGACTAAAGGAGATAGCGATGGTGAGAAATGAATGAAATGGTGGAATGAAGAAAGTGGGAGTAAACGGGAGAACCCCGTGAAACCCCACGAGCACGGTGTTTGTTCACCACAAAGTGCACACGGCGCGAGCTGGGATCGAACCAGGGACCCCAAGCACCGGAGGTGAACAATCTACCACTGAGCCTACTAATGCTATTTTGTGTAAAAGTGGTAGTTACCCCATGACCAGATTGTATCATCTCGTTATCTGATGTTTAGTAATCAGAGTTATATCAGAATTTGTGGGACTGGTCCACAGATATTCCGTTCAGTCAGTGAATATCCATTTTTTTTTAATCACAGATTTATATTTGTTCTTCGTCAAAATATGCATTTCTGAGAAAATTAAGCATTAAGCATTTCTGAGAAAACTGTATTGTAGGAAATATGCAGAACAGTAAATCAGTGGTGACATGAATTTTCAACAAGATATACTAATTAATGCCCCTCCTTCAAATCTAAGCTGAAAACTAACAATATTTATTTATAATCGACTACAGGATAGTAGCGTTATTTCAATTTATTTTGAGGCTTTGAAACATCCAAGACTCAGAGGATAGAAATGAGGGAAATGAGTCAATAGGTCCATAAAAATTTCCCTAGTGACACCGAGGAAGAATCTTGGTAATCTCTTCAGTCGAAATATTTATCGACGAGGAATCGATCACACTATCTTTCGAATGTTAAGGTGATGTTCTGAGCTTTGGCCATTCGGTGTGGGTGTGAAGTGTTTGTGTATTTGAATTCACGTTTAATTTTAAAAAGTAGTGAATGTATACAAACGAACGAAAGAAAAATGCCACGTATACTTCTTTTGCTGTAAGGAGTTCCGTTTGAAATGTCTATTCTAACACTGTTTGATATTAGGGAAGGAAAAACACATTTCCTCTCTTTGCTTCAAAGAATGTTCATCTCATCATTTTAATAAAGTAAAGGCACATTCATTACTCATTTTTGGAGTTCAAGGATAAAAGTAACCAAAAATAATTGAACCACGACTAGATCAAAACAAAATGCTGCAACCGGGGCAGTTGCTCCGGGCGCCAGCATAGTAATTTGTGTTTATTGGTGTAGATATAGATGAAGGGGATACTAATAGCAAAATTTGCCCTGGGCACCAAATGTCTAGTTTCGTAACTGATTAGGCTACCATATTTTTAGAGCGTGAAATCGGGACATGTTTCTGAAATATTAAGAATACATGATAATTATTGGCAGTTTACTTTAAACTTCAAGAGCAGGGCTTAAAATTTAAAGTGGGCTCGGACGGCAACTCAGTATCCTGGTAGAGTTCAGTTCTTGTTTCTGTGCCACGTTTGTCTCTTAAAAACATTTGTCCTTGTCCATCACTTTTTACTTTATTATTATTATTATTATTATTATTATTATTATTATTATTATTATTATTATTATTATTATTATTAATAATAATAATAATAATAATAATAATAATAACAATAATAATAATAATAATAATAATAATAATAATACCGTTTATCTACCAAACAACTATTTATATTAGACCCCTATTATGCGGCATTAAACCAAATCTAGGACTTGGGATATTTATTTACTTCCCTCATTCCATCCTGCAAATTAGTGTAATCTGTACAAAAGGGAATGTTTTCGGGCTGGTAATATTTGAGATGACTGCTACCATGCTATAACTTTGAGCTTCGTCTTATCTCAAGTAGATGCGGACATGTCGGAAGGTTCGGTTTTTGTAGAATCACTAGTTCAAACGTTGTCGAACATGAGGTCTGGAGAATATGATTCTCAACGAACAACATTCGAACAAATTTATCAAGAATATTTGGAAATATGCAAAGAAAATGGTCTTGAAATTCCATAGCCGGAAACAGATAGAATATAGGGGTTCTTCGTGGAAACGAACTAAACAGTCGCCATCGAAATATCACAAATTCATTTTAAATGAATCTCTTCCTTCATTGGAGGCAGAAAATGAATTTTCTAAAGATGATATACTAAGAGACATTTTTTTGCCTACTAATGATAAGGCAATCACTGAGACTTAAAAACGCTTTGGATCATGTAGTAAAACTATTGGATCAGTCACCACTCTACATCCAAAAAGTAAAAACTTTCTAAATTACAACATTATGGAGCCTATGGCCCAGTACTATGAAAGTGATCTGGAAATATTCTAATGTGAACTCAAAATCCTTCCATACACAATTAAGTTGTACGAAGGCGAGTGAAAACCAAAGTTAATTCCTTGATTAATTTCGTTGATCTTTCCGTCTACAAAAACGCATTCCTAGAAACCTACAAGCTAGATATCATCTCTGTGACTATACCAGTTTCTAGTGCTACATGTGAAAGGTCATTCTCATGTTTGAAAATATTAAAGACCTATATACAATTCAATGGCTGATGCGTTAAAAAAAAAAAAAAAACTTAGGATTATTTTATATTGAAGAAAATTGCTAAATCGTTAGATCTTGAAGAAGTTGTGATAAGTTTGCTGCTGCCCACAAGAATAGAAAGATCCTCTTTTAAGTAGAGGCATGAACCTATAAGTTATTTTCTTTACCTGTAAAAGTCTATTTCTTCGCTTCCACTTAAATCAACCAGCCACAAATACGTATTTTAAACTCCGTGAGAAATCAGTTGTATTAATATATCCTAGTTGTTTGAGGTAGTAAATTCTTGCATTTTCACTGCAAAAAAAGAGTAAAAGCATGAACAACAAAGATGAAAACATTCACCTTGAATACATATGTGTGTGTGTGTGTCTGTGTGTGTGTATGTGTGTGTATTTATGTGAATAAAATTTTTCATTCATTGGAGATGGCCCCCTCAAAATTTTCTTGAGCCCTTCATTGGCCCCCCTGAAAAAATTCTAGCTACGCTATGGTATCCCGAATACCTGTGTGGCATCAGAAGAATAAAATAAATACTACAATTATTAGTAAAATGTCTTTGTGAAATAAATGAAGCAGCAGGTCATAATCAATACTTTTGCAATACACATTTAAAGAAAAAATACTTCTAAAACAAAAGAACAGTTAAGGTAAGCGATCGTAATTCTGAGTTGGGACTATAACGACATCCAATGCTTTTGGAACTTATTTGATTTTATGACCTTTTTTTATTGCTATTAGCTTTATCACGCTAGGCGATCAGGATCCTTCCTGTCTTTAGTTGTAGATGCTCCTCTCTTACATAAATGAAAAAATGAAATGAAATTTTGAGTTTTACGTCCCACGGTTATGCCGGTTAGGCTAAAGGAGACGGTGATAATGAGTAATGAATGAAATGGTGGAATGAAGAAAGTGGGAGGAAACGGGAGAACCCCGAGAAAACCCACGCACACGGTGTTTGTCCACCACAAAGTTCACTTGGCGGGAGCAGGGTTTGAACCCGAGACCCCTAGCACCAGAGGTGAACGCTCTACCACTGAGCCACCGCGGCCCGTCTCTCTTACATAAATTTCGTTCTGTAAACAAACATTAAACTAGAAGTAAATATACAAATAACACTAGATCTTAACGGCAACTTATGTATTCGCTTTAACTGTAAAAACAAAGTGGTTTATCCGGTAAGCAATACACTGTATAACGTCATCAGGCCAAAAGTCAAGTTGCGTGCTAAATCGAGTCTAGAGATTCCAAATCAAGATCTGATATATTTGAAGCAAGTAACCTCCGTGTGGGGCGCCTTGTGGAATTCGCAGAAGATGTATATACTATATAATTATTATTGATTCTACTAAAACAACTTGACTTTTGACAATGTTGTGTCCATATTTATCTTACATGCTATACATTGTTTTTAAATTCTTCACTATGTCAGTAGTATTGGCGACACTCTGCCTAACTTTGGATTATTTTTAATGAGGGGCCCAAAGGCCCGGGGTCAATGACCTAGGGGTACCTAGGACCACCCCCTCTAAATTTTGGCAGGGGTACCTTGGCCCACCCCCTAAATTTTGGCAGGGGTACATAGGACCACCCCCCTTAAATTTTGGAAATTGCCAAATCTAAAAATTTGGTATGGTAGCCTAGGACCATAGTATGTACCTCTATCAGTATTGGGGGTCTATGTCGTTCCCTTTCATCGGTAAAAAATTGCCAAAAATTCAAATTTCGGGGGTTTTTGACCTAATTTATCCCCTTTGATGAGGTGTTATTACCCTATATGGTTATATGGGCGTATACAGGGTTCCATTACCTTTCATAAGACATGGGTATATTAATGCACCCCTTGAAAAATTTGGGAGGGGTACCTTGGCCCACCCCTTAAATTTTGGAAATTGCTCAATTTAAACATTGGGTATAATAGTACAGGACCCTAATATGTATTATTATAAATTTGGGTGGTCTACCTCATTCCCTTCTAGGGGTACAAAATTGCCAAAACTATAAACGTAAGCAATACGTTGTACCACGTGTTTGGTTTTCGACCTAATTTATCTCCTTGGATGAGGTCCTATTACCTTATATGATTATATGGTCATGTATAGGGGTCCATTACCTATCATAAGACATAGGTACATTTGTGCACCCCGGGAGGGGTACCTTGGCCCACCCCTTAAATTTTGGAAATTGCCCAATTTAAACATTTGGTATTATAGTACAGGTCCTCAATATGTATCATGATAAATTTGGATGGTCTACATCGTTCCCTTTTAGGGGTACAAAAATTGCCAAAATATAAACGTAAGTAATACGTTGTACCACGTGTTTGTTTTTTTTTTTGGTCCATTTTATCCCCTTTGATGAGATCCTATGATTACAAGGGGTCCATATCCTATCATAAGACATGGGTATATTGTTGCACCCTTCTTAAATTTTGGCAATGGGGGTCCACTGAAATTGTCCAATTTAAGCATAGTACAGGACCTCAATATGTTTCGGTGGTCCTATTTTCAAATTTTTAAGTACAACCACGTGTTCGGTTACTGACTCAATTTATCCTATTTGATAAAGTTATAAGGTATGGACGGTATCTCCTTTCAATTTGGTAGTACCCTTCGGGTGTAGTACAGTCACGTGATCAATGATTTGGTTTCAATGCGCGACGAGGTCCCTGGTCAATGTTCTCTAGGAATTAGGTGGAAACTTTGAACATGATTCTTGGCATTTAAAACTTTTTTTTTCAACTTTTCAAACTAAAAAAAAATCAAAACAAAAATTGAAACGAAAACTTTTAAACAAAAACTTGAAACTAAAAAATTTTTCAAAACAAAAATTTGAAACGAAAAATTTTGAAACGAAAAATTTTCAACCCAAAAAATTTGAAACGAAAAATTTTCAAACAAAAAATTTTGTAACAAATTTACAAACAAAAATTTCAAAACAAATTTTAAACAAAAAATATTTGGAAACGAAAAATTTTTGAAACAAAAATTTCAAAACAAATTTGAAACGAAAAATTTTTTCAAATAGAATTTAAATCAAACAGTGATCAGCTTTCACGGTTAACCGTTAAACTTTATCCGGTTTCTAACTATTCGATTAACAAATAAACGGTTTTCAACTATTCGATTAACAAATAAACGGTTTTCAACTATTCGATAAACAGATGAACTGTTTTAACCTTTTCACACCAGTGAGTGCAGGAATTTACAAACTAAAACAAAAAAAAATTGTACTCGCTTTAAATACGCATCATTTTTGAAACAAGGTGTTAGTGTTCATCATGGATACACAATGGAAACATCCATTTACCTGTATTCTCGCAGGGCCTAGTGGGTGTGGAAAAACGTATTTTGTGAAGCGATTACTGTCACATCTCCCAACCATGATCAATGCAAAATTTCGTAAGATATACTGGTATTATGCAGAATGGCAAGACGTGTATGCAACAATACCAGTTCCAGTAGAATTTCACGAAGGACTTCCACGAATGAAAGATTTTCAGCCTCAAGATGGACCACATTTGATTATTATTGATGACCATATGCGAGAAGTGAATAGTGATATTGTTGATATGTTCACAAAAGGATCACATCATCGAAATATTAGTGTGACTTTTATAACACAAAATGTATTTCATCAAAGTAAAGCAAATAGAAATATGAGTTTAAATTGTTCGTATTTGGTGTTGTTTAAAAATCCACGTGACAAGTCACAAATCAAGCATATGAGTTATCAAATCATGCCTGAGCATCCACTGTTTCTACAAGAAAGTTATGCAGACGCAACAAGAAATCCACATGGCTATTTACTGATGGATCTTAAACAAGATACACCCGATGAAATGCGATTTCGTACAAATATTTTTCCCGACGATTTGCATCATTATGTTTACGTACCAACAAAACATGTTTAAATTATTGTGCATGTGAAAAGAATGACTTAGTCTGTCACGATGTCTCCTACAGTGAAACACGCTGATCTGCTACGTGCTCTGCACAAAGCTAAACCAAGATTGCGTAAAGCTATTATTGCCAATGCAGACGCTTCATTAAATCATAGTATTTGTGAATGTTGTTATAATGTCTTAAAAGGCAATGTTCCACTGACAAGTGCGCAGAAGTCAAGATTAAAGCGTTACAAGAACACGCTCCGCTATCTCGTAGACAATACAAAATCATTGGATAAAAAGAAGAAACATTTAGCCGTACAACAAGGAGGATTCTTACCTGCATTACTTGCACCTATTGTAGGAAGTGTGTTATCCAGTATTTTGTTTAAACAATAAACTTCATGGAACATAGCAAGAAGATGGTTTTAGTGCCACCAGAAATGCTTCAACGAATGCATGCATCATCATCCCGTGTGAGTGAAAATCGAGAATCTAATCTCGATCGTGAAATGCAATCTATATTGAATACATCGTATCCAAGTGATGAAGAAAAATGGAATCAGTACAATAGAATATTACAGAAATATCTTTATGTGATACGTAAACAAGAAGAACCAATACCACTTACAATTACATCAATGAAACCTGATGGTGACGTCCCGAATGTTGGCGATAGCACGAAACAAGAAATTTTAGCCGCAATACCACAAATGTATCGTAAGAAAGCCGAACTACTATTCCGTCGTTTAAAACAAGATGACGCAATTTCGTGGGATCATAAAGGAACAGTGTACATCAACGATAATAAACTACATGGATCCAATATTGTAGATTTAATGTGTGATGTGACTCGACCGAGGAAACATTCTAATCCTCAAGGCTGGGAATTGTTTTGCAACTACCTTGCATCGTCAAACACACCTCAAGAATTGATTGGTAATCCACGAAGATTAAACTATATTGTCAAGCATAATAGTACAACAGCATCTGAAGGATCTGCACCACCAAAACCGGCACCTGAATTATTTTCTTCCGGAGAAGAAGAAGAAGAAGAAGAAGACGATGATGTTTTAGAAGTCCGACCAAAAAGAAAACGTATCATTCCACAATGGTCAACGTACAAACCATGAACAAAAAGTTGAAATCCATTTATTACAATCCAGCACATCCTGCATCGTTTTCTACTGCAAAGAAATTATGGCAAGCCACAGGAAAATCTATACCTCTAGCCAAAATAAAACTTTGGTTAAACAAACAACCTACCTACACGTTACACCGTCCTGTACGTCGTCGTTTCCGTAGAGATTTTTATCTTGTCAACAATATTGATGATCAATGGGAATGTGATTTAAATGATTTACAATCACTTCAAAACTATAATGACAATTACCGCTATATTCTTACAGTGATTGATGTGTTTAGTCGGTACGGGTGGGCTGTACCACTAAAATCAAAAAGTGCCGAGGATATAGTGAATGCATTTGAAATGATTTTCCAGAACAGGAAACCAATTGTACTACGTAGTGATCAAGGAACTGAATTTACCAACAAGACAGTACAAAAGTTTCTCAGGAAACACAACGTGCAACATGTTACAACAAAGGATCCAGATATTAAAGCCAGCATCGCAGAAAGATTTAATCAGACATTGAAACATCGTATGTGGAAATACTTTAGCAAATATCAAACATACAATTACATCAAAGTATTGCCTTTACTTGTAAAAGCATACAATGAAAGTCGGCATTCCAGTATTAAAATGGCACCTGCAAACGTTTCTCAGGACAATTTACTGGAGGTGTGGCATAACTTATACGACAAAGAGCTACAACGTTCAAAACAAGATATGGATTTATCTGTTGGTGATACTGTTCGTATAAGTAAAACAAAACGTATCTTTGACAAGGGTTACCTCGAGAACTGGACTTGGGAAATATTCAGAGTAAAAGCCATTGTACCAAGAAACCCACCAGTGTATCGACTAGAGGATTTAAATCATCAACTTATCGATGGTGTTTTCTACAGAGAAGAATTACAACCAGTACCGCTCCCTTCGACGTTCCTCATCGATAAAATATTACGTACAAGAACAAATGGTCGCAGAAAGGAGTATCTCGTCCAGTGGAAAGGATATCCTTCCTCATTCAATTCGTGGATCCCTGCAACTTCATTGAAGAAGAAGAAGAAGAATGGAACCTGATCAAGATTTTTACGTTACACTTCCCAGTAATAGTTCCATGGATTATTTTCCAGAAAATACATTGACTTCATATATTACGAAATTACAACGACGTGTAGAGTTTCGCCAGAAATGGGATGTGGCAATTGTAGAGATTCATTATCCACATTCTTTGCTGAACATTAACAGTGAAAACAATAAAATATATTACAAATCATCAAGTAGTAATGATCAAGAACCGTGGAAGGTTGTAACGATCCCTGTACGCTATTATAACAATATACGGGATCTTATTCATGCAATTAATATACATCATAAAGAAACCAATTTATTTATATCTCATGACGCAACTAATAATATATGCCTCATAAGACATCCCAAAAAGGAAATCCATACTTCTGTACAAATCTCACCAAGTGTTAGTTTAATGCTTGGATTTGAACCGAAAAGTGATTTAAAAGATATGGAAAAGGGACAATATACACCGGATGTACGATTAGGCTTACCATCACAAATGTACGTCTATTGTGACATTATTGAATCTGTCATTGTTGGAGATACAATGGTACCCTTGCTACGAATTGTCAACATGGATCCTGTGAATCATACTTTTGGAAGTCATGCAGTACAAATCTTTAATCCTGCACATTATGTTCCGGTGGAAAAAATGAATTTTGAGCAAATACAAATCGATATAAGGGATAGCACAGGTCATCGGGTGCCATTCACCTTTGGAACGGTGTGTACAAAACTACATTTCCGTCGTCGTCGTCATGACTGATCCGTATTTGCAATACTACCAAAAACAAGCGTTGTCTGGTATCGGCAACGTCTATGTGGGAAGTCCCTATCAAGCAGGACATGGCATTGGAAGTTTCCTTGGTGGCTTATTTCGTTCAGTGTTACCACTTGTGAAGCAAGGCGCTAAAACTGTGGGAAAAGAATTATTAAAATCAGGTGCCAATATGATTAATGTTGTTGTGATCTCGAATCAACCGCTGGAAGAATCGTTTCATCAACGTATGCAAGAGGCAAAATCAAATTTACAAGAAAAAGCTAAAAATAAGTTGAAAACTATGCTGGGAAGTGGATATCATAAACGAAAATGGGATGACTGCTCTCAGTTTGAGGTTGACCTTCCAACGATCAACAACACCATCAATCCTACGAAGAGACGTAAATTATCACATAAGAAGAAGAAGAGATCATTGGCATCGTCACCAGATATTTTTGATTAATTCAACGATGGCTTTTTTACATCATCAATCCTGTGAATGTGTAAAAAGTGAATTGGACATTTTTTCAACGTTGCCCACGCAAACCAGTGTTCTGGACAATCGTATTATAGGCTACAAACCAATTAGTTCAATAGCTGAAAATTCACCAATAGAATTTGTAGTGAGTGGTAGCAGTGATGAATATATTGATTTGCCACAAACCTTATTGTACATCCAAGGACAAATTGTGAAACCAGATGGTTCCTCCTTCACCAATACGGATAAAGCAATTACACCTGTCAATGATTTTCTAAATGCTATGTTTAGTGAAGTACAAATCTACTTGAACAATAAACTGATTTCATTTCCGTCACATAATCATCCATATCGTTCGTACATGGAAAAACTGCTCAATTATAGTGATGGAGCTAAAAATACACATTTACAAACAGCAATGTGGTTTCAAGATACGGCTGGTCATATGAACGCAACCACAAGTGAGAACAAAGGATTTCAACAACGCTATGAACTGACAAAACAAAGTATGAAATTCGATATGATTGGACATCTTCATTGTGACATTTTTAATCAAGATAAATTTTTAATTCATGGAGTGGAATTACGTGTGAAACTTATTCCTGCAAAACCAAACTTTTGTCTCATGGCCGGTGAAAGTGGTGTCAATGCAAAAATCAATATTCTAGATGCATCGTTGCAGGTGAAAAAAGTCAACATTAGCCCTAGTGTCAAATTGGCACACAATAAAATTTTACAATCTACAACGGCAAAGTATCCTCTGACAAGGGTTCAAATGAAATCATTTACCATCCCGAAGGATATACAATCCAAAACTATTGATAACCTGTTTATGGGAACATTGCCAAATCGTATTATTGTAGGATTTACATCGAATGAAGCATCCAGTGGAACTATTACCAGCAATCCATTTGAATTTCAACATCTAAACATTAATTTCTTTACATTGTACGTGGATGGAAAAGCTGTACCTTCAAAACCATTGCAACCCAACTTTGAAGAAAATCTCTACATTTCATCGTACCACACATTGTTCTCAGGCTCTGGCATACATTTTACCAATACTGGAAATACAATTTCAAGAGCCGACTACAAGAATGGATATACACTGTTTGTATTTGACCTAACTCCCGATTCTTCTGCTGGAGATTGTCACTATTGGAATTTACAACGACATGGCGCCATCCGATTGGAAGTTCATTTCCAAGAGAAATTAGCAGCACCTGCAAACTGTATTGTGTATGGAGAGTTTTCCTCACTCCTAGAGATAGACCACCAGCGCAACATTATCCTGGACTTTTAAATTACAAGGTACGTATACGTTATGTATCATTTCCATTCACGATGTTGAATACATTACAATTAGCTAGTGCTTTACACGGTAGTCCATTATTCAGAAATCATTTTACTGGGGTATTTGCAAGCGATGAGTTGCCCTCACGGATTTCTCTTCCTCTGGCAATGATTGTAAATACAGATCCATCTACAAAACTAGGAAGCCATTGGATTGCAATTTATATTGATCATCGCGGTGTTGGACAATATTTTGACAGCTATGGCCTTCCTCCTTATGTACCACAACATGTTGCATTCTTAAAACTTCATTGTATGTACTATAAATATAATAATAGCCAAATGCAAAGTCTTGGTTCATCCGTATGTGGCTATTATGCTTATTTTTATTTGTGCTGTAAAGCCCAAGGAAAATCTCTGCGTGAAATTCAATATTTGTTCACAACAGTACCCACGGTTAATGATCGTAGACTGCTGCAATATACCTTCCAGGTAATTTTATCATATTTATCATTGTAAGTGTATTTGTTTTATCATCATCTATTTCTATACTAATCATCTTTTTCCTCGTTCTTTTTTTACAGAATTCACAATACGAAGCTTTGCAAACGGGTGCTATGCTGCAAAACATGGAAACAAATCATCACAATCAAGAAGAGGAGGCGGTCTAATGAAGAAACCCATCTCAATATACAAACATTGTCAATAAGAAAGAAAAAGAAGAAAGCAGAAATATGAATAAAATACAATTTATGCTGACCTATGTGTTTTTATTGTCCATTCCACATACAACGTTATCAGATTCTCCTAAAGAACTGTGCGATATAAGACGAGAACTCTGGGCAAAGTTTCCACCTAATTCCTAGAGAACATTGACCAGGGACCTCGTCGCGCATTAAAACCAAATCATTGATCACGTGACTGTACTACACCCGAAGGGTACTACCAAATTGAAAGGAGATACCGTCCATACCTTATAACTTTATCAAATAGGATAAATTGAGTCAGTAACCGAACACGTGGTTGTACTTAAAAATTTGAAAATAGGACCACCGAAACATATTGAGGTCCTGTACTATGCTTAAATTGGACAATTTCAGTGGACCCCCATTGCCAAAATTTAAGAAGGGTGCAACAATATACCCATGTCTTATGATAGGATATGGACCCCTTGTAATCATAGGATCTCATCAAAGGGGATAAAATGGACCAAAAAAAAAAAACAAACACGTGGTACAACGTATTACTTACGTTTATATTTTGGCAATTTTTGTACCCCTAAAAGGGAACGATGTAGACCATCCAAATTTATCATGATACATATTGAGGACCTGTACTATAATACCAAATGTTTAAATTGGGCAATTTCCAAAATTTAAGGGGTGGGCCAAGGTACCCCTCCCGGGGTGCACCAATGTACCTATGTCTTATGATAGATAATCAACCCCTATACATGACCATATAACCATATAAGGTAATAGAACCTCATCAAAGGGGGATAAAATGTACCAAATACCAAACACGTGGTTGTACTAAAATTTTGGCAATTTTGTACCCCTAAAAGGGAACGAGGTGAACCACCCAAATTTATAGTGATCTATATTAGTGTCCTATACTATAATACCAAATGTTTAAATTGGGCAATTTCCAAAATTAAAGGGGTGGGCCAAGGTACCCCTCCCGGGGTGCACAAATGTACCTATGTCTTATGATAGGTAATGGACCCCTATACATGACCATATAATCATATAAGGTAATAGGACCTCATCCAAGGAGATAAATTAGGCCGAAAACCAAACACGTGGTACAACGTATTGCTTACGTTTATAGTTTTGGCAATTTTGTACCCCTAGAAGGGAATGAGGTAGACCACCCAAATTTATAATAATACATATTAGGGTTCTGTACTATTATACCCAATGTTTAAATTGGGCAATTTCCAAAATTTAAGGGGTGGGCCAAGGTACCCCTCCCAAATTTTTCAAGGGGTGCATTAATATACCCATGTCTTATGAAAGGTAATGGAACCCTGTATACGCCCATATAACCATATAGGGTAATAACACCTCATCAAAGGGGATAAATTAGGTCAAAAACCCCCGAAATTTGAATTTTTGGCAATTTTTTACCGATGAAAGGGAACGACATAGACCCCCAATACTGATAGAGGTACATACTATGGTCCTAGGCTACCATACCAAATTTTTAGATTTTCCAATTTCCAAAATTTAAGGGGGGTGGTCCTATGTACCCCTGCCAAAATTTAGGGGGTGGGCCAAGGTACCCCTGCCAAAATTTAGAGGGGGTGGTCCTAGGTACCCCTAGGTCATTGACCCCGGGCCTTGGGGCCCCTCATTAAAAATAATCCAAAGTTAGGCAGAGTGTCGCCAATACTACTATGTCTTTGCAATTAGCTTTCAATTAGCCATCATTATTAGAGCTTTTGAGATAAGTAGAGGAATGATTGGTTTTTCATTGATTTCTCACTCCAATTAATGTTCATGTTTCGTCATTTTTTTACTATGTTCCATCAAGGGCGCCGATCCTGGGGGGCTGGGGCCCCCCTAAACCTCTTATGGGCTCCCTTATTGTATTTATGAATATACAATATTTGGGATAATTTGAATCCAATTTGTCTTAAAATCCTCATATATATATACCTTCTGCATTTGAATGGGCCCCCAAATTTACATAGAAATCGGCCCTTTTGTCCCATCCATTTTACGACAATTTGCGTTTCGAATATTGAATCTGCATAGTTCCTTGTACGTTTAAGCAGAATTGCGTCCATCTCACTCAAAGTCTGTTCACATCATTACAACCGGATAGACCGTTTTATGCTATGTTAAAATGTGAATTTTTATTTATTTATTTATGTATTTACTTATTTATTTATTTATTGCAGACAAAGCATGAGATCAACGTTCCTAATTCCAATAACTGTGTTCATGATGTCTGCTACTGCTACTTTCAAAACTTCGCATGAACATTACAACTATTTTGAAAATAAAACTGTGATAGACATTATCAACAAAATTATAATTTCCTTCTTTACTGAAGATGTTCAGTGTGCTTCAATCATAGGTGAAGAATGTAAACTTAGGGATAGAATATCTGATTTAGTTTTACAAGACCTCAAATATATCCCAGTTCTAATATCAGACACCAGATCCATAAGTAACATATCTACCACTAAAATCCTAAGTGATATATATATAATTACAAGCGGAAGTGTTGATAATATCCTGCAAGTGTTTAGTAATCTTCTTACATCTACATTATCATACTTCGTGGTTGTACCTTGTTATAAATCTACTAAATTGGAAGTTATATTTAGAGATAAAATTTTGCAATACTTTCCCAACGTAATAGTTATAACCTGTAACACGAGCAACGTACGTTGTTCTATCTTCACTCATACATATTCTCAAAATATCACAATTACACAAGTTGATGAGTGGAATGGAAAAAGGTTTATCTCAAACCATACATTCTTTCCTAACAAACTACGCAATCTAGGAGGAAAGGAATTTATTGTTACAAGTACACCCTTTCCTCCATATATCGTGTTTTATAAACAACCTGAAAAACACAACACAGAGATCTTGGAGGAGCCCATCCCTGGTCTTCAGAAGTCCTTGGATATATCTGGCGTCGAAGGCAATCTCTTGAATGAGTTGTCTCTCCTTCGGAACCTCAGCTTTTCCTTTAAGTTACCAGAAGACAAATGGGGAGAGTACGAAGACAACGGAACAGCCACTGGAATGGTAGCAGATATTGTTTATCGTAATGCAGATATGGGTATTGGAGATTGTTGGTTGGAATACGAAGGAAAATATCCAACAGATACATCCATTTCATACATGAAAGTATGTCTCACTTTAATAACACCACGACCTAAAGAAATTTCCAAAGCTTATGCCTTAATACTTCCCTTTGATCTCGTAATTTGGTATTGTATCTTGGCGACAGTGATATTTTCAATGGTATTTCTTACCTTTTTATCACGTGCTCTTAGAATCATGAATCCAATGAAAGAAAATTCTAGATATATAGATATTCAACAAAGTTTTTCAGATGTAATAAGGCTATTGACTCATGCCTCAATAAGAGAATCAAATAACAATATCTTACGCCAGTTTTTGATCTTCCTAACATTAATGTATATGTTACTGACTTTTGCATATTGCACTGATTTAGTTTCATGTTTTACTGTTACTATTTATGAACGTCCAATTAGAACTTTTAGTGAAGTAGTCGATAATGGATTGAAATGGTTAGGGTTTGAAACATATATGGTAAACCTTTTACATGAGTCAAGCGTTGCCAGTCATAAAAGGTTTGCTGAAAATTTTATTCTTTTAGAGAATGGGGTCAATATGAAAGAGATGGCTGCTACGGGTAAGTATGGAGTTTTTGTAGAGTATCATAACCCTGGAATTATAAGTGGCACCGATTATTTAGAAGAAGAGAATTTAAAAGATTTTCGCCTTCTAGACGACTGCGTCTTTGAGGCTAGAATTATAGCAACGTTTCCCGCAGGAACGCCATTTAAATCTATGTTTGACGAAGACATCACACTATTTATTGAATCAGGAATTATACGTTTTTGGGAAAGACATATGATTAAATTGTATAGCCTGCATACTATAAATCAATTGTTTCATATGGTTAGGACAAGTGATACGGGCACAAAAAGCATTTAGTTTAATGATTTACAAGGTATTTTTATATTTATGAGTTACAGTTATCTATTTTCAGCTATAACTTTACTTTATGAAATTTATGGAAGGAAATCACTTTTAGCATTACAACAAATTTACTTTCACATGAAAAAGTGTATTTCTAAACAGACATTGAAAAAGCGAATTCTAAGAAGAATACGGAAAAACAGGTATTAGTCTGACTCTACTAATACAATTAATGTTAAGAGTGTTGTATAAGTGTATACAGAGTTTCTCAAAAGTTCCCTCGCATAGGGTAACTCTTTTATTATCAGAGTTACAACAAAATGTTAGAGCGAAACTGTCTCCAAATATGATGCTTTCAATCTAAAATGAAAGAATTTTTTTAAACCGTTTGGGCTGTACACTCTTAATGTGCCCAATGTTAAATGAAAATGCAAGGTTGCCATTTATCTGGACCTACAATATAAGTAAATGAAGTTACTCTTTGAAATGGAGGCTGGCAATCAAAACGTTAGCGTAAGAAACAGTAAATTCATTCACTTATGTTGTAGTTCCAGGTGAATACCATCTGCTGTTCAACTGTGATATCGCCACTTCAAATGGACAGTAAACATTGAAGGATCCTGTATTGGTGGTTTAACCATTAAATTAAATGTTCCAGAACTCTGAAATTAGGCCTTCTACATCAATTTTGCATTTTTCGAGCGTGATTCTAATAATTTGAACAAGTCTGTAGTTGGATGGTGTAGAACCAGAGTGAACCAACTCCATTTTTAGCTGATTTTGAGATATTGGTATTTTCTGATTCTTGATTTGACACACTATTTGTGCTGGTAGAATGAACGCCCTGTAGCACTCCTAAAGTGATGTACTTTCTCATGTTTTAAAAGTGAAGCTTACAGTAAACTCTACGTTTTCTACTTCATGGTGTTTGGTTCCCTCTGGTTCTACACTACCCAGTCATAAATTATTATCTTTAACTGGATTCATATCATATTACTTTAATTACAATGCGTATGCTAAGGGGAGGAATACGTGGTTTATTTTATTTGTATATGTGTGGGTGTGTTTATGTCTCGATTCTTTCAACTTAAAAGATGAAATTGAGGAATTAGGAACTTGGTATATTAACTTATAATTAAAAATACATAGGAACGACACCCTATGTTTAAACTTTGCAGCTTGTTAAAGTGTATACACAAACGAAATTTAGTATTATTTACTGATTCACGCTTATAGCTAAATATTATGCTATGAACTATACTCGTTTATCAGCTATGCGAACTAAAATTAACTACTCTTAACGCGGTACATAGGCACTAGTAGCTTACTTGTTTGTTTACATTCACTCACATCTACAATTATACTAATTTCTATTCTGATATACACATTGCTGCACGAAACGATTCATATGTCAATACCGTACTCGCCTTTTCAAATGTATATATTTCGAAAATCAATCAGTATAGTATTCACAGAAAAAAAGTTTAAAGTGCTATGAAATATCAAATAGTACTCGCCTCCGACTCCGGGAATAGTGTTCTTCATAACCGATTATAGTTCAGATGCTACGTAAAGTTTATTTTTATTACAATTCAGTTGTTTGACGTCAGAAAGAATAATCATTTCTAGAATAAATTATCGATAGTGTACTCTAAAGATTTAATTACTTACGGAGGTGGTATCAGTCAAATAATTCAAAATATAAATGAAAAACCACTGTTTTTTTGTCCAGCTTATTAACTATCGCCATTGACAAACGACTCGCGACGTGCTTCTGTTAGATGACGCTGTCAAGTGACAAATAATATTTGCACTGAAAAATGCGCAGTATAGTTTTAAAGACGAACTACACATTTTATATTACAAAATAAATATACGGAATTACGACGGATCTTATTTATATCTGAATTGCTCATTAGGTTAATCCGGAAGAGATGGATAATTGAAAATTCAGCAATATATTCTCCTTAGATAAACTATCAAACATTCTCACACACACACGTTACGTCTACTCATAGTCTGTAACTACACATATAAACACATACTACACCCTCCATTCCAAAAGAAACCGAACGTTAAAAAAAACAAAAAAGCAATGTACATTTTGGAACAAATCATTTTTATTAATCAATGTATTCCCCTTCTGCATCGATACACATATTTGCACGCTGCAACAAGTTGTCAAACGACTTCTCCATGTCCTTTATTGGAATGGTCTTTAGAACGGCGGTCGTCGCCTTCTCAATGGCATCAATCGATGCGTGCCACTTTCCTTTCATCGCCAAATGCAGTTTCGGGAACAGATAGAAATCGCACGGAGCGAGATCTGGTGAATAGGGCGGATGATGGAACCGAATAATGTAATTTTTGACCAAAAATTCAGTTACAAGTCGCGAACGAAGTGATGGTGCATTATCGTCCAAAAGAGTCCAACTGCCGATTTCGCGATATTCGGGCCGAATACGACGAATTCTTGCCAGCAAACGCTTCATGACGCCCAAGTAAAACTCTCCAGTGACTGTCTGGCCGGGCTGAACAAATTCTTTGTGGATAATTCCTTTTGAATCGTAAAAACAAATCAGCATCACCTTAACTTTTGACTTCACCAAGCGACTTTTTTTGGGTGTTCCTTCATCCGGCGCTCTCCATTCAGCACTTTGCCGCTTTGTTTCGGGCTTATATTCAAAACACCACGTCTCGTCACCAGTTACAATCGATTTCAAGAAGTTTCGATCCTGCCGAGCACTTTTAACGATGTCTTTGTAATGCGCAATTCGATCAACTTTTTGGTCTTCGGTGAGTTTGTGTGGTACAAACCGCGAATTAACCTTCTTAAGGCCCAAAACTTCGGTCAAAATGCGGTATGCGGTTGTTTGAGGAATGCCTAATTCCATTTCAATAACTTTCACCGACGATTTTTTGTTATGTTTGATGAATTCACGCACTTTTTCGATGTTTTCTTCCGATAATCCGGTTCTGGGACGGCCTGATCTTTCGTCATCATCCAGCGTCTCTCTACCCGATTTGAATCGCCTGAACCACTCGTAAACTTGCGTACGGGATAGACGCTCATCACCATATGCATTTTGTAGCATTTGGTACGTTTCACTAAAAGTTTTACCCAGTTTAACACAAAACTCAATTGCAGCTCGTTGTTTGAAACTCATTTTCCGACCGATGTACACAACACACTGACAGTTGAAACGCAATAACTTTGTTGCCGTGCATCCAAATGTCATGACATTTATACCAGTTGTCAATGAGGGACTACGCCATCTACCGGTAAAATATTACAACAGATGGCACTAGTGGTACTATTTGTTTTCAAAAGTTCGGTTTCTTTTGGAATGGAGGGTGTATTATTACACAAAGTGAAAATCTACATATCTACACTAAATATGGATATAATTGCAAAAATTAACACATCTTTGATCGGCTATAACGTGAAAAAGGATTAGGTGGTCCTGGCACCTAATACTAATGCATTTTCTACATTATAATATACTAAATTTGATCAAAAAAGAGAGAAGTTAAGGAAGAATCCCTTCTGAAAGGAAAGGAATCTTTACGTCGTTGTTCAACCCATATTGAGTGTTCAGGGAGCTATGTCAAATAAGAGTAGATAGGAGTCCTACTGAAATTTACTCGGACATCTTAGAAATTGATTTAACTAATGCATAAACAACGTATATCGCGATGTTCTTACCTAAATTACGAATATACTACATATACAAAAAGACTACATCGTGGACAGATTACCGGACCTATCGAATTCACTGAAGGTGAAGGAATATTTTGAAGGGAAATATTTTGAAACCGAATCTCCAAATTTTAATTTGTAAAACTCAAGACCGGAAAACCAATTCACTAGCTTATAACGTTATCGTTATATATATATCTTAATCAATCCTCGTATACGGAAGAGGATTTCTTGGAATTAGTGCGCACCAAGACAAAAATTGTAAGAATCGAAATACTGCGAACTTTTTCACTCATAAGTCTCTATGTGTGTGTGTGGTTGGTCTCCCATTTCTCTCTTCGCATTGCCTGATATGGATAAAAAATTCAAATCAGCTTAACTTCCTTTCCCTTCTACCCAAAGCTGAATTCCTAAGCTAAAAGGCAGGGGTGGACTATACGTCATAATGTGATTTTTTTATAATAATCATTTATCATTTACTTTATTATGTGTTTAAATGTGGTTAATGTTTTCCCAATAAGACAATGATCTGTTAATCAATTCTTATTACTGAAGGAACCTCATAAAAACTAAGTGTTTGAGGGAGCTATCTTTCCTACTATCAATGTATTCTTGCGCTTCCATTGTGCAAGGTAAACCTGATGCTCGGAGAGCACGAGCAGTCAGATTTTATCACTTAAAACCTTCACCTGCTCTTTTATAAAATTCTGATTCAATAAGTCTTTTATTGTTTCATACGAATATACTAAGTAAACAGTGTGCTTTAAAAATGAAATGTTGAATTTTCAAAATGTAATACATTTTCTCTCAGTGGCATCAAAACTATGGGAACAAGAGAAGAACATCTAAGGATCCTCCAAAAAGAAGTAATCTTCCAAGTGGTAGTCGAAGACTAACATATTTTTACTTTGAAGAATGTTTGTGTCTTCCGAAGATTGAACTATCGGAATCGTTAATGTTCTTGTATTAAATCAGTATCGGCAACGGTAGCGTTCGTCTATATATATTATTCTTGGGCCAATGTTTTACCAATCAAAGATATATCAATAGTGTAAAATGTATGTGATTGTGATTCCTCAAAACCTAAAATATATGTGTTAAAAAGATATGTAACGAGTGCTAATTTTGTGTCTAGTGATATGATGCAAGTAGCACAATCGTGAGTATATTATGATGATATTTTCTTCAACGGGATAAGTAATGCCGTATATTGCATGCATGTTTTAATATTTTATTCTTGCCATAGTGATAATGCAGTTAACTTAGCACAGTGCAAGGGTACATTAGTTCCTCTGTACAATCATCTGGTGCTCAACTTTACGTCTTACGCTTCTCATGAATTTCTTTCCTGAGGCTATAAGAGACGTTCAGAAAAACAAATATAATTTATATGATACTGTTGACGAGGAAAGTTCTAACCCTACTTTTGCGGTACAATTGGCTCGTCAGCGACGGCGGGTATACAACCAAATCTCCTTTCATTAACATGATTGCACCCGAACCTAGAGACCGTAATACGCTCTTCAAACCTGTCCTGGGATGTTTGTAATTTTTAACATGGCGATCGCAGCACGAGATTTCAAATATCGTAGCTTTCTGTTTGTTTGTCAGGTAAAATTTCAATGATTCAGGTTTCCACTTTGCTTTTACGTTGTTTAGATCATAATATAGACTAATATTACCTGTTTTTTAGCTTTTCCTGCAAAATTTGTGAAATTTTGGTCAGCAATGCTGTGCAAGATGTTGGCTCCACAACGGTTCTCGAACAAAGACATTGTAGAAAAGCGCCAAACCACTAAGGCTGCATCTAGTTTCGAATCTCAACGCAGAAATTTCACTCGACAAGATTACAAAACGAATGAAAAATTGTAAAAACTGGATAAAAACAGATTTTGGGAGGATATGGGTATCTCATCGAGACGCAGGGGATCCTAAGTGTCGGATTGGTGGGAAATTCTGAAAATTCTATCCAAGCACTAACAAATGAATTACATTGAAATAGTAAGGTATATTTTATAATTATCCAAATGAGATGCCCATACACGAAAAACTAAGGAGAAAATTAATACATAAACAGACGAAATTATTTCCCGAAAACCTACATACTTAATTATTTTGAAACTTCTAAGTTTATTTTATTTAAACGAAGGCAAACGGATTCGAGATATAAAGAAAGTTATACAGTAAAACACGATTATATATTCTATTGTTATACAGTGAGCCTTAAAATTATTAGGACCAGAATTAAGAAAAAAACATTATACTACATAAACTGTAACTAAAGGGTTACAAGAGATTTAATTGTGCAGTTTAAAAGCTTACATGTTTCAGAGGGAATAACGAAATGAAAAGGTTATCGTTTACACTTACCAACTATATCAATTCTGTAGAGAAAATGGTCATTTATATAAATTCCGTCTCTCTCAGCCTGGGTGCATAATTGTGGGACGTTAAGCTAAATATTTCATTTCATTTATATAAATTATCATGAAAGGGACACATGAATACTCCAAATATTTAAAACAAAATATCAACATGTGGAAATTGTTATACAAATGGATGTGTACTGAACTCACTCAGATAGTCCTCAAAACAGTTATTGTCCTTTTTTGTAGTAAAAAAAATGAAAGGAACCCACCTTCTGGCTGCTCAAACTTTTACTCACAGATGAGCTAACCATGTTTGTATTTATTACTTTTAGTTGTGTCCACCGCAGCTAGCTTTACTCTTAATTGCACAATGATAATCAGATTTTTAGTGTGGACGTTTCAAGTTACACATTTAGATGTGTTATAAAAGTTCTGCAGAAAGAACGATCCGATAAATATACAGTATATTTACAAAATTAGGCCCGAAAACTTCCGAGAAATGTGGTTGTATATCGAAAAAATTTACGGCCCGAACCCGAAGTGATCTATTATATGTAGATCCAAGCCCGGCTCACGGGTCGGGTCGGGCTCAAGCCCACGGGTTCGGTCCGGGCGTGTGCAGACCTCTACAATACGTATCGTTTGAATTGAGTCTGAGAAAAACCAACTCCAGGGAGATTCCGAATTCATGTCCATACATTCTGTGTCATCTGAGCGCAAATAGAAGATCCATAGTTGTAGGAGGCAACTGGATTACATTCTATGGTTGATGCTTCTTGAATTCTCTCTTCTCAACGGATTAATTAACGAAAAACGGATCAAATGTCCAAATGCGAGGCACATATCAATGGATACATGTTATTGGTGGTAACCAATAAAGGCGAATTTTTGAACTTCCAAACTATGTTATGCTTAAGCATAAAAAGACTTGTAGAGTGGCTATGTCCGTGCGTCTGTCTCTCGACAGATATGAGTGCAAAACCGAAAACAGATATCCAGAAACCTTTTTGCTTTTGGAATCAATTCAGCGTCCCAAGAATATGCTCCGTCAATCACATGACCCTTTAGTCACACCATATGTAGTAGGAGTTAAACCTTTCCATCTTCAGCGCCGATCGCCACACACAAAAGCAGTATGAGATAGCCAATTCTGTGCTCCAAACATGATACCTTTTACGACTCTTATCTCTCTATTTAAATCAAAAATGGGCTCAGCATTGAAGCAACATTTCTCCATGAGAACAGTGAAGAAAGTCGGAAGTATTAGAGAACACAAGCTGTGCAATCACTTATGTTAGGAATAAGGCGTCCTGCCATGTATTTTGTATCGGTATATTTCAAGTTTGTTTCACGTATAAGCGTGAGACAAAACATCACAATAAATGTTATTCTAACTACAAGGAGCCGTGAAGCTGGCTGTACCTAACACTTCTGACTTCACACAGAAAATTCCGAGTTAACTGTTCTCATAGAGACTTTTTGCTTACTTTGTACCCACCTGGGGATGGGACCATATCGGAGAATTATGTTGGAAGAATGTCTGCGAATACACCCTATAGTAAATCTCTTGCAAACCCATTGCATATTAATAAAATATGCATTTTGATTTCGTATGTATGAGATTCTTTAAACTGACATTGAAAGTCAGTCCATACTTTCTTGAATTCCAAATAAGACGTATTGAAATTTAACTTCTCCATAATTTTTGACAGCCCTAGCCAGTGGCGTATATAGGGGGGACTTCCGGGCTTAAGCCCCCCCCCCCCGAAATCTTACCTACTATAGTAAAGTATATGAAATATTTTACAGAATTTTTACATTTTCAGGCAAAGCCCCCACGAAAGTTAGCAAGCCCCCCGAAACAAAATCGTAAATACGCCACTGGCCCTAGCTCTGAAACTATGGACTTTTCCCCAAGTTCAAATGAACTTCTGTCTTATTTTGATGTGAAGAATCGCCTCTTACAGTTTGTCGCTATAATTCATTAACACCTTATATATAACCTGCACTCAAACTATAATCATTCACATACTAACACCGAGAATTAACAAATGTTTCGATTTGTTGAGATTTTACTATTATTAAGGAAACGGAGTTACCAAGCTAGAATAAGGCACTACCAACCCATTTTTTTAAATCTTGTTACCTCTTTAGTATAATCAGACCCGTATTTAGGTAAGAGCTATTCTGTACTCGATTACAGGGCGGCAAAATTTTAATTTTTTAAAAGATTCACAATAAAGTAATATTTAAAACTAGCAACCTGCAAAGTCATGTGCGAGCACGAGAAAATAGTATTCCGCCTTATACAGACTCGTTTCGATGTAAGATTAGCGTCCTACTTAAGGCCTCACTACTGCAGGAAAGATAGGTTAGTCGAATTCTTTAGTATGGAACGAATAACACGTCAGAACGACTCTGCTTAATACCCATTGTGTTTAAGTTGCTTTAATTAAAGTAGTTACTAATTAGCTAGTTTATCTGGTTATATTTAAAAAGTCATCTTCTCCCGCCCCGATCCCAAAGAGTGAGGATGAACTTGAACATTATGAAAACTGATACCGTTGCAATGTACAGGGAATGAAATTTTTGTTTGGAGGGGTCCAATACTTTTTCAATGCACTGTACTACGTGACTTTTCATATTATAACTTTGATTCGTGTAGTGTCTTTACTAGTTCTTATCCAAACCAAAATTAATGTGGAACCTTTGCATAATTTAGTAGGAATCATATTCTGGGGAATAATATCTTTATTTATACATTATTTTATTATGAATCCTGTATATGGACATTTCAGATAAATAGGCGTCAAAATTATCACGATAATCCGATACGAGAACATAGGCCCTGTATATGGACAGAAATTCTTGTAATTATCCACCAATCTGATTTTTTGGCAGAAGAATTTAGATCCCCATCGTCCCTCTGAGATGCCCATATCCTATCAAGATCCGGTTTTAACCAGTTTTTGCTATTTTGCATTCGTTTTATAATTTTCTGCTGCCAAACCACTGTTTTCTGATTGAACTATTTTCTGACGCTATCATATCAAGAATTGCGAGAATGCTTATTCCATAATCGGAAACGAAAGCAAGCACAACACCTATTCTCAGCTCTTCCTCCAAATTTTGGGAAATGTAGAAGAAAAAGCAGCATAAACAAGGTAAAAATCAGTTTCATTTTACAAATAAACTCACTGGAAGCTAAAGGGAGCCTGAGATAGTTAAAATTGAGCGGTCAATCAGTAAAAAACAGTAAGATATATAATCCCATTCAGAAGACGCCATTTTTGCTGCATATTAATGGTTATGAACAGGACTGGCAGCGCCGTGTGTTGATTCTCAGTTTTAAATGAAGTTTCAGTGATTTAAACATTTAAATCTCCTTTTCACGCCTCCCGGAATTCAGTTTTAAGGTTACACTAGGCCTGTCCAAGTATAGTTTTGTGTACGGAGTAAATGTGATTTCTTTTATTAGTATTAACATGGCGGTATTCGTAGGCTTCTTTGTGGATAGGTTGATTATCATTATGGTAGTGTAAACAAAAGAAAGGGGCTCTCATTTACTCCTAAGTTGATCAAGCTTCCAACCAAAATGGGTTAAACTATTTTTCATTAGGGTTCTTTTCCCTTCAGGAAAAGGACCCTCACATCTAGCATTGTTGATATATCTTTCAGTGACGTTAATAGTACCTTGGACAACATGATTTAGTTTGCAGAAGGGCTATTTGGCCCTGATCATTTCGTTTTCCTTTTTCAGTTCATAGAGCCGATTGGTAAAATTAGATAATCTTATTTGGTTCATATATAGTTGAGTAGTGTGACAATATATGTATTAGTATGTATAGTTATTTGTATCAGTATTTACTTACTTGTGTATGTGGAATGTAATGTACACTCGTGTCCAAAATTATTGTCGCATGTCTATAAATATTTTGTTGTACGAATATAATTTGATAACGAATTCGCCCCGTATTTCTTATAATGCTAGTATGTCTATAATCGGCAACGATATGTATGTGGAAAATTTCATGTCAAAAGAGCAGTAAATAAGAACAATAAAACGAAAATAAAAGTTTCTTGTCCATTTAGCAAGATTTTGTTTTACTCATTCTAATTTTCGTATTTATAATTCTTATCCTATGAAAATTTACCACACATATACATTTTCCGATTATATACATAGTATTCGTATTAAAAGTATCCTGCAAAATCATTATCAAATTATATGATTATCAAATCATTATTATGTTGAGTTGAGTATGTGAATTTAGGAGTAAGGTGTGAGCGAACTATGATATATTTAGTGATGGACAGTGTATTATTGTTTGTTCATTTATCTTTTTGGTCCATCACAACAAGTACGTTACTCCATAGCGAGGAATTGCATAGTAGTTCGTACCGTAAATTTATAGTACATGGCATATAATTAACAAAGTAGTGCAAAGATTATTCAGTTGTGCAGAGGGTGTTTTCATATTACTAGCACCACCGCGTCCGAATTTAGTATTATTGATTGCTAATGTCCTGTTACCTAAATACTTAATGATCTGGTTTATACGGAAATGACCCTTCTTTTATAAAAAATAACGAGTAAACATTAGCCTAGTCCCATACGAATAGCTAATTAGACAAATTGACTTGCAATTGAACATTTCTGAAAAGCACGATCGTTTGTATATCCTAGTAACAAAAATATTAATCATAATAATCTTCGCGTTTCAACTTAACTTATAATTTGCCTACATTATGTTATTTCTATCTTCGGGCTGCATTTAAAAATCCTCTTATCCGTTGCATCCTGCAAGCAATGGAATTGTTGACATTTTTCTGATATGTAGTTGCATATTATTTATTACGTTGAACTTTCATTGCATACAAAATGAAATTCTCAAGCCATGAAGTGGATTATACGATAGTTTGTTACGACTAAAATTTATATTTGGTACATGTTCGAATTGATGGATTATCGCAGTTGCTGGCTTTAATATAGTAATGTAGACTGCTTTCAACAGTCTCGGGCTTAGTGATGAAGTATAGGGTGTCTAAAAGGAAAATTGAATAAATAAATAAATAATTAATTAATTAATGATTGTATTATTAGTACATAAATGTGTATAGTAATGAATATGAGTAAATACCAAGACGCCCATACGTATATGTGCCCAGTGGTTGTTACTATGAAGTATTGATAATATATATATATATATATATATATATATATATATATATATATATATATATATATATACAGTAAATTCCTTAGTGCATGAATTTTCACGTCAGATCTTATATGAGAGTAGTGTGTTACGAAAAATGATGGATGGTATTTTTCACTTAGCGCCTCGAATCTACTAAAGAAAATACACCTGTTAATTAGTCAACCGGCCCGACGATACATTAATAGCCATATGACAAATGATCCCGGATACTTCACAGTAAATTACATAACAGAATAGCTGTTCGTTAGAATTACAGTTTAGATATATGAGTTTAACTTGCATTTAGGATAATACCGGGCAACTTCGATTTTTTTTCTACGTCTCCCGACCACGCGAAGTTCATTAGTGTTTGTAGACGTGACAGAATGGATAGGATCAAATAATCTAGTAAATCTATTACTGTAAGCTCTAGTAATACTGTGCCAGGGCGTCTAAACCCCCAATGTCCATGAATTTTCCCTTCTTTTTTTTAGTATATAGTGTTTGAAATTAGTTGACGCATCATGGCTGGCAACCTTGCGGACTGGTACCTATTAGCAAGATTTGGTGGACAATTTACTAGTACGAAATCATTTTTTTAAAGTTTTTTTGTTTCTTGGCAAGTCACTGTTAGGATTTTTTCTATTTTATCGATTTTACTCTAGTTTTCCATACTTTCCTCGAACGTCTTTTCAGTTTCTGAGGGGTCGTATAATTTTTTTTATTATTTTAGATATTCCAAATTACAGACTACACTATCCTTCCTTTAGTGCCGGAGTCTCCAAGGTCTCAGTCGGATTACAGCGAGGAGGGGAATTTCCCTAAAGCTTTTGCCTTTATGAAAATTTCCTTGAGGGAACATACTTACTGTGGGTTTGGCGACATTTATTTTGGGCCACGCATTTGAGTAGGCAACTTTTTTCGGCATATACCTGTATAAGTATATTTCGCTGTGATTTGTCGTATGTTGAAATTCGACAACTTATGTTTGTGGTTTTTGTATCCTAGATTATTTCTATGGCGCAGTTGTTTCTTTCTCTTCTCTATCTATTCCTCTACTCTCTTCTTCAAGTTTTTATTTTAAATTTTAACCCCCCCAAGTTTTGAACTTTATAAATATCGACTATTTAATATATAACTTTTGAAAGTAGATTACCAGCTGAGACGTCGCAAGACACGATTCGTAGAGGTATTCATTGGTGTGAAATATAAAGTAAATAGTTTTCGCCATATTAACGGATTGCGGTAACGAGCAATGGTCCGATCTATAATTAAATGTCACTTGTGTTTGCTTTCTATCATTATCCAATTAGAATCTTTCATCAAGTTATTATCTAATCCCTCTTTTGTTTCCACTGTAATTCTGAATCTGAAGATTGTTTTACTTATTTGGGCCTAAAAGTATTGTTAATATCTTTAGTTACACTTATATGTATATTCTTTGTGTTTACGTGCCTGCCTCGTAGTTTGAATGTCCGCTGTTTTAAACGGAATACCTGGAAATATGGATTTTATCTTTATGCGTTGGAAATTATTTGAATTTATATATATATATATATATATATATATATATATACCGTATATATATATATATATATATATATATATATATATATATATATATACCGTATATATATATATATATATATATATATATATATATATATATATGGATTCAAATTGTAAAGTGTTGCAACCTGAAAATTCGATTTGTCAGGGGTTAATAATTTGAGAGATTGAATAATTAATGAATATATAAATATGTGGAGATATGGATATGAATATATATATTGAATGTGAATGTACTATTGAAATAAAATGTGTAACATTGAATTGAGTAAATGAATATATGTGTAAAGGGTCTTGGTACCTTACCCCGAACAGTTCCTGGTTACCACAAAATATCCGATAAATATGAAGTGTAAATGTTAAAAATACCGCCGCCTGTTGTATATTCTTTTCAATCTGTGTTTTATTCTCTAATAACATATGTAAGAACTAATAACATTTGCACTATATTAACTGCATGTAGCATGGGTTTCGGGCAGGTCGACGTAACCCCAATTGATTACGAACTCGATCATCAGACTAGTAAACTGAAATCCTATTATAAAATTACTTTTAATCCCATCCCCCTGTACAAATCCTGAAATTCAACCAGTATTTTTACCTTGATAAATCGTACTCTCATCGACGAAGAGTTTTCTGGACTTGAGAAATTCTCGTTCTTAGTCCTTTTCCTTTGTGCTGTGCGAATCTACAGATAAACGTGAGTGTTTCATGATATAAGGCGATAGTGACTCAAATCTGGTCAAGGAACTAGTAAATCAATCGAAACGACCAAAGAGATAAATTAGTCGCCGTGATGTAGAGACGAAACCATGTCCTTGTTATCCAAAAGTGGGAGAAACGTACTACTAAGTATATCTACAAACAAGATATGTATCGGTTACAATTAGTAAACTAACTTCATGTGTGTATAACAAAAGTAAAGTTAAGTGAAATGTTTCGACACCAGGAAAGGTTGGTTGCTTTGATATTTAGTGTGATATTAGCGCTTATCTCTAGTTACGAGACAGGACTCGTAAATTTACTTGAAATTTTCATATATGAGAAAAGACTCATTCAAAATCCTAATATGGCGTTTTTTCTTTCCTCTTCTTTTTTCGTTCCGCTTTGATCTTAATAAATATAAATATATTATTTTTTTTAATTCGTACTATATGTTCCAAAATTTTAAGTGAATATATATATATATATATATATATATATATATATATATATATATATATATATATATATATATATATATATATATATAAAGATATAGATGGATACATAGATAGATAGATAGATAGATAGATAGATGGATAGATAGATAGATAGATAGATAGATAGATAGATAGATAGATAGATAGATAGATTGATTGATTGATTGATTGATTGATTGATTGATTGATTGATTGATTGATTGATATACAAATATAAAATGTTCTTTTCATCTTTCTTGTAATATATATATATGTCATCAAAACGCTATTGTTCGATTTCATATGTAGATTGATACGTCAATATGTATGTTGTTGCAGGGCTGTGCCATGGAAAATCAGCGCCCGGGACGAGAGTATACGACGGTGCCCCCATACATATATTCCAAGAATTTTTTCCTTTTTCTCCCGAAATTTTCGCACCCCTTACTTCGGCGCCCGGGGTCGTCTCCCCGTTCGCGCCCCACGACACGGCCCTGGTTTATTGCATGTTCATAATAACTTGTGCCTAATTCTAAAATAGATGTAATAAGTGCTTAAAAATTGAAATTAGATGGTTTCTATTAGATTATTTTTATTCATGTCGATACGCTGTCCTGTATGTATTTGCGTGTGCGTGGATGAATGACAAATTTCACTTTTTAAGTGGTAGCTTTAATATTGATTTACTTTGATAGTGTCTGTAATATATATGTAATAATATACTGATGCATGACAGAGGTTATAAAAGATAGCTAATTAAAAAGTACTCAAGATCGGCTCTATGAGGAAAGCCAAAACAAAAGGATGAGCCAAAATAACGATAGTCCTTTCAGGAATCTCAAAACTTCTACTTGTGGAAGATATATAAGTGACTTTAATTTTTTTTAGTCGATTCAAATGTTTGATTGATCTTCGATACGGGAATTCAGATACTGAATAAAGGTTATGCAACGTTTGGAAATAACAGATAAACTATTTAGTAAAACTTTCTCGTCACCCGGGCTGGGTCGGGGCAACTCCCACTTGCATAGTTGCCTGGATCCAGATCAGGGTCGTATGAGGGAACATGTGTCTCTTCCGGATCACTTCCGCATTGATCCTCAAGTAATAGCAGTTGGATATGAATTACCTCTTAATAACTATTCGAGTTTCCTTCACCATATTCCCATATGTATTCAATGATTTATTCTCCTCTAACTTCCTCTACCTTTCTTCTTTTCCTCCTTTCCTCCTTCTCACTCTTTCTTTTCCTATTTCAATAAAACTGAATAGTGGTCGTGACTGGGAGTTTTCGCTACAGACACGGTCATTAATTTGCTTTGATGTTTTGTCTTCAGAAGTCCGATATGAGTTAGTCAACCCTAAAATACCCATCTAAAGTTAGAATATTCTATAAGTTCATTTATTTTAATTTTACATATTTTTTGGCTGAATTACTAAATTACACAAGATTTCAATTTTAGTTCAAGAGAGCGACTTCACCCATTTTCCCCATTCACTTCCCGCTCACAACGCTGCACCATTAAATTCAGCGACCTCAAAAACTATGAATTAAACACTAGTGTCTGTCATTTTCCAATACTTTTAAAATTTCTCCCCGTCTCTGCAAAGTGGAGTGTGACTTTGAAGTTGAATTGGATTAAAACTATCACTATTCTTCTCAACGATCCCAAAAACTATGAATTCAACTCTAATAGTGGTCCTTTTCGGGAGCGGAAATTTTTGAGCAGGAGCGGCAAATTATTTAGAGCACAGGGGCGCACAATATATAAATACGGGCCTGGGTATAATACTACTCTAAGAGTGTTCAAGTGTATTTCTTTCCTAACTGATTCGTAGGCTTTTCTGAAATGAATAAATAATTGACGTACTTTGGTGTACCAAGGTGATCCCATGGTCCCATTGCGTTTTGAATTTTTGGCGAAAGGTAAGTACCTGGTCGATAGTTGATCGATTTTTCCTAAATCCGCAATGATAATGTTTAATAATTTCGTCTACTTAAGAGACAATCTTGTTTGTTTTTAGTGACTGCTTAATTCATGATGCCATTGCAGCTCATGCTCACACCGGACTGTCATGGCATATGTTGAAAACAAGCTGCCTCACATACATTCTGCAAAATAGTTCAGTGATGGGGCTGCTAACTAGTACAAAAATTGTAAAAATCTCAAAAATTTATTGCATGCATTACCATGAATTTCAAATTCACGCAGAATGGATTTTTCTTGCAACAAGTTATGGTAAAAATGTTTGTGACGGTATTGGTGTTATCATTAAGAGCATGGAATCGTGAGCTAGTGAGCTGGTCTGCAGCACTTTACAGAAAGCCATATTCTAACACCTCTTCAATTATTCACCTGGGTACAGAAAAATATCACCGGCATGCAATTATTTTATGTTTCGAAAGATTAGATGAAATCTGTCGAAGAGTTGCTGAAAAACAGACTGGAAAACGTTAAAACTATTGCAGGCACAAGGAGCGATCATCGCTTTTCTCCGATGGACTCTAATAACGCCAAGATGAGCAGACTGTCCGGTTATGATTATAGCTTCGTGCACAACATGTGTCTTCACAGTGTGTCTGACCCTGGATTCAGAAGCAAACGTGGCAACATACAACCAAGTTGCTATATTGTTGCTATTTAAGATGACAAATGTTACTTAGGATGTGTCGCATAGTGCTGCGAAGACACAGGTGACGTATTAGTGAACATCATGGCACCAGTAGACCAGCAAGATCATTTCACTGGCCACGTTTGACAGACGTGTGTTGGATCCTTGGAACTTATTCTTATAACAGTTCCAGTTCCTACAACTGTGTCAGGAAGTCAGTGCAATTTGCAACTCGAAGTACAAAGTACAGTAGTTACAACGTGGGGAAACTTCTGCTCTAACCACAAATGATGGGTTTTTGACAGTTAAGGTGCATTAAACATTAATGACAGGTTGTGTTATTCTACCTATATGTTGTTGCTTAGTGATTAAACAATGAGGAAGAATAAGAAGAAGTAGACGAGTTTAATATATGTTTCTTTTTTCGAAATTGTGTTCTTCAACAATGGTCAAGTCACCAAATACATCTCTGTCAACTTTCGTTGTACACAAATGCCTTGCTATAACATGTTGAAATTTTAAGACGTACTACATCATGCTCTACTTATACAGTGTACGAAATTTGACTTGGATAGCACATGTCCCTTTTGTGCTACTGCAATTTAAAAATCCACATTTTTCCGTAGGTTTTTTAATTGTTTTGTATTTTCATGTGTATGTAACTCAGAATGTATGAAAGACGTGGACATGAGGTATTGTGTGTATGTGTGTGTTTAGCCCACATCAAACTTACTGGAAAAACTTAATGTCTCCTTCCTGAGTGAATTATATTAGGCATAGTGGGCACCTAGAATATGTATCTTTTAACATGTTACATTTTTTCACCTTATTTTGACACTTTTCATTTTCCCTCAAAAACATGTTGTTGGTGTTTTGATACATTGAGTGTATTTCGTAACTGGATGTCTCTAGGTGGTAAAAATTTCATTGGGCTGTGAGGCATAGTTCCGCAGTTATTAAGCACTGAAGTTGGTTCTGAAGATTGATTTCTAAATGCACGTTGTATTTTCCGGGTCGCACCACCTTCTTTCGCACGCTATAATTCTGGAACTAATACGCAAGGGAACCTAATACTTTGTACATGAGCGTTCGAGACATGGTAGCATTGATGTGCTAAATTTCAGTCAAATCTGAGACTATAAGCTGGAAACTTTTCTCAAACTGGTTGAATTGACGTGGAATGACCATTTTAAGACAATAATAACAAGCAAAATTCCCACAGCCCCCACAGTTTTTCACAAAATTATAACACATATGCCTACTACTTTCCCCTGGTTCAGTGTGTCATCAATATTAATCATCATCTTATGGGTTAACGCTGAGGTAAAAGTCCTTGGTATTACATTTAGAATTTGACATACCGCTCCGATAGGCTCAAGTTTGAACCCTACCTTTCACAGCTACCTTGTTAATAAGGAAAGTAAATATCTTTTCTTACCTGACTTTTATAAATATCTAGGGGCCGCGGTGGCTCAGTGGTACAGCGTTCACCTCTGGTGCTAGGGGTCTCGGGTTCAAACCCTGCTCCCGCCAAGTGAACTTTGTGGTGGACAAACACCGTGTGCGTGGGTTTTCTCGGCGTTCTCCCGTTTCCACCCACTTTCTTCATTCCAGCATTTCATTCATTACTCATTATCACCGTCTCCTTTAGCCTAACCGGCATAACCGTGGGACGTAAAACTCAAAATTTCATTTCATTTTATAAATATCTACATTATGAACCCAGCTTTTTAATATTTGCACCCTTTCCAGATTGTGCTATGCAGCTCATATACTTTTCTGCCTGAATGTTATGTGAAGAAAATTTACTCTTGAGTGGTCTGGGTTTTATTTACATCTCATACGACATATTGCCCATATTTTGGCTTGAACTTGTTAACGTGCGAGAAAAATGCAAGGCTCTTTATATGGCGGGTATTATTTCTTGATACCGACTCTTACATTTCTCCTTGCCTATTCTGCTGAACTATCTTTTTATACGTTAATAATTAACCATATTTTCTATTCTTTTCTCATTATACTGTATATGCGAGCGAAATTGTGTTGCAAGAACTTGTTCCGTATGACCCACAGTCGATTGCACATTATCCATGTCAACAGAAGTTTCTCCTCTTCATTAAGTTTTGTTTGACGTTATGTACACTCATGTCCAAAATGATTGTCGCATATCTATAACTGTCTTCTTGTAAGAATATAATTTGATAATGATTTTGCAGGGAACTTTTAATACTGATACTATGTGTATAATTGGGAAATGTATATTTATAGTAAATTTCATAGGAAAAGAATTATAAATATTGAAAATTAGAATGAGTAAAACAAAATGTTGCTAAATTGACAAAGAAGTTTTATTTTCTTTTTATTGTTCTTATTTACTGCTCTTTTGACATGAAATTGGCCACATACCTGTCTTTACCGACTATACACATACTAATATTATGAGTATATCTAAAACCATAAGCATGATTTTGTTCTTCATGAATTTACATAAGATGATTTTTAGATTGTAACAAAGTATTATTATTAATAATAATAATAATAATAGGGGAAGGCGTTAAACCTATGAACACTTTTAGAGTTTTAGAAATGTTGGTGCTAATATTCAGCACTTTTTCTCCAATTTCTGTCGTATATTTGAAATGCCATCTAGGATGATTTTTAAAGGTGTTACATAATTACAGTAGCTTTTATAGGATATAATAAGAACATATCCGTTTTGTTAACAGGTACATTATGGTCATGTACCATTGAACAGACCCTCTTGTACCTTTGAACAAAGTGATAATTACAACGTTTCCGTGGCAATAATATAAAAAGAAACCACAAACTTTACTAGTTATAAATTGCAATAAAAGGTATAGCTGTAAAAAGTTCTCCAGAATTGAAATTTTATTAATTAAATTAAAAATTGAAGAGAAGTTCTAACATAAACTTGTGAACAATAATGTTGAGCATATACAACATAACCTTATATGTTATACAATAAGCGAATATTTAGAAACTACTTAAAATCATGATTAATAACTTTATATCCTAACCTAACCTATATAAAATATATAAATTGTTTTAACTACTTACATTGTGTAGCTTTAAACAGTATTATGTATCGTTCAAAGGTACACGATGCATTAATGTTCATAGGTACAAGTGGGTCACCATTACGAGAAGAAGTTCTTCACTAGCTTAAATATTGAACAGAAGTTAAAACTAAAAATATTAATGTATTCACCAATGATTCTACCCCAAGTTTGGACAAATAAATATCACAAGTTGCGAGAACCGAAGAGCACAAAACTCAAAAGGTAACTACAAAAAATCTTCGTTTTGAGAGTGAAAAAATTAAAAGGATCATTACTCGGCACAATACTCATTCAACAACAGCCAAACGCATTTGTAGTGCTTTTTTTCATTTACTCTTTCAAACGAATTTTAATCACTTCACCTAGATAGCTCTGAATTCGAGAAAAACACAAGTGTTCAAAGGTACATTGTTTCAAAGGTACAACGAATTCCCCTAATAATAATAATAATAATAATAATAATAATAATAATAATAATAATAATAATAATAATAATAATAATAATAATAATAATAATAATAATAATAATAATAATAATAATAATAAATTCTCAAAGTTTGTAGATCTCTTTTCCTTCTAGTTGTATAGAAGTGAAAGGAACAAAATATCTGGAAAATGACAGAAGGCAGTCGACAACCCAAACCAATTGTTTTAGCTATCTTATGACCTAACCCTGATAACATCTAGGCCTATATATTAGCCCGAAGTTCGTTATATTAGAATTTCTGGAACTAATCAAAACTTAGTTTAGTCTCTAAATGTTTAATAATAACCTTCAAGATAAAAAAAAAATATTTAAACTGATGTATTTTCCGAAGATTTTCTGCATTTACTATTTTATTTTTCACAAAATTACTTGTTTATAATTCAAAATACACACATTATTAATGGTTTCTTTACATATTATATCAGAATTGTCTAGAGAGCATGTCTGGCCTAAAAGGTATAGTCAGGTCTGGCTATAAAGAAAAATGATATCAAACGATACGTACTATTGTCCGTATCAACAAATATATTTATAAATGCTATCGTTCTACTTCATGAATGACTCGTAACACTTCATGATGCTCATGGAAGAATTTTCTCATTTTTAGCTGTCCATTACATTCTACTTTTGACACATCTTCTGAGACAGATGCGTAACTGAAATATTTCTGCACATCCATAGTTGAGATGGATGAACAAAAGGGATTTTTAATTGTTTTGTGTTATCACAAACAGTAAATCAATATTATTCAAGGGATTATTTTTAATTGATTCATATGCTAAAATTAAATAATCATATATCAGATGCAACATGCTATCAATTACATTCTAATCTTTTTATTGTGATACGTGGTTTTACCGTATATGTGGTTACTATATTTTCATTTTTCATCATTAGTAAGGTGCAGTTATAGTGCTATATAACATATAAAAGTTCAACGTATACATTCGTTGGTATACCTTTGTAGTTGACAGGTGTATTTCATTACATTTTTTCATCCGATGAAATCTATATTTTCTCCAGGACGTATTTTATAACCGTAAACTATGCAAATCTACCGCAACAACACTAACATGTCGTGATAAAAGAACAACCTAAATATTTTTATAATAACAAGAATCAAGAAACGATTCGATCTGAGAGTCACGCTAATACTTAGCAATAAGTTCACGCTAAAAGATGTCCCTACTTCCTCTGCCTGACTAAAACAACGATAATACATATCGCCACATGCAATTTTTCCTTCAGGTGTAATTAAATTTACATCAAAGTTGCACAAGCCAGTCGTGACGTAATGTCACGAGGTAATTAGTTCACTTTGCACACACAATTTTTGTTTATAAAAAAGTTATTTACGTATGTTCCGAAACTTAACTGAATGAGCGTCAGCTAGCGAAGGAGGTTAGAAGCCCCACGGGGCACGTTTTTATTCCACCTCATCTTTGCCCCCATGGTAATACCACGTGACATTGAGTCACGCTCAGGTTCTGCAACTTCGATGTAAATCTAACCTCAACCTTCTTTTTCATGCTTATGTTTCTGAATTTGTGAAACTTTTAAATTTTTGCTCTCAGAAATGGAAGTGGGGTTTTTGTTTTAAAAAGAAAGTGTACATAAACCGTGCAGGCAATTTGCTGATTTGAAACTATACTGACAATTTGATTGCAAGCGGGCCAAACGTTAGTTCACAACAACTAGTAGCCTACCCTTGCAGTTGAAACATTTACAGTAGAAAATTTTCGATAATTTTTAATTTTTTGCACTTAAGAGAGACTATAAATATATACAATGGGTCATAAATACTTTTATTACATCTTAAATATAACAAGATTTTTAAATCTATTTCTTTACGGAGTTCTCAGGTATTAGTATTATAAATTGCCATTTTTATATATATCCTGGTCTTCCATCGGTACAGTTATGTTAACTACTAAGTTATTTTGGACTATTGTTCCGTTTTCTCCCATAAATTTCATTGGCTCGATATGCATTCAGCGTGGAACATAATTATGTGTATGATGTTTGACTGAGTGTAATATTCGTAATTCCGAACAAAAATTTCGATATGGCAACACTGTAGCCTAAGGGTGGAGATAAGTGTCACTGGACTTAGAACCGTTAATGTATACTGGACAGAATGGTGGAACGGTTGTCTTTGGAACAGTGTGTGCGTTTGTATTATACATTAAAGAATTACGCAGCAGCTGGATCTCCCGATTTGAAACCACCTAACTTTTTCTTGTGGTGTCTTTTAAAGGACAAAGTGTATTGAGATTTGGCCGAACTACAGGAGTTCCACAGGACACTAGTACTGGTTTGTCAAGCTCCTTGTGACAACGTTGCTGTTCGTCTCCAGGTATTATTCAATTATATTGTGCATTGGTGGACCATGTCACAGAGAAAGAAATTAAAATTCTTGCAAGAAAAGTTACGAGAGTAATGTCTTTACGTTCAAGTTATGTTGCTAGTTTCTTGACCGCTGTCTTTGAAACATCAAATACATTATTACGGGCCATCCTATATATATTACGGAAAGTAATTATGGTACAAGTTGAGTCGAAGCAATTAATCCTTACAATCTGTATCCATTCCAATTTCTTCTTATTCTGTCTGAGAGTTGCTTCACTTTTGTAAGAACACAGAAAGGCACGTCGTTATTGTGATTAACTTTAGAATATTTCTTCTTATTCCGTACTTTTGCTTCAAAACTTCCGCAGCAAATACTACAAGAGATAGAACCAGACCCATAAACAATTATATGAATGGTCCTTGTATACCGTCTAATGAAATGACGTTAAGATCCGTTTCATCAGTTGGTGACTGAAATAATTGTGTTTTATTGTGTTGAACGAAGTCATGTACCATATATTCATTCAACAGTGAAGGAATCCCAGACTCTATGAATATGAGAATTACCTTATTAAATGCTCCTATAAATGGAGAGCCTTTTTGGAAAAGAAAAACGATGTCAATGTTGTAGATACATTCTTCCATGAGACGAAAGTCCTTCAACATGTCATTGTCTAGGTAAATAGTCCCACTGACAATGCCTGGATCTTGATATTCTATGTGAAGAGCGTACTTGCCTGTCGCTGCCATTTCCTTCATATTGATTCCATGTTTCAAGTACGTACATCTCTCGGAATAGCTATTATGCTCTTCAAAATTTGATTCTATTAAAAGATCCAGAACGTAATTTTCATAAGCCAGCCAATTCATTCCACTTTCATACAACTGTCTGAAGTTTCTAATGGGGTCTTCATACATCGGCACTGTAAAATAGGATACCAAATTACTACAATATGCGTATGATACTAGCATAAATGTGATGATAACCCAGAGGAGGAACGCACGCAGGACATTGTCTACTGGATCAGCTATTACTCCCTGTAAGAACAACCTAAAAATATCAAGGAAACAGTTCTCGATGTTCATGTATCTAGAACGGCATTCGAAACCAAGTTTTATTACATTCAGTGATAAAGCTAGTACATTTAGTACTAACACTGACAGAATTATAGTTGCGAATACACACAACCAGATAGCTGACGAGAATGGATGAATCACAGATAGAACTCGTGGCAATCGGCGTGGTCGTGGAACTATGACTGTGATACATTGCTTCAAAAAGGAAATGGATGAAGCCAGTAACTTGGCTTCGTATTGTAACCAACAATCACTAATTCCTACATCTGCCACACGATACAACACATCAGCTATCATTCCGGTTGCAGTTCCGTTATCAAAATAATCACCCCAGGTGTCTTCCGGCAAAAGGAAACAAAAAGTGAAGTTTAACCTTTTTCCGAGTTCATCGAAAATAATCCCTTCTGTTCCTGTAACTTTGTCAAACCTATGTATTCCTGGAAGGGGCTCTTTTATCATCTCAAGTTCACCCGTTTCAGAAGCTTCATAGAAAATGGTATAAGGGGCAAACGGAGAACTTGTAACGATGAATTCTTTACCATTCATATCACATAATTTATCTGGGAAAAGGTCAGCGTTTTTAACAAACATATTTCCATCCCAGATATCAAGTGTCTCAAAAGTAGAATTAAGACCATAGTAGTGAGTCAAAATTAGGTAATTTCTAATAGAGTCGTGCAAACTTTTCTTCAACAATATCACATTAGGAAACAATTGAATTATTTTTAGGTTAAACATAGTTTCCATTTTGTTCATTTCGTAGCAAGGAACAATTACAAAATATGGTAATCCTGAGATACTTATGTATGAGCTGAAAACTCGCTGAAGATTTTGGACACTTTTCTCTATCACAATATATCGGTTGCAGAAGAACTGAGACAGGGAGTGATTATTTGATATATTTATATCAACATTTAGAAATGACGTTCTGGTAGTAGATCTGATTACGAAATCTGATATACAGGATGCAGCATCGCAGTTACCTTTAATAATAGTCATACATGAATACTCAGTGGTGAAGAATCGTTCTACAATAGTCATAATAATTTCCATTGCAGTTTCATTCATTTGGCAGATAGACGGAGCTGGAAGCAAAGCCATGCTTACAACTGCGTGGTAATATCCTACAGGAAACAGAAGAAGCCACTTGAACTTCATCACCCTAGAATGAAACAATTGAATATAGTGATTAATTTATCCTAGCTTCTTGGTTCGGTTAAATCACCTTTGAATAATTTCTAAACTTCGTACATTGCATACCTTTGTCTATGCGCGCCGACTACGTGGGTGCTCCGGGGCTCCGGTATCCACAAGATTTTTAGTTTGAACCCGTTTCTCTTGCGTTTAAGTCAGCTGTGTTACCGACTGAGCAAGGGCAGCCCTAACTTATCATTATAGTACCGATATATGTTATTTTATCACAGCACAGGCTCTTATGACAGTTCATGAAATGTTTTAACTAAAAATAAATTAATCAAATATCAAGAGTTCCCTGGCAACATATAGAGTAACACGTCCCGCCATTGATATGCACCCACATAAATTTTGAAAAGATGGCGCTGTTGTTGAGATGGAACTTAAAATTTCTAGCGCTTAAAACATAATTGTTTGAAATGTGTTTGTGAAAATGCAACCAAGCAGCACACTACCTGCTTTCTTGCCTGTCTCAGGACTAGTCAAAGGCAGTCCTCAGAATGAAGAAAAAATGAAACTATATTGTAAATAGAAGTGTGCACAGCCCTTTATGATAGTGTTCATAAATGATTTTAACTAAAAGGAAATGAATCAAAAAATATCGAGAAGCCTCTGAAAGCATATAACAGGACATGCCATTGATATGCACCCACATTTTTGGAAATACGACGCCGTTGTCTTTGTCTAAATAGTGTAAAACATCTATACGATAAAACCTTCTTTAAGGTGCCTCTCAATAACGCATACTACGATAATATGGAAAGATTTGTCTATTTTTAAACAATATTATAGTTAACATTTTTAACAACATTAATTTTTAAAAGTTAATCAATTTTGTGTTGTCAATTTGCTAGTGTTGTAATAAAAATGTGTATTTATTTTACTTATTCAGTATTAGTTGGGTGAAGTTAAGGCTAATCATGACTTGTCTGTCACTTACTCATTCGATTATCAGAATATAATATTAGGAGTATTTATAGAATAATAATTGAAATGACATACATCCACAGATATAGATACGACAATTATTGTACGTACTACAATATTATAAAATTCTAGTATATTTTTACGCAGTGTAGTAAATAATACAACAAACAAAAATTACTCACAATCACACACACACACACACACACACACACATATATATATATATATATATATATATATATATATATATATATATATATATATATATATATATATATATATATATATATGGCCTACTACACAAAAAGATGTATTTAGATACATTTAGAGAATAAAAGGACAAATGAAAGGTAAGAATAATAAAAATGTGCATTTTTATCAGATATCAGAAATCCTGGAGAGACTCATAGGTCCTTATGCAGAATCGTTCTGGAGCGTTATTAGTGCCATGCTAAAGAGTTCGACTAACATGTGTTTCCTGCAGTAGTCAGCCCTTTAGTATCACTCTAACCATAGGTCAAAACGACTCTGCATAAGGCCCATAGAGTTTACTCAACCGAACTATAGATTGATTTTGTGAGATTGTCGTATGTTAAGTGGGAGGTCGTCCCATGCAAGGATAGTGGATTTAAAAAATGCATTCGAGCAATATTTCCACGAGTGTAGGTGAAAAGAAAGGAGTTTATTGTGTGCCACTCGAAAACACAATTTCTTGAAAGTGCCTCGTCTGTATATACTTGCTTCATCATGTCCCACGTTTCACTAGCAGTTTTCCCGAGTTTAACGCAGAAATTAAGTTTTCAGTCTTTGCTCACAATCAGCATCCATTGTGTCACCTTATGACTAATGCGGCTACACAAAGCAGACCCTGGCAGCTAGTGACTTTGAGCAAAAACATGACTAAGGTCATGTCAAGTAAGAACACATACCACGTAACATAAAAACAACATTAGTTCCGTTTTAGTATTGCAAACTCATAAATTAAAAGAATGTCCTGGAACTTTTCTGACAAACACAAATGCTTTAATTTCTTAAATGCAGGTTCTTCGTGGATTCGATAGGGTTTTATACGTTCAGGGGGAAGACCAAGGAAATGGAAGCACACGAAAAAACATTTCCTCAAGTAAAAATAACTTAAATTCTTTACTGACCTGTGAATTCAACACAAGGACGCACAAATTTAAGCTGATAATCATGTCCATGAGGATTCTGAGAATTCAGCAGTGCTATTATCGAACTACTTTACACTTTAACAACATAATCTCTTCCCGCTTGCTGTTGCTTTCGTTATCCCATGAATATACTCGTAAATTATTTATATTAGTCCATGTGAACATTTACAGATCCACTGAAATCTTTTGAACACATGAATTAATATTTCAACCAATAAATAAACAGATAGGAGAGGCCGGGGCTGGTTGACACAGGGGTAAATTGATACATTGCAAATTAAATCCACGTTCAGCAGCTGTTATTCCCCGATACTCATGCTATAGGAATGGCTACGTACTACGCAGTTGCTGTTGTACTTTCATAAATATAAGGGAGTGTTTCAAGAGTTAAGAAGAAAAAACTGTTTTTTTTAGAGGGAGCAAGTAAATTTTTATAATTCTGGTTTCTATGTGATGTGAGGTAGTAATTTATCAGTAAAGAAAACAACGAACAGCGGATTTTAAAGATTACTATTGTGATTCAATGGACAACATGTCTGAGTGGAAAACACATGTATGTAACGTTTTGTGATTTAGTGTAGCAAAGCTTACTTGGTTGTGAAGTTAGTCTCCCCTATGGTTTTACAGTTATGATAACAAACTAGTTACATTGGCTTATTACTGAATAAAATCAAATGAAATTTTTACTTTTATATTCCACGAATATGCCCTGTAGGCAAAAGGAAACGGATGGTTAATAATACTAATAATATTTAATATTAAATTCTTTTTTAGTTTAGCGCTAATTTCAGCAGCCAGGCCATATAAGAGTGTGCGTGCAACTTAACGTGGAATTAGAACCACATCAGCTCCCAGCGGGTATCAAACGCTGGTCTCCAACGCCAAAGCGGCGTACGCTAATTACTTAGCCACGAGGGAACTTAAATGATTATAAAGGAATCGGTGGAATGGTCAAGTTGAAGGAAACGTCAGAATTGCGAGAACGGACACAATTTTGACCAACACAAGCTCATATAGCCTGGATTCGAATCAGGGTCCCGTCACACTAGAGGTGAGTGCTCCAGTATTGATCCACCATGTCCTCTGATAATGAATGTTTGTGATGTCATGGCGAGTAATAAACGTAATATTCTGTTCTAGTAAGTGAAGCGATTTAAGGGAAATCAATCTGCACAGACGAATCTTAACAAAGTGTTGAACTGTTAGAACGTTTGCTTTTGTGATTTTTTCCCCTTCTGGAACTCCGAAAATACAAAATGCAATACGTTTACGATAATTAAAGCCTGTGTAATACGATTATAATACTATTGTTATGGCGTTAAGATAAGAATAGTTGAAGCAATAGTGTGGGGTGACCAATTGCTAACATGTACAGTAAATAGTAGAAATAATCTAAGGAAGTAATATTATACGAATTTTTTTTAATGCATTAAGATCTTTTCAGTGCTTATTTGTAGCCATAGTAAGCATAGAGAATCACGACAAATCATGAAAATAAAAAAAAATTATAATATTGTGGCTTAGACATAGTCAATCTGCGCGTAACTTAATTTGAACTGATATAGTACTTAGACTGCTAATGCTTTGGTGTAATACAATAATAAAATAATATTGCTTAAAGGTGCCGATATCTCAAATATTTGTAATGATAGAACATTACAAACTACCTTTAATGTATTTTATACTAGGAGAATATAGTCCAGTCCATGAATGCTCAAAATGGGGGTGTAGAGGACATGGTCGGGAACAGAATTTTTGACTTCAGGGCTGTGTTTGGAGTAGTTAGGAGGTAAACATACTAAAACTCCCCGGACCTACGAGGTGAGCGGGGAACAAGAGGGGTGGGGGAAGGTCACTTTTTTTCGGTTTTTCACTTATATCTCGAAAACGGTGCGTCGTAGCAAAAAAGCTTTAATGTTGAGAAAGAAAGCTGAGAAAATTTCCTACAAGATTGTTTCTATTCCTTTTTTCGTATTCCTAATACTTTTCGAGATATCCGCTTGCGAAAATTTCAAATTTTCAAAAATCGCTTTCCTCCCTTTCCTACCTTATTCCTTAACTTCAGGTAAGTCCGCAACGAAAAAGTCGTAGAACACTAAATTTCCTTTGAAATGAGTGATTACTTATCATCAACTATTCATTGAAACTATAGAAAAACTATTCATACAAGAATTTTGTTGTTTCGGCTCTCTTGGGACAGGAGCGTCCGGCAATTGGCTCAGAAGGTGGTCTTCTTCATCTATATTTTGTTCCACCTCAGCTTCCACGTCTTTCAGGAATTCTGTCTCTTTAGTTATGGGTAGGGATTCTATCTCTTCAGCGTCGTCTTCCATCATTGTCCATTGAAAACTTTCCTAGACAGTATTTACATAAAGAAGAACATTTCCTTGAGGCTCTTATGGATCCACAATTACCACTACAGTCTTTGGTGCATCACCAGAAAATCCTCTTCTAAAGTTTCTCTGGTACTGGTCTTTAATCTGCACAGAAGTGAGCTGGTTGCCTGCCTTGCTCTCCCAACCCCACAATTCAGGTGGTACCTCGTTTCCTAACCAGTGAAGGACCTGGCGATACGTTCTGAAGGAATGCTCCTTGACTGCCCCCTTAGTTAGTGGGAGAGAGGAGATGACAGGTTCGATGTTTCCTATAGAATTGACAAACGACTGGTAACGGTAGAGATTAAGCGATCTCTCAGTTCTTAGAGCTCCAAACTACATCAAGATAGCTTTGAGATCAGCTTTCTCAACTTGTGATGAGAAAGGACTCGAGAAAACTTCAGCTGCTTTGAGAATGTATCGGTGTTTCTGGTAAAGTTTGATGAAACCAACTTTACTTTCCGAGATACTGCATTCGTTGTGTCACAGCCTATAAAGGCATGCAGAAACAAAATGTCCTTTAGTCCTAACTGCTGCATTTGTTGAGTGGAATATACGATGGTCTTGACTTTCCCTCGGCCAGCTTTCACAAACAAAATCTCTTGGTTAGCTGGAGTTGTTGCCATTAGGGGAACTGCCAGATCAACGTCTTCGCCAATGGCAGGGACAATGGCTGTTTTTCATTTTTCAATGGCTGTTGTAATAATCAACACGTCAGTATTGTGTGAGGCTTGAACAGTCTCAATCTTACTGTCATAGATTTTTGATCTTATCAGATCAACCAGTTTCCTTTTGTTGATTAGAGAGAAATTAGTCTTGCTTCACTGTTATTTCAGTGTCCGAATTGAAATTGATGACGACGGACATCTTCATTCAATAGCGTAGTCCCTGATCAGCTGTCTTTGTGCTGTTCGCTGAATTTACGTACCCATCAAACACTACAGTGCAGCCCTCCTCAAGATAGTGGTTCTTGACAAATTTCACATATCCTTCACAAATGGTGGAAACTGAAGATTCTCTTTGCCAAATCACCTTGTGCATGAGAAATCCTCTATCAACAATTAGGTTGAAGTTTGGTAGATGTGTGTTCTTGGTGGTCAAATCAAAAAGTGTATACAGGGCTGATTTCTTGTTTTTTCTCATTCCATTTTCATTAAACAAGGCTAAAGGGAATAAGGCCAATTCATATTCCAAAAACTATTCAAGTCTTCATCCGTTTCTTCATTACTGATATCCTTTGAAAAACCAAGAAAGAATCTATTGTAACCTTTTCATTGTTGATCTTTCTGAATAAACTCACAGAGGAAAGAGGGAGTGTTCTATCTCTGTGTTACAGTCTGATATTTCAAAAAGGGTAATCCTGCCATTTTAATCATCGCTTGCTTACCAACTGTGACAGTATCGCAGCAGTTGACTGTAGCATCTCCCACCAATCCTGTTGCTATCGACATCTCTTCACTCATTTCGAAGAAAGAAGGGTGATTTCCAGGAGGATGATTCTGTAGGTTTAGCTATATCAGCCGCATCTTTCGTTTTGCGGGCTTCTCAAAAATCCTCGTGCTGTTCACTTGAAATGAAAAGAACAGCATAGAACTCTTCTAGCGATGCTCAAATGTCATCAATTGCACATGGCCCATTTCCTTATTACACTATCTGTAATCCCCCCACGTGTTAGCCAACCACGACTTTTGAAGCTTCACATAAGAGTAGTCTCGCTAGTCATATCTGACCAAACATCTGACCAAAAATAATCAGAGCGGCGCATCGTGAAGTACCTATCGTTGTGATATTCTTCTGGAGTCATTTTTGATGGAAGATTTAAAGTATCCTGGAGATAGAGGTGGCAGGATTTCGCGGAGGGAAAGTGGCCAGGTGTGTGAAAATAAGGTATCATTTACTTTACAAAAGTCAGATGGACATTCCAATCGCTTGACTTCTCAGCATGAATGTACTCTTTCATCAAATACACTATTTTGAAGTATTGAAGCCATAACTTTGCAGTTCGTCCATTCAGACTGAGCTTTTCTAGTGCTCCTCTAAATTTATTGGCCAGTGATTTCAGATGTGGGTTTTCATTCAATGAGCTCAATGATGGATTCTCATTTAGGAAATTAGAGATCAATTCTGTGACACAAGTCTGCTCTTAATCTGTGATTTGGACATGGTCAAATGCGATGTTCGACGTTTGTTAGTCAGTACATCCCAAAAACGGCATGAGGAGCTGACATCCATCGAGACGCACAATTCACTTACAAGAAGAACTTCGGGGCCATTTTTTGCAAAGTAATAGTGCACATTTAAAGTGTTCATATTACAAACTGGGATATCGCAATGGTCTAATATAGCAGGGAAAAAGCGTCTTAAAGTTTTCAACTCGCCGCATATGTCGTACTTTGCGCAAGTTTACCAAGTGACGGTGTGGCAGAATCAGTAGCATCTGTGACACACATGCCAAGTGTCCCGGGTTCTATCCCCTGGAGTCAACTTTTTTGTTTTTTGCTTGAACAAATAAAGTAGCCACTTGTAGCTACAAGTAAAACGTTAATTCACCATATGTTCATAATGAATTAAAACAATAGAAATATTCAAATCAGTTGTAAAATCTTTCAATGTTCCATGAACTACCAACGAAATGTAATCCATTTCGTAAATATTTTGATATCACGAGTTATATTATTGTTACCACCAGGGACGTACGCAGCAATTTATTTCGCGAGGGTCTAAAGCGTTTCTGGGGGTCCAAATACAATTTGAGGCTAAATTATATGAAACTTTCTAAAATTTCCCCTAAAAGTAGACTACATTTACAAAAAAGTCGGGTCACTGTTGAACCCGCTTCAATGAACTTTTTCATAAGTCTGAGAACTGTTAATTCATTCGGTGCCACATTTTGCCCTAGAACAACTCGAAGTCGCCTTTGCTGCATAACTTTCTAGGTTCTGATAAAAAGTTTTCACAATTAGCAGACGTTGCGCTATAGTAAACAGCTCCATGGCTAGACACAGACTGAAGAAATGTGAGAAATTCAGACAAAGGCGGCAATCGGAATGTTTGTTGGTAGAGCAACAATGTAAATCAATGTTGTCAACCGAGAAACAAAAATCTGCCCCTTTATATTAAAACAAGTTATCTAATTTTCTTCAGAGATACTTAAACATTACAATTTGATGAAGGTACCCAGAAGTACATGCACATCCAATAAGATCTTAATAGTTTGAACTAATGTACTGCTGACTTCAGAGACTTTAAACAAGGAAATAATGGATGTTTATTTCTTTTTGCGTTGGTCACGAGCAACAAGGTAGCTTTTACAGTCAACGTTTAATGGCTGCAAATATGATTTTTACTTTGTCAATACGAACACAGGCGTGCGCAACGTGGGTGCCTTGGCATCCCCATTAGACAAACTTTTTTTTATGTAGAATTATTACAAACTGAGAAAGAAATTACGTGTAAATTATTTCCCGTCTGCATGTGTGCCATGCGTCGCCGACGCAGAGTCGGATGCAATGACGTTATCTTTTCTTAGGGGAAAAGGGGGAGGAGATATTCCATATGGTGGAACTTTAGATCTAGCACCCACATTCCCAATGTCCTTCGCACGCTAGTGAATAGGAACATTTTCTTTTGTTATAATCGGTTGGCACTAAAAGCTAAGCCTTAGAAGCTAGGTTACATTGCAAGTACGGTTAATGGATATGTTTCATTCAGAAACCTTCAGCAGAAAGCACACACGTATGAACTGGTAAATAGTATTTATAAAATCAATAAAGTTTTCTGCATTAGGTCGAATGAACACTTGATATCTAGGAAGGTTTTATAATGGATACGTTGAATACCATACAAACACGAATCAAAACTTTACTTTACTGTTTGTGTAACACGCAATGTAGCAATTTTAGACATGAAATCAAAAAGCTATAACGCGATAATACAGAAATATATTCAATGAAAACTCACTTTGTGTATCAACATAGTTTTACCAACCGGAAACAAGTTACAGGATTCTCTGGCAAAATAAGATTTTTGGTTTACTTTTAGTGGATACGAAACATGGGAGTCATGTTTCACAAACTTTCGACTTCCATTTAAAGAAAATGAAAAGAAATCTTTGACTTTTACGTCCCATGGTTATACCGGCTAGGCTAAAGGAGACGGTGATGATGAGAGATGAAGGAAATGCTGGAATGAAGAAAGTAGGAGGAAACGGGACAACTCCGAGAAAACCCACGCACACGGTGTTTGTCCACCACAAAGTTGACGCGAGCTGGGATCGAACCAAGGACTCCAAGCACCAGAAGTGAGGACACTACCACTCGGCCACCGCGACCCATGCATTTTCATAAAGCTGATATCAGGGTTATATGTAGAATGTTAACCGAGAGCTATATAACGCTATAGCAAAGTTTAACATTTCTTTTTACCACCGAGGAGATATGAGAGGTTGACCTAAAGTTTAAAGCAGAAACCGGGTTATCATATTGAGTTTAAATTTCAATGCCCTTACAGTGGGAATCGAACCCTATACTCTATCCACGAAATTTCACCCATATTACCTAGTAGAATAGCGAAGAGAGCTAAGCTTTAGTTTTGTCAACCTACATTTATGATTGCCAATCACTGTTGAACAAAAATTCTTAACCATTCTATGCATAATGTTAGGATATTCTACATCTGAGGGTCCTGGTTCGATTCCACGGACGGACACTTGGATTTACTTCATCTACTACGTCAAATTATCTTTTTATTTAATTACCACGACTTTGATTTTGTAAATGAAAGCTTCCTGGAAGCATTTCTGTAAACCTTTTTGTTTATTAAACATAGTGCATTAGCAGATTCCTTTCACCCATAATAATGTTTCGATAACATTGCTAATTACTTTTACTTTTGAGCAATCTGTTATTTTCTACTTGTGTCTGCCTACGTTTTATGGCTTCGCCGAGTCACTAAACTGTGCTTGAGGATAATTATCACATATTGAGCTTATTTATGAATACTTGGAGCGTCCAGTCGACACTGTCCTAGCATCTTTTATTGATTTCATCAGTTATGAGAAATTATCACGTTACTACGTTTGCATTTATTTTAAAAGTTGGGATTTGTTGTTTATTTCTATCTGCTGAGGTTTGTTTTCGAACTTCGACTACCTCAGTAAGCTACCATGCAGGTGATTTACCCAACTTTTGAGGTCTACGACTCACGGTAACGACCTGTCATTCTCTGACATCACGAACACGTTGGAAAGGGGAGGTCGGAGTATGATGGGTTAACTATATATAGAAATTAAGAGAACAGGAGGTGTCGTTTTGTGTCTCTGTCGAGAGAACAAAGCTGAATGCTTGGAAAATTTCGAGAGATTACAATTAGGATTCTTGGACGAGCAGCAAGGTCGAGCTAGAGAATGGAGCTACAACTGTTGAAAGAGCTAAAGTGAGAACTTCGAAATATCTGGTGACAACGTCAGACTAGAATATTTACTTTCGCCTTTATACCTATCCCCATCTGCTGCACTTTTGTAGAAAAGGAAATTTGTGTTTCCGTTTTATTTAAGGAGTTTGTTCGAGCTATATCCCCAGGCAGGTAGCCAGCCCAAATATCTAGGGGAGACCCGACCCAACCAAATCATAGTTCATCACCATATTATAGTTCATTTGCAAGCCTACAATGAAAATTTTAGGGTTCAGTAAAAATTTAGGGGGGCGGCCCACCCTAGCCCCCCCTTAATACGGGCTTGTATATATCCCACTTAACTTTGAGTTGAATTAGTAATAGTCACTGTAGATCATATTTTCATTCATTTTCCAGCTCTTTAAGCTGATAGTGGAGATATATTCCCATACAATGAAATCTCAAGTAATTGATAAAGTTAAATACATTTATAAAGGTGGAGTCCTCTATGACTCTTTACATTACATCACACCAGTCATGTTACAATGAGTATAAAACACTTATAGAACGTCCCTCTTCGTCCGTTATATCAGTGAGACAACAAGTATCTAAACATAATCAGTAAGAGATAGCTAGAAATGGTTTTCTAAACTTATGACGTCATATGGGTCAACCGTGCTCTCAAATCTTGGAATCTTGATTTAACTTATTTCCTGACGTCATACAATGAGAACAGTGTTGCCACAATTGGTACAATTGTACCAAATTCAGCCCTTTTTGTCACTCATCGCCCCGTTGGTACCACGCAGGCATTTTCAGCCTTTTTTGTGAAAAAGTTGGTACAATTCTACCCAATTCAGCACCAAATACTTGTCACATTTTCAAAAGTGTCAGTAAGACTTTTCATACATCTCTGGTTACTCATACTGTGTGTTGACTCTTAAAAAATGCTGTTGAACATTCATTTCTGTGACGTTGCACCGCATAACGCTACGAACTTTGTGTAGAAAATTCGTAATTCGAACTATACCGGAAAACAAATGACGCTAGATGAGCGCATCCGTGCCAGGCATGAAGGAAACGAGAAAGAACTGGTGTGGTAGAAATTGTAGTCGTCCTATTTGGATGTTTTTAAAAATTAATTTTTAAAAGAACAGTTTCTTGATTTAAACTCTTGGAAAAGGGGGGGAGTGTTATAGATCTTTACCTCTGTTACTTTCATGTTATAGAGCCATGTGTTACACTTAGGGGTAAAACGTGGTTCTGAAAAAGTAGGGGGATGCATTACGTCACGCCGTCCTCCGTGCCTATCTTTGCCCATTGTAATATTTTAGAAGTGGGGAACGCCACAGATATTTTCTGAAAGTGGGAAGAAGGCGTCCCCCCGCGTTCCCCGACACTTTTATCCCCGATGGTATAAAATAATGAATTCAGCCCTTTTTGTTTCAATTTGGTACTATTTTTCAGCCCACTCCAGAGCTAGGACTGTGGCAACACTGAATGAGACAATTTTCAACAGTGGCGGAAGTCAGGTGACAATATAATCTTCCATTGTTAGTTTTATCATATAAGAAGCAAGTAGCAGAATCTAGTATATCACTTAAAGGAGCATCGTTTTTATGGCGTAACATTTTTAAAATTATTAATAAAATCAGAAGGGTAAGGAAACTTATATCAATGTGCCGCGGTGGCTCAGTGGTAGAGCATGGTTCATGGAGTCTCTGGTTCGATACCAGCTTGCACCAAGTGGACTTTGTGGTGGATGAACACTGTGTGCGTGGGTTTTCTCGAGATTCTCCCGTTTCCTCTAGTTTATTCATTCCACCCATTAATTCATTTTTTATCCTCACCGTCTCCTTTAACCTAGCCGGCATAACGTGGGACGTAAAAGTTAAAGATTTCATTTTATTTTAAACTCATACCACTTCTGGCTTCAGTAGGGAGATTAGCCTGGAGATGGAATATATTTTTGAAACGCTTAATTAATTACAGAAATTAGTACTAAAATGATGTATTACATGTTATAGTTTTTGTTTAAGAAAAGTTCGTAAAATTGAGGGTGGTTTATCGGACATCATTGTGATGTATCGAAAAACATTTCCCATATTCTTCTTATTCACCTACACTGTTATTTTTGTAATATTTTGGACACTTTTTATTATCTTTTAAGGTGTTTCCATTCTTTCTCTCCCTCTTATATATACCGGGTGTATATATCGGGTGTTGAAAACTACACCGACAACGTTTGGGAGGTGATTCCTGACATCAAGATAAGGCTAAAAGTGTAGACCAACCTGAGTTACAAATGCTTCCTTTCGGAGTTTTAGGCTGCTGAAAACATGAAAAGAATGAAATTTAACGGTTCATAGCTCCATTACCATGGAACTGACCGTAATCTAGTTAAGACTTCTCTTAGGAAGTAGTATGTATGTATACTATCCAAATATTCAAGTTTCAGAATGTTGCGTTACCTCCTCAACAACTTTTATAGAGGTAGTTGGTGAGTACGGTACTTCAAATTATATGTCCGTAGCCAAATTCCCTGTCTATAAAAATTGTTCTGTGAGTACTTTAGGATTTTGTAACATGTATTTTTGGATAGCGTACATATTAGTTCCTAAGTGAAGTCTTAGCCCGACTACGGTATTTCCCATAGTTTTGAGGCTATGGACCTTTCAAATTCATTTTTTAATGTTTTGGCAGCCTATAACTCCAAAAGGAAACATTTGTGTAACCAGGTTGGTCTATACTTTTTGTTTTATCTTGATGTCATGAATCGCCCCCTAAAGTAGTCGGTGTTGCTTTGAAACCTCAGAGAGGGAGAGAGGGATTACTTTAATGTCCTATGATAACCGACTCTGAAGAAGACAGTCATGACAATGAATGAAATATTACAAATTAGCATTTTATAATCTACATTTTACAGAGTAACGTACACTATCATATTAAACTAAATAAAATATTCAATTATTTCTACTATATCTGAAAACTAAAAGTATTATTTCGTGACACAATAAACAGTTTATTCTAATTTCTTTATCCACAATGAACTAAGGTAATCCATCATGTCAATCTTTAACTTAAAATTTTCTTTTAAAATGAGAAGAACGTATTGCGTCTCAAATCACTTATTTTAATTCTCTTATGTTAAACATACCTCTATACCTATTGAAAAAAAAAACGAATAAAATTGCACTTTCTGAAAACCTACCTTAATAACTTCTGGATATACGAGGAAGTATCAAAATCTTCAAGCAATCACCTAAAAAATGAGAACTACGAATTCCCTCAGATATGCGCTTTACAGTCAGATATGTTAACCATGCAAAATCTGGACTTATTAGAACAACTTTCTTTCCTCAGGTAAATAACTGAAGGTGCGATGATTGGCATGCTTAAGTCGCGGAGTGTCATTAAGTTTCGCCATCTTCAGGAGAAATCAGCAAAGTAGATCCACAAACAGTTGAAAGAAGTCTATGAGGATTAAAATACATACTCTGAGATAGTATCCAAGTTTAAACGGCAATTTTCAGCTAGACGCATGACCACCGCGGACGCCCCTAGATGCCACCTTGACGGAGAAAGATGAGACCATAGTGGAAAAGAGGAAAATAATAATTTAAAATGTTATGTGTGCAATAGGTATAAGTTATGGGTGTGCCTGGAATATCATTTACAATCAGCTGCACTTTCAGAAAGTGTCAGCAATTTGAGTACAACGACTACTCACACATTCCCAGAATAGAAATCGCTAGGACGCTACAAGAGAAACGTTGCATCGCTGTGAGGTGAATGAATGGACTTCTCCGGCAGATTAATGACAATGAATGGAAGTTGGGTTTATCTTTATGACCCGGAAGCAAAGTAAACAATCGAAAACAATGAGAAAACAATGTAAACACCTTTTCTCACTACCCTTAAAAAACACAAGTACAGAAATTTGCGCGTAGGTCATGCTTTCCGTTTTCTGAGACTTTGAAAAGGTCATAAAGATAGATTACCTACCACAGGGGTAAACTACTACTAGCATTTGTTATTCCTATTTCATGACTATGTTACGAGGAAAACTAAGGAAGGAACACCGTTTTTTGGTCACAAAAGGGGTTTTCATGTTGCCAGACAATGCACCAGCGCATTACGCCCATTCGTCCATGATGAAGGCTGTTGAATAAGGATATGAAATATTGTCCCATCCCATACTTACCAGACCTAGCACCAAGTATGTTGTTTCTCTCCCCAGAAAGTGTCCATTGAGAGGAGGCAATTTTGACAGTAAGGATGACATCATTTGTGAGGTTAAACTGTCATTTCAAACTGAAACTTCAGATTTTTACAAAGTAACCAAAAACGTTCTTGCTGTTCTAGAATAGTGATAAACAAAGGGAATTCACTGGACAGTTCGAACCTTCAGGTTTCAAAGTAATTTACGTCAACACACAATATGTTTTGCAAGGGTTCCTACAATTGTACAGTACCCTGGTGATAAAACTCGGAAGTCGTGAATGGAAAGAAGTCTATGAGTGCGTTACACAAGTCTCCCTCATTTGCGAAGGATCTCTCACGGAGGTGGCTATCAAGGGAATGAAATAGGCGGTATTCTGTTAGCGTAAGATCCGGTAAATATCGTACATGGCACAATGTTGCCAAAACAAGTTACCGAAGGGTCTCCCGAGTCCTCTTTGTCACATGTGCATGGCATTGTCGTGCAGGAACAGCACATCCTTGCATTCACAAGTGCCGGTCGTTCTGCATCCTTCACAACTACTGAGAATAGAGGTCAGTAGTAATGGTATGATCAGATTCAAGAAGCCCTTAATGCACTAGTTGTCGACAATTCCACCGTAGTCGATAGGCACGGTGGCTACGTAGAGGACAAATACCGTCATGACGTCAGAGTTCTCCACAGTGGATTTCTTCTAGGTGATTGAACGAACTTTTTGATACCTCCTTGTATTAGTTTAAGAAAGAACTAAATTATATTCTCTGTATTCTTACTTTACTATCCCTTCGAGCGAAAAATAGATCTGTAAGATTAATTCTTAGTAAAAATGTATAGAAAAGAAAATTCTAAATTGTCTACTCACTTATTTTTGGGAGGGACTTTTCTTAACGTTAGCATCGAATAATCAATGTATTTGTACTTCGATAATTGCTTATAAGTCAGTAAAAAGTCAATAAAGTATCACTATTCACTCAGAAAGCAAAATTAAACATCAGTAAGCTCTATTCATGTAATTCAATTTCAGATAGAAATACGAAAGGTATAGACCTCTGCCCAACTTCATTTGGATAAGAAATCACAAAATATGGTCTAAATAACTTTCATATGCTCCCGTATGGAGCCAATACAGAAACATGTCTGATCCGTGACAGTAAACAAAGTACTCAACAAACAAGTGAATAGAATTTTTGAACAAATATCAGTCGATGAAATTGCATGTACTAATTGTAGTGTTGACTTAATTTAGAGTTTAATATTTCTTCCAGCAGCGAGGCTATATGAGACATGGATATACTGATTAACGTGGAATCCGAACCGCATGAGCTCTCGCCGGGAATCAAACTCGTCGCTCCCACGCCGAAGCCGTGTACGCTAACAGCTTAGCCAGGAAAGAGCTCTGTGTACAAATTGAAGACAATGAAATCCATATCAAACCGATATAGGAGAATGAAGATCTTTATGGACATTCACTTAAACAAGTCTGTATATTTATAAACATCATTTCACCAAATACAACGTTCCAACGTCAAAGTACATGAAAGAACACTTGGAAACACAAATTAGATGTTGATATCTTTAACAGGATTCCGATTGGAATCTACTTATCGGCCCTTGAAATATTGTACAGTTAATAATCAGGAAATAGAGTTTTACTGCTTCTAACGTTTATTTGTAAATTCACAGGTGTATGATATGAAATGTAAGGTCCTGTTTTAAAAAAATCTGGAAACCTACATTTCTTTTAAAAGCCCTGTGTTTGTATCCACGGCTGGAGCTTCCTCGTGGCTAAGCGGTTAGCGTAGGCACCGTTCGTGTGGGAGACTCGGATTCGATTCCAGGCCAGAGCTCATGTGGTTTTTATTCACGTTAAGCTATAGATCCACGTCTCATATAGCCTGGCTGTTGAAAGCGATACTCAACTAAACATTAAATAGTATTCACAGCTGGAAATCAATTCAAACAAATATGGATTTCCTCTGGTTCACGGGAAAACTCCGAGAAAACCCATTTGTATTATGTTTGTTCACCACAAAGCTCACTTGACGCGAGCTGGGATCAAGGCAATTTTCAGATAAAAAAATAAATCTTTCTTAATGGCATCTATAACATCACGTAAGCAGCACAAAAAGGAAAGAGTCGTCCGCTTCTTGTGCAAAGAGAACATGTATCTTACACGAGGCAATTGACGTAAACTGTGATAAACTTCCGACATGGAATGCAATATTTTCCTTTGAGAGACGTTAATTGATAAATGCTATCGAAAAGGTGTTAGAATTATACCGAACACAAATTTCGTCTTCTTAACTTCTGACTTCGCTATAGTACTAAGTACAAGTAAACCTTACGTTTGGGGGAATCGAGTTGCTACCCGAGATACATGTGATAGAGTAGAACTAAATGTGCTCAATATGTCAGGAAAGTTTTAGGTGCAAACCTCAAAGGGTTTAGGAGATACAGGCACTAGAACATCACATGGAGGTGCATGTTATATTGATAATACAAAGTCCAAAACATAAGAGTGAAGGGTTATACCTATTATTTCCTCTAAACTTGTTTATGTTCATGTTTTCAGCATATTTTAATGATGAAACACAAGAGAAAGTTGTTTGTTTTGCAAATATAAAGTGATTTTGTTATTGCACAGAAAAGTTAACAATTACAACAATCAATATACAATTCAGAAAAGAGTGCATGCCTCGCACAAATACTCTGCCTACAGTGAGCACATCCGACAAACGCAGTCAAGTCGCAATTCAAACATTTGTCGCTCACAATTCCGTCAAAGCAGTAATCGTAAAAAGTGATTCAACTTCCAGGCTTCTCATTCAAGTATCTAGCCTGAGATGTTGCACTCTCATATCCCACTGTTGTTCTGATCTTCACTGATCCTTTCTCCGTTCGGATGCAATTCCTTCTTGAAGCGATTTTGATCCCCATTGAAGACATTAGCAGCTGGAATGTCATCAGTAATCATAAGATCACATACTGAAATAGACTATAACTTGTACCTCCATGTGACTTTCTATACCCTGGCCGGTGAACGATGATTTCTGACAGCTCAGCTCGCGAGGACAACTGAGGAGTGTGGTGTTGCTATGTGTTTCTCGCGCAAGGGGAGAATCGTCTGCTTCCATGTTAAGGGTGAGAGGGGGTGAGTGAAAGTTTGGCAATGTGCGGTGGTTACCATGGAGACGTGTCAGGTTCTAAGCCTAAGGTTGGTTGACTTGCTTTTCTGCTCTCTCGCCGTGGCATTGTGCAACGCTGTCAGAAATCATCTTTCACCGGCCAGGGTATAGTGGCTGTATCCCCTAAATCCTTCGAGCTTTGCACCTGTAACACCCTGACATATTGTGCACACTTAGTACTAGTCTATCGCATTTGTTTCAAGCAACAACTCGATTCATCCAGACGTAAAGTTTATTTGTAAGACAATGTGTATACGTATTTATTAAGTTCTCTGTTACTGCATAGTCACCATTACCGAATAGATTGAAATCATATGGGTAAAAAAAAAAAAAAGTTTGTTTGAAACTAAGGGAAGAAAACTTGCCTAATTTTCTAATTATTCCCTTAGTTTAAAGCGAGAGAAATTTCCACTTTACAGATTTGACTTCCCACAAGAGCCGCCACTGATCCCATTTACTTAAATATGCAGACGAAATGTCGACCCCATCGTTATACAATTTCTTTATCAAACTAGCTTTCCGAACGGGGCAACTAGACTGGAAAGGGAAACCCCTTCTTTAGAAGGAAAAGACCTTTCCATTACTTACAGTTCTTCTTTCTTCTCCAAGTTATCTCTTCGGTGCAGGAGGCGAAAAAAAAAATCAGCATGGGCAAGAATGTATTTATTTATTGTGTGTCCCTGTCTTCTAAATAATTTGTCGCCCTCGCACAAAATTTGCCCCCAGCCGCTGCAGAAACACCAATAATAGAGTTGAAGTCAAAGTTTTTGGTGTCGCAGAGATGAATAGTGACAGTTTTAATCCAATTCAACTTCAAGATCATTCTGCACTCCGCAGGGGCGAGATTCTAAAAGTAATCGAAAATGACAGATATTAGTATTTAATTCATAGTTTTCGAGGTCTCTAAGTTTAACGGTATCAGTTTTCATGATGTTCGTATCCTCGCCCCTTGGAGTCGGGGTGGGAGAGAATGACTTTTTAAAAATGATCAGATAAGCTAGATAATTAGTAACTACTGTAATGAGAACGAATTAAACACATTTTCTCGCCTTTTCGTAGGACTCGGCGAATTGCTAGTTTTAAATGTTACTTTATTGTGAATCTTTTTAAAAAATCCAAAATTTTGCCGCCCTAAATTCTGCCGCCCTGTGCTCAAGCACAAAATAGTACTTACCTAAATACGGGCCTGAGCATGGGCGCCGAACCTGGGGTCTCGACCCCGTAAGTTTAATTGGGTCATCTAGGATCTAGATAACTACTTAGAAAACGAAACACACATACCTTGTGCTGTAATGAAAGATTTGGATGTTAGTTTTGTCGTCTAAAACATGTGGGCTTTGGTTTCTGGAGACTCAATGTTTGATGTCTCCTGAAAATAATTAACTATAGCAACGCTTGACAAATACATAAAGAATCAGCTTTATCCCACATCTACTGGAAACGAATAGAATTTTAATACATTCAGATATAATATTTGGTTCTTAACACATTGCAAACTTTCAGACTAAGAAAGACAAGGCATATTACATTCATCAGCAGATATAAATCGACGTTGTTCCCAAGTAAGCTTTGCAGTCCCAATTATATGTCATTCATTCTATGCACACTCTACTGTGACACTAATAATCTCTCTCCAAATCATATCCACAGCCCACTGTGCAATAATCTACAGGTCGGGCGACAAATACATCTCGGAGATAAACACAAATATACATCACAAAAGAATCAATATCTATAAGGAAAGTGACAGGGCTTGTCTTAGATATGAAAATAAATAAAAAACATTAGATGAATGTCCGTTTCAGGAATGTTAATAAGATACAATTTGTGATCATTAGTCTGTAAAGATATTTCCACTTCTTTCGAGCCCCGTTCTATGCGTGATTTCGATCCAGAAGAAAGAAGAGCTTTCTATGTTAGATGCTGTAGGTTACGTTTGGTCTGTTAGCGGATTCGAAGTTCACCGTAGGAGAGCCATTTTATATAGTATACATTTAAATCACACACAAAATATATACCAATATATGCAATTCATAAGTAAAGTACAGGTTACGTGTGTCCGTATCTCTGAATTCACAAGATACATTTTGGATCATTAATTAGCTTCGGCATAATACACTGTAGAACTGCTAAAAATAGTTTAAGCACATTCAATTGCAAAAGAAAGCTATTAGAATAATTGTTGGATTACCCACAAAATCGACCGGTAGAAAGGTTTTCATAGAAGCAAAAATTTTAACAGTTTCCAGCTTGTACATTCATAAATCTATTCTTTTTACTATGAAAAACAGGAATCCTTTTATCTTTAACAAAAACGTTCATAGCCATAACACAAGACAAGGTAGTGACATATTTGTGATGAATTAAAAATATAATATCCTAATACAAGCAAAACCATGTATATAAATTGTATCAGGTTGTATAATAAACTTCCTATATACTTGAAGAATATGACTAATGTTACCGTTTTTCGTTAGAAGTTATTTAATCTACTTGCTCTAGAGTGCTATTATATTATTAAGGAATATTGAAATGATTCATTAAATGAAAAGTTGGTAGCAGATACTTACTCATGAGTACATGCCTGGCGTGGTACAAACGGTTACCAAATTACGATATAAATGTCCACTAGCTGAACCTGCGCTCCCTACACAACACATCACATATAAGGATGAATGTCCTTGTCATTACTCACAACATAAGTACCATGTTTCTTTACACACACAAGTGAAAGACGTCTTGATAAAAAAAAAAAAAAATCGGCAAGGGATACCATAAAGGGGAGATTTTTTCGATTACTTTTTCAATATCTAGCACCATTTGCAAGATTTGAGCTTACTTATGGTTGGAGATTCTAATTCATGTATGATCAGTGTTTTCTTTCTTCTTGCATGCAGTATGTAAGAAACAAATACATTACACACACAACTAATTATAATGTCTCTGATATATGGTGTTCATTGGGCAAATATGTCACTTCAAACAATAAAGACTCATCTTAGACTGCAGAAATGGCTATCCTTCGTTTTTCATTATCATTTGACCAGGAAACAAACGCCTGAGATGTATACAACCCCTGTATACAACTGTGTTGTGTACGAATGTATAACTCGTAGGATATGGTGTTTTTCTTTTAAATTTCAACACTTCCAGTGAACCAATAAAATATGATAAAGAAATAACGGCCTTGTTTTTTAAATGTTCAATTAGAACTGAACAATCTACACAAATTTGGAATCGACCAGTGAAAACGGAACGTTTGCGGTTTTCGACATTTTATTGTCGAAATCATTGGCCGAACATAAACTTTTCTTTGGAGACAAACATGTAAACGTAGCATTTTAAAATATAGATGTTTATATACTTTACATATCATATTTGATGATCTTGTATTTTAGATAGATACATAGGTACAGTCCGCAGCAAAAAACCTGCAACATGAGCATGTTGAGTTTATTGTGAAACGATGAAGTCTTTTGCTCCAAAATAAGTGTGATGGGGAGGACGCCGAGGTTTTTGGCTGCGGACTGTACAATATGATGTATGCGTCTGCTACTTGAGAATATTGTATGTATTGTTTTTTGACAAGTGCAATGCTTACATGAGAATTGCTCATGTTTTGCAAGCTAATGAAATAGACAAATAAATGAAATAAAATGAAATACACGTATACAAGTAATTATCAGTAAACTACTGTTATCATTTATCTTCCGGTTTACCTACGTCTATAACCTTAGATTCCAACTTTTTTTCAAAATCATATTATAAACATATAGCAATCGTAATTTTTCTCCCATGACTTGAGAAATATTCGAAGAAAAGTATGAAAATAAAATATTTTAACAGTACATTGAAAAGATAAATTCCGAGATCCCACCATAGATGTTTGAAAACTAGTGCAAGATCTATATTTCATTTTATTCTTCTCCGTGTCAAAAAGTACGCCATTTTGGTGCGTCCAGTGCAGGATATATATATATATATATATATATATATATATATATATATATATATATATATATATATATATATATATTCATTTTTCTTTCAGTAGATATTCATTAAACAATGAAATAAATAACATGTGTACATGTTTTACAAAAACTTACCGAAAAATATATAACCTTTGGTTACATTATATCTAGTGTTAAAATTTTCTCTTTTTAATCCTGGTCCCTGTCCCCACACTTTTTATACTGGCTGTATAATTTCAAATCATATAATCGGGTTTTACGGTATAAATTTCTCCTGTTTACATTTCATACCCGTTTCGTCTCCATCCAAATAAAAATAGTCTTTAAGTTTTAGAATAATTAAGTGTGTAGGTGTTCGGGAAATAATTTCTTTAATTTATTCATTATTTTTTCATAATTTTCTCGTGTATGGGCATCTCATTTGAAAGTTGTAAAAAATATATTTATTATTATTTCAATTTAATACATATTTTAGTATTTGGATAGAATTTACTTCGAATTAGCAAAACCCCCCAACCTTCAGCGCGATGAGATACCCATATCCTGTCAGAATCTGGTTTTATCCAGTTTTAAGCATTTTTCTATTCATTTTCTAACGGCGCCGGAACGGTGATTGGAAAATGCGCGCAACCTTAGTACTTTGGCACCTTTCTTCATAGGTCATTGTGTTAAAACCATCGACAAGACACCATGCAGCAAACCGACACCGTGCAAGACACCGTGCTGATTAAATCCATATAAAACTCAATGGAAATCCACTGAATGTGAGGTAATGATAGTTAAATACGACGTGAAGAGCAGTCTAAACGAGGGATAGATCAGGACTATAAAAAATATTCATTGAAAGGACAAGTAATTACTGGAAATATGGAGTCCAAAATCACCTACTCCATGTTAGCGATAACGAATTCCAATGGACAGGATAAAAGTGAAATCTCATGTTAATTTTTAGTTTTCGGAGATTAGATTTACCTTCAAGAATTTTCATTCACATTCCGTGAACTTGTTAGGTCCGCTAACCTGTCCGACTGATAGTTTTATGTGTAACGTTTTTGTAAGATAGATAGGGCATGGCGGTATTTAGTGTTCTTTGGTTAAGTAATCTAAATTCAAATAAGTAGGAGTAATTTTCTCCAGGAACTCCTATTTACTTTTTATTTGACGTAGCTTTCAAGTTTTAATATGGGTTGAATGAAGAAGTGAAGGTTTCTTTCCTTCAAAAGGGAATCTTTCCTAACGTTTTTGTTGGCCAAAATTCGTGTTACAAAATGTAAATTATTTTAGTTTTAAATGCAAAGACTATCTACTCCTCACTTTCTTCCCTTTCACGTCAGAGCTTATTAAAATAGTGTTCTGATATTTTTTATATGCATACCCATATTTAGTGTAGATATGTAGGTTTTCATTTGGTGTACTAATTATGTGTTCATATGTGTAGTCATAGCATTTGATATTTTGTGAGTAAATGTGAAGCATGAGTGAAAGTAATTTCACTATTTATCTACTGACAATGTACTCCAAAATGTGAATCGTTCATCTTTTCAGGACTAAACCAGTGTGCGATCTTATACAATATCTTCGTTTTGATATATCTCGATTAGATCGGTGTAGTTAATTGAATGTTTCGTGTATTTGTTTTGTAACATAAGATCTGTAGTTCGTCTGCGAATAGTAAATAGTACATTTCAGGTGCAAATTCTCATATTCATATAGTATCGCCGCCTGACGCGAAACAACAATCGCGTTTCATGAGTCATTTGTCGACGTATGCACGTTACTAAAATCAGCAAAGTTAAAAGAGGTAGCTTTTTACTTTTATAAAATTTTAATAACTACTACGATTTCGGTAGGTAACTAAATCTTGAGAATACGATACCAAATGTATCCACCACAACTTTTGTTCTGCTTTTACGGTAAATATCTGAATAGGAACAAACAATCAACTTTACATTACTCCATAACCGGAATCAGCTGTTGTAAAACAATATTCCGTGGATGAAGGGCTGTGATCAGTGATGTTTCATACGTTTAGTTATTGCATGCGTGCAGAACAGTAACATATCTTCAGAATACATACACATGTCAATGTGATTACAGGATTGAAATATGAATCGTTTCCTATAGTGATCTGCATATCAGAATAGAAATAAGTAGAATTTCAGATTTGAGTGAGTATAAATAAGACAAGTCAGCTACAAGTGTTGGTGAGTAGCATTAGGAGTAGGAATTTTAAGTTCGCGAAGCTGATGCAGAAATCTCATACACAGAAAAATATTTACTGAGAAATATAAACAGATGAATAGTATTAAATATTGCTTGTATATACGGTATAACAGGTTACAAAATGTAAATATATGGTGCCGTCTGTGCTAGTTAAAGTGAATTTCGAATCGCTCTAACCTTTCGGTGCAGTGGACAGTGTTTAAAAATGTTTATCTATGTTTATAATCCCTACTCGACTATCCTTTGCCAGATATGCGAATACCAATTATAAGAAGTAGCTTTCACAACTCAGGTATTTATTTATAGTGGCATATATAGATATAAATTAATAGGACGTAAATGCTATAGGCAGTCCTGGACATTTTAAGAGTTTGAGTGCCTCGGGGATGTACCATTATCAAATTAATATAAAAATCAATGAATATAAATGAAGAATTATAGATGAGTATATAGTAAGTGTTGTCGTGTAATGGAACACCACATTGTATATGTAAGCCTAATTAATTCTCTCTTTTGCCACTTGTTAAGGTCGTGTTTCTTATGTAGCTGCATAAATGTCAGTGCATAATAATGAATGTTCAAGGAGTTCAAGCATCGAGTTCATATCAAAGGAGCGTTGTAGTAGAGACCTGCACGGGCCGAATTTTTCGGCCCGAGCCCAATCCAGCCCGAATGTACGTAGACCCGGCCCAGCCCGGGCCCGAAAAGTTTTGAAGATTTTCGGCCCGAGCCCGGCCCGGCCCGATAAGTTTTTAAAAATTCTTGGCCCAAGCCCGGCCCGGGCCCGATAAATCTTCGAAGTTTCATTTTGCAACATTTTTCACGGGCACACTTCTTCAACGTTTGCCTTTATTCTAATTATCGTTTAACGAATGTCAATAATTATTAAAGAATTGCAATTTATCGGCCCCAGTCCGGCCCGACCTGAAGAGAAATCAGTGTCGGCCCGCCCAAGTCCGGCCCGGCCCAAAGAAATAATAGAGTCGGCCCGCCCAAGCGGCCCGGAGACGTCGGGCCAGGCCCAACCCGTGCAGGTCTCTACGTTGTAGTTACGGTTGGCTTTATTTACACCATGCAACTTATTGCGTCACTTAGAAAATGAAAACATCATGAGTGAAATAAATTGGTCGAATAGTGAGAATAGTGTTCTTGGGAACGATTACTACTTCGATTTTCTTTCATATTTTTTTTTAAAAAATTTAAACATATAGTAACTGAGGTGAACTTGAAATGCAAATGCTAGCGTAAGCGGAACTTTTTCGTTAGCGCTAACGTTTTCTTCAAGCGTTAATGTTTACATGGAGATAAATCAATTATCGTTTGCATATAGGAATAGGCAGATGATATAATATTAGTATTTCCCTGCATTAGTTTAATTCTGTAGCAGGGTGCCGAGACATTCCATCCCAAAAACTTTCTTTTCTGTTTATAATATAGTAGTGGAAATTACTGGCACCTCAAGGTTCGCACCCTTGCCGGCTTATTTTACGTTGCCAGCACTAAATCATTTTAATTAACTTTTCATTTTTGTTATTTACTTTTTTAAATATCCTATCGTTCTTCGACTCTTAGACATCCTGTACCTAACTCTAAATCTTCTCGTTAGCTACTCTGAGAGTCGGATATTTTTTGTTATATAGAAATGTCTAAATTGAGAGACCACACCATCCTTCCGGCAGATCCAGGCGTAATCTCCATGAGCTTGGCCAGTAACAGTGAGTGGTAGTAATTTCATTAAGCCTTTGTCCTTTGTGAGATTCTTATCGAGGACACGGACTTGTTCTCGCGTATGGGAGACATATTTAGGACATGTATTTAGTAGGCCACCTGTTTTGGCATATTAAGATACGTGTTTGGCTTTGAAGTCGACGATTGTCGCATATTTGTTTTAGATCCGAATATTATTCTTGTAGTATCTAGTTTCTATCTTACCTTCCTCTGTACATTTCTATCCTCCTCCTGTAGCTGTCCTCCTATTTCTTCTCTAAGACTTTTGTAACCTACCCCCATTTAACTTGACAATTTTTATAATCACATAGTATGATTGATTTGAATCTAGAGATATTATCTCTAGATTTGTTTTTCTCTTCACGAGACGTTGTGAGCTATAATTTGTAGGGTTATGTACCTCCGTCGTATGCCGAGGCATGTTTTTACCATCGCCAGCTTTGACCGGTCGTAATTGTGAACGATTTACTCATGCCAATTTTTTCCCTCTACAATGAAACGATCTTGAAATATTTTACAGATTTTTTAACGTTATTATATCAGTACATAAAATTTCGAGTCCCACTAACAGTCGTAGTCATTACATTCAGTTTTGTTTCAGTACTACGTCAGAGATGAATCCTTACTGATTTTATCCCGTAGGCCCACGAAATTATTGCTAAATTCCTTTAAACCTTGTCATTATGTATCGTGAATTTTGAAAACTTCTTAGTACTGCTAACTAACTAGCAATACCAATTCATTATTATACTACACAGTGTATAGAGATTTCATGTTTATGCTTGCTTGCTATCCCTACTACTTAAATCTCACATTCTTGGTAGTTGGTTAAGATACGGATATGTTTTTGGGGCGGCTACTCATTTTTGGTTTTTATGAATTTTCCTTTCTTTTGTATGTGATGTGTTTAAGAAACCTAGAGATATATAGAAACGGGGTAATTAACTGCGAATTGTATAAGATGATGAAATATGTATATATATTGAAATATAAATATGTGATAGACGTACGCTTTATTATAAAAAGTATAGTACGATATTAAGATATGTAGGGTTTCATTACTTTCTCCGATTGGTTGCGATACGATTGCTACATTCTGTTGCTAAAATTTTCGTAACGTCGACAAACAGAAAAGTTGAATATGTAGAGTATACCGCCTTTGTAAATAAGTCTTATTTCTTTCCTTGGGTTGTAATATGACCTATATATGTGTCTAACACCTCTATGTTATCACATTACTAACTACATGATGGGTGTTGTAAGGAAGCAGGTTATCACGACTTGTGGTTAATCTTACATATATCCATATAATATCATGAAACCTAAACTTTCTGACATAATTGCATCCCTATTCCCCTTTCGTGTCCTATGAATCTCCAAAATCGGATAGTATGGTTGATTCAAGTTGAAGTTATCGTGATTGTTCTGTAACAGTGATGAATAATGCTCAACAAAATAGTTTAAAGTTTTCAGTGACAAATTCACCTAAGGTGTCCTTAATGGTAAAATATCTTCACAACTCCTCGTGCTTCACAATATATTAATTTAACTTTTATCTTTCTAAACTTATCAGCTAATTGCCAATGTACCTCTATCTTGACTACGTGTTTAAATGAGTGATGATATTGGACTAAACCAGTTTAGAACCTAATTTTGGAAATTAAGTAGCTTCAAAGACTACTAGAGTGATGCTTCGTAGGTATTTGCTTTACTATCGATATTACGAGTCTTACGTAATATGTTTCAACGATATGCATATCCATTATGGGACAGTTTGTAAGCCACGTAATTATTATAGTATGTGTACCTTCGAAGAAAAGTCAAGCGTGCATGGAGTGAAAACACGGACACGCTATGTTAGTGATATAATTTGAAACGAGAAAACTGGACTCGTGCAGTGAATTTCTTTTCTAAACTACAGTGAAAGAGATTCGATTTCTTGTCATAAATGTCTGACTTACATGATGCTTAACTGATAAACATATGCTTAAATTCATGAAACTAAATATTAATGAATACATTTCAAAATTTTATGTATACTAGAACCATATGTAATTAATTTATTTTCCTGTTTTCTTGTGGTCAGTAGATGTAATAAATAAATATTGTAAAACCGTAGTTAGTTAATCGTTTCTTTTCTAAGGCAATATTTAACCTATTTACCTATATACATACATTGTCTAATATGGTGTGAATTCTTGATCGAATGAATGGTTATTTTAATTATAAATAGAGAAACTTAAAATTTAGTGTAAACTGATAAGTTTCGTTATGTGTATACTTTCATTGGAAAATGTGGTTATATATTATTCATGACGATGTTACAAAGATTACTAATCTTTGATTAACTCAAAACGTCTCTATGAAGCAAGCAAAGTCGATGGAACGAAACTAGAAATGGTAACTGTTGTTCATGGGTACAGTTCATGGGTAATAAGCTTATCACCTGATTTTTCCCTGACTAACTCAAATCTGACTTTGATTTGTTGGACAAGACTTAGTAAGCGAATAAAGATTTTTTATCAGAAACCATAATAAAGTACAATCAGCTTAACATTTCTCACCCTCTGGGCTTGGTCTGGATAACTCCGACTTGCGTATTTACCTGGATCCGGGTCAGAGTTTATGGGTCAACATGTGTCTACAACAAACAGTTCAGACTCGATTCTCAGGAAATATAACAGGAATAAGAAGACCCTTAGTACTCCTTTCAGTCTCTTTATTATATTTCGATATTTCCTCCCATACACTTCCTTTCTTATCTCCTCTTTTCTCTCTTTTATCTTTCCATCCTCACTCTAAACCACCTTAATACTCTTCTTCTATTCCTGCTATTCCCTTGTTTTACACTAGTTGTGAGTTAGCATATTATTCCATAAGGTTACCCCCTTGCTTTCTTCTTCCTTTTCTTCCTTTACCTTCCCCTTGATTTTCCTTCTTTCTCTCCTAGTCTTTCTCTATTTTAATAAAATTGAAAGAAGTCATGACTGGGAGTTGTCTCCATGTGCGTGGTCAATAAGTTCGATTCGTCTTATTTTCGGAAGTCTGATATTAAATAACAAAGAAATGCTTATAAATATTTAGATGAAGCAATCAAACCATTTCGCTTTTTAAAGTACGATATTCAATTGTTGAGTATTCACAAGTTATTTAAAATCACAGTGTCCACAGTCTCACTGATTGCTCACTGTAACGATCCCGTTACGAAGAGCTATGACGAGAGGAGAAGATAAGAAGATAAGGATTGTAAAACATCAGATCAATGTCAACCTTGCATTTATCTTGAAAGAGAATGTTAAAATTAATGTGTATTTTCATTTTGTTTCTTTAAAAAAAAAAGAGATTGAAAGGTAAGAGAGGAAAAAGAATGAAAGAATTTGTAAGTTGCGAGCTGTTATCAGTTGAGTGTATTTAAGGAGAGAGAGAGAGGGGAGGTAATCTTTCTTACTGCCTCGAGGTCGAATCGCTGCGCGTGTATCCCGTGACGCGATTGTGGCGCCAGGAACCATGGTCGGTACGATCGTCCGTAGGGACGGCGTACTAGCTATGTTGTGTTGAAGACGTGTAGGTGTCTTGGAATTGGTTTTCGGGGCATGCAGGTGCCTTTGGTTTTCGTTGTTCAGAGGGGAGAGTACGTCTGTTCGACTAATGTTTCTTATGGTAGAAGAGGACTTCTATTAACTAGACTCATTTTGCATCGTTTGATTCTACCAAAATTTCTTGTTGGATTTCTCCATTGTGTGTGTAATTAAAAAGGAATGAGAATAGTGAATTGTTGCCGCATATTGAATTTACTAAGTTTTCAAAAAAGAAGTGCAGCAAAAGAAGTGAATGAAGAGGATTATTTGTGAACGTAGTTTAAGCTGCTTATGCCCAATTGTTTTCCAAGTCGAGTGAAGTTTATTTTTGTTCCACTCGTCATTTTTGTTCCTCGATTTTGCCGTGTTCAGGGTGAGTGTAAAGAGAATAAAGTAAAAGAAGTATATTTGACTAAGTCTTGTCAAAACGGCGAGTTGCCTTGTCCGAGGTAATTGCCCATTGAAATCTTTTCCTTGTTCTCAATTTTTATGGAATGAGAACGTAGGAGATTTGCATGTGAATAGTCTGAAAGATTCTGTTTTAGTTTCACTAAACGTTCTGAAGAAATATTTATTGAAACCAACTCGCTTTATGCCATTTCTCTATGAGAAACTGTGGAGTCATTTTTGGTTGGTGACAAGGGGATGTGGGAGGAGAAGTACGGTCAGCAATTGAACCCTTATTTTGCCTTAATAAGGTTAATTGCTATCATCCCTGGAAAGTATCATTGCTGTTACTTGATATTTCTTGGACATACAGTAACGTTCTAGAAGTAGTGGAATGCGAATGTGGAAAGACGCTAGCCTGAATCTTGGCCGATCAATTAGTAAGAGGAATATTAGTTGGGGAAACATCTTCGTTGGGCGTTATAAGATATTCTTTGGAATATTAAGTATTTTGCCGCTCCGTTATAATTATTACAAGGGCGGGTTGCGAAGTGCGACAATTTGAATGTCGATTGAAAACCTGTGTTTTCGCAGAAATTGACTAAGAATAGTCTGAATCTGATTATTAACTGTCTTGTATATGCAACAACAATTAAATTATTCTCTATTCCTCATATCACTTGAGAGACGAAATGCAGACCGAGGTTTAATTGCATATGGAGGTAAATATGAATCTAAAGGAACTGTGAAGGTGAGTGCTAAACCATTTATTATATTCTTTGATTGGTCCGTTGTGTGTGTTCTATGTTGTGTGGGTTGTTAATTTGCATTCATTGTGGTTGCTGTGGTTTAACGTGGTCCAACTCGTCGTCCATACGTTTTCATTTTCCGAAAAATTGGATAATTCAGCATTTATCATTTTTGGCTGTAAGCTGATATTACTTTTCGTACTTGAGGTAGTATTATTAATATTGCTCCGTTATATTTCAATTACTGAATTATTTCTAATAGTATGATTAAGTTTGATTAATTTATTGATTAGCCAGAGATTTAATTGGGAAGATTTTTGAACGAGAAAAGACATTTCGGATTTGATGTTGAATTTTACTAATGACATCCCTTGCTTTAAAAATTAAATATATATATGAAGTATTATTGTTGAGATTGCATTAGTATTCATCCCTCCCAGAGCTTGGACTTTTACGAAGTATACAATAATTTAATGATTTATATTGAAACTGCTGAGGAAAATTGATTCTCGATCTCTCTCCTTAATTGAAATTAAATTTAGTAAATACATTGAAATTTGGATATATTTATAATATTGTATAGTTAAAATTTTTGACTTGCCTTTGACTTGAATTAACACTGAACGCAGTTAAATTGAAACTGATGAATAGAATCTATGATACGGAACTTCGACGATAAATTTATTGTTGTTTTTAATTATCTGAGCAGTCAGATATCACCCTGTAATTTGTTATTGTTAATAAACCTTTGTTAAGTTGATCTGAGTCTTTGGTTATTTATTAGAAATTTATTAGATATAAGTACTTTATATTTGTGGTATTTTTGGTATAATATTGAATGCTGAATTATCACTTAATGCCTGCTTTGCTTTGGATACCAATGAAGGACATCGGCTCGTGTAAGTTCCCTCTGTAGTTGGTTGGGGGAGCTGCTGATTGGTCAACATTTCGTGCGACCTTTTTGATAATCCACGTGTGTTGGACACTCGGCGGATTTCCTGACTTCGACGGCGGATGGGAACGCTACAAAATTTGCAACATAGCTAGTACCATACCATTTTTTTTGGTTAGATTACTAGTACCATACCATTTTTTTTGGTTAGATTATTAGTACCGAACCATTTTTTTTATGGTTAGATTGTTCATACCCTGCTATAATTTTTTGGTTAAATTGTTAGCTCCATTCCATTTTTGTTTGTATGGTTAAAGATTCTTTTCCATTCTTTTTGAATAAGATTAAAGTATTGGGTCCGCTGTATGGAAAAAGTTTTTTTTTTTATATCAGTTTCGCTTTATGAGAAGAGTTAATAATTTTTGAACTAAATTCTGATGGGATTCCTCTCTTTACCGAAATTTGTGAAAGGTTATTGCTTCCGAATTGTTGTATGAAGTATATAAATAATTCAGAATTGGATAGTATTCAAAAAAAAAAATTGTTATATGATATTGGTAATTTCAGATTACTATTAATTGAACGGTCGTGCTGGTTGATGTTAGACAATTATTACAAATTGTTTAGTAATTTTGTGAGGCTGCCATCGATTGAAAAAAAAAATAATAAATCAAAATCTAGACAAATTTAATTCAATTGAATTGATGTTAAAGGTTGATTGTTCGATAGATCTATTCTGTTTCATCTGGTTTGTCAGTAGTGTCCGTAGTTAGTTAAATATTAAGTCTATTTATAATATCTTGTGTTGAATCTTATAATATTTAATTGCTTTTTGTTGAATTCTTGACTACCTAGTTATAATGAATGATCGGTCTGAATATGTTAGCATTGATATGCCTGAAGTATACTCGGAATTAGTCACACGTGACAGAACGGGTTATTGTGAAGGAGATACGCATTCTGATTTTGGTAATTTAAGTATGTCTCTTACACCGACTATGCAAGGAAGCCTATTTGCCAGGCGTGTTTCTTTGGGAAACGTTAGTAATTTGGGGAGAGTGAATGAAGACTCAAACTCTATAAGTTATGGTTTCAGTAGGTTGGCTAATGCTAGTAGTTCTAGAGAACCACAAAGGGATACGAGGCAGGTTACCTTTGATGCTTCGATGAATCAACCCGTGCGAATGGGTTTTGGAAATAGGAATTTTTCGAATGAGCATGCTGTCGGCAATAATCTAGGTACTGGTTCAAATAGATATCTGAATCTTAGAAATTATTATCGAAGAGTGTCTCAAATTCGGAATTCGACTCCTAAAGTTCCTGTGAGTTCTCCTAATTTCCAGCCTATTGGTAAGTCTATAGAGACACATAACCTAGAAACAGGTGCTTCTAGTGGTAATAACAGACCTGATATGAATGATGTCGAACATAATCTGATGATTAAATATGCATTTAAACGAAATAGCGAATCTCTTGAATTAAGATTCAAGAATTTAGTAGTGACTGATGGGAGCAATAGTAATTTGGTTTTTCAATTGTTGCTTAAAATCGAAGATACTCTCTTGGAGACTAGTTATTCCCTTAGTATGATATTGACAGTGATAGTTGCCAAATGTACTGGGGCCTTGTTAAGGGAAATACTTTTTGCTATTAATAACAACATAGGTTGGCAGAATTTAAGAGAGAGATTATTACATAATTTTGTTACTCCTATTAGTCGCCATGGATTTGTTTCGGAGTTTATTTATAGAAGACAAAAACTATCCGAACAAATAAATGATTATGTGAGATCAGTTATTGTCGCGATGAATGTCCTAGGTTTTTCAGGTTCAGAGTCGGAATTAATAAATATTATAATTTGTGGTATAAATCCCAATCAAAGGTATCGAATGCTTAATAACTATATTCCAGCAACTCGTTTGGAGTTATTAGATATAGCTGATAGACACGTGTTGAATTTCCGAGAACAATCTGATTATAATATGGAGATGGGTACTAATAAAAGAAAGGTTAATACATTTGTATCCAGTTATCAAACTAAAGGTGTATATCAGAATAACTTAAAGGATAATGATTCTTTGTTAGATAATAATAGTAGATCCACCCTTAATGAAAATAGATCGGGTAGAATAAATGGAAACTCAGGGAATTTTCGGAATTCCAATAGGAATTTTTATAAATCTGAGCCTAGACGAGATGAGAGACTAGGTCAAGCGCAAGTTCCTTCAGAGATGAACAATACAGTTGCTTCATTCATTGTGGGGAGAGTTCATAATCAAGTGACGGACATATGCATAGATGGCGGTTCGAGTTTCAACCTAGTTCGGATGGACTTGGTTCGCGCCTGCGGTTTGGAGAACAAGATAGTGATTACGCAAGAAAAGCATGTAAATGCTCCTTCGAGTTTGCATTTTACTACGAACCAGGAAATTAATTTGTCTTTGAATCTTTCGGGTCACTTCGAAAGAGTGGGATTTAAGGTTGTTAACCAATTACCATGTAAATGTTTACTCGGAACTCCGTTTTTGCGTACGACATGTTCTGTCATAGATTATTCGAAGAATATTTTAGTGCTCCGCAATGGGAAACGGCGTATATCATTGAACTTTAAGAAGACGGTTCGTCAACCTGAATTTCATCCCAAAGGGTTTAAATCAGTATCTAGAGATGGCCAGTCGAACTCGGGAGATACTAGGGAGCATCATAGAAGAAATCAAATTGAAACCAATGATAGTATGGTTTCGATTTTCATTTACGAAGATAGGTTCAACTATGGATTACATGATGAGGGCATCCAATGTAATCTGGATTCCTCAGAGACTGAATCGAGATTGTTGGAGATTCGAATGCCAGATGACATCCAGTTAGGTCAGATTAGAGCCATGATTGACTCCGAGGTGGACTTAGGGAGTCCTATAGAAGATACGTTGGCTAGTATGGCTGATGCTTGTCGCCAGGAATCGTCGACCAGTGGTCCAGGTGGGGTGAATGATGTGTCCGAATTCCGGTTTCCATTTTTGGAAAATTCAACTACAAGAACTTCAGGAAAATTTAATACTACATCAAGGAGTTCGTCTGAGCGGATTGGTGTTAGTGGAATGACATGTAGGAAGAGACCATTGAATATTAATGGGCAGAACTACAGACCAGCGGTTAATCGTGCTACATTTCCAGCTGGAAGAGTTGGAAGTTCAGCTGATGTTGTGGTTACTTCCAGATCTCATCATTGTGGTGCTGAAAGTTTGGCTTCAGTTGACTCTCAATGGAACTTTGAAATTAGTTCTCCTTCGAGTAGGATGCAAATTGGTGCGCAAGAGGATTCCAATGTGGGACATCCGAATTATTGGGTCTCCGGATTTTCAGATGGACTTCGTGGTGCAAGTGAAATGTCCTTCCAAGAATCTTCATCTGCAGAAATAGTTTCGCCTGTGAATTCTGCTGGGAGACATAGTGATAATGAAGTTTCGCATTCCGATAATGGAGTTGGTGCAAGTGGAATGTCCAATGATCATCGAACTTTTTCTGATAGTGAACCAGCTAATTGGGTTTTGAATACCGAAACTCAGGATAATGATCGTAGAACTTTAGAATCTGTGTCTGGTGGTGATCCTATATCAGATGGTGCTCAACCTGTGGATAATGTGAATGTTGTTCACAATTCTGATTCAACGATAGGAAATGTTTCGAAGGCTGGACAGTCCGAGAATTATAGCAAGAAAAGACGTGAACGTCGTAGAAGAAGGAATGAAAGGAAGAGGATAGAAGTTATCGAATCATCTAAATTAGCTGATGGGGTTGAAGGATCTTGTGGTGATAGTGATCCGAATAAGGGTGATAAGGTGGATGATTCAAATCGAAAGAGTGTTTCACCAGGTCAGTGTAGCAGTGGATCAGAAGCGTCAGACGTGGATTTTGAACAGTCTGAGAACTTTCATAAGCTCATACGACGTAATAAAAAGTTTCAACCTATTGACCATTGCTTGGGATCAACAAATGGCGCTCAGAATAACACACAGGTGTTTAACCATTTAAATACACAGGTGAAAGACCACGGCTTGGGTCAAGACTCTTGGAAATACGAAACCCCTGAGATTTCTGAATTTATTAGCTCGATGAAACTTAAGTATGCTGATGTTATTTCAAAAAGGGTTGGATACTATAAAAAAATTGTCAGTTCATGCGAAATACGTCAGAAGGTCAGAGAATCAAATCAAAAGAAGATGGGACATTTAGCTTCAAACTTTAGCCGGAGGATTAACGCACACTGGATGTATGACATCGTTGGAGCTTTACCTAATTCCAGCGGTTATAAATATATTCTCATCGGGGTGGACAGTGCAAGCAGATTTGTGGTGCTTGAACGTCTTAGAAGTTTAAGTTCTGGTGTGGTGGCCAATAAACTGATGGAAATTTTTAGTAGACTAGGCTTTCCGGAGGCCCTGTCTACTGATAATGCCTCTATATTTGTATCGGAATATTTTAAGAAGTTCTTATTTGGCCTGGGCATTAAACACATTAGACTAAATCCGTACCATCCTGGTGGTAATGCAGCGGAAAGATTTATCAAAACGATGAAAGCTTCTCTCAGGGCTTATATTTCCACCAAGCAACATCTGTGGTCATCCCTTATCCCAGAGCTGCAATTTACCTTAAACATCAGCGAACATTCGGGATTGAAGATGTCGCCAATCGAGATCTTTTATGGACGTCCTTATAATACACCGCTCGAGAATCGATGGTGCATCAACGATACCGATTTCGGAGGTAAATCTTCAGCAGAGCTGTGGAAGAAGGCGATAAGTAACATGGAGAAAAGCTGGGCATCTAGACGAAAATTAATGCTGCAGAGGAGAAATCCCGTTAATCTAGACATTGGGCAAAAGGTGCTTTTGAAGGCGCATGTAAAGTCGTCGATTAAAGACAAGATAGCTAAGTCACTGAGTGACAAATGGTATGGACCATTTGTCATCAGAAAGTTTCTTACTCCGAATACTGTTTTAGTGTCGGATGACAACAATAATGAAGATTCCTATAGACGTTCGCATGTTTCTGAGATCAAGGTCTATCGAACCAGACGAAATGAATAATGGTAATTAAGAGTGTTTATTGGATATATTGAAATTTGTTAGAATGTATATGAATATGAGGCTATAATTGTTATTTGTTAGTGTGTCTTAGAATTTGTTTCATTGTTATTTCATCATGGCCATGATGAACAAAAAATATGTATATATAGATTATTGGGAATTCTTGTCTGTTATAGTAAATTTTCATGATGAACAAAAATTCTGTGAGTTTGTGCGTTCCATGATGATCAAAATTTCTGTGAGTTTGTGTGTTATCTCCATGATGAACAAAAATTCTGTGAGTTTGTGAGTTACATAATGAACAAAATTTCTGTGAGTTGCTTTGAATGAACATATTATAGTAAGTTATCATGGAACAAGTTGTGTGAATAAGAATTTTAGATTTATTATGTTATGATATTTATGGATTATTAAACTTCTTGTATATAGTAGTAATTTATTATTAATATATTGTGTATATCATACAGTATATAATTTATAGTTTTATATAGTATTTTGTGTAATTTATTACTTTGTATTTATGATGTTTGTATGTTTCGTAGCCTCGCTGTTCTATCATGACGAAAAATTCCAGGAAGAAGAATTTTTCTTTTTCCATCGGCGGCCAGCCTGTAACGATCCCGTTACGAAGAGCTATGACGAGAGGAGAAGATAAGAAGATAAGGATTGTAAAACATCAGATCAATGTCAACCTTGCATTTATCTTGAAAGAGAATGTTAAAATTAATGTGTATTTTCATTTTGTTTCTTTAAAAAAAAAAGAGATTGAAAGGTAAGAGAGGAAAAAGAATGAAAGAATTTGTAAGTTGCGAGCTGTTATCAGTTGAGTGTATTTAAGGAGAGAGAGAGAGGGGAGGTAATCTTTCTTACTGCCTCGAGGTCGAATCGCTGCGCGTGTATCCCGTGACGCGATTGTGGCGCCAGGAACCATGGTCGGTACGATCGTCCGTAGGGACGGCGTACTAGCTATGTTGTGTTGAAGACGTGTAGGTGTCTTGGAATTGGTTTTCGGGGCATGCAGGTGCCTTTGGTTTTCGTTGTTCAGAGGGGAGAGTACGTCTGTTCGACTAATGTTTCTTATGGTAGAAGAGGACTTCTATTAACTAGACTCATTTTGCATCGTTTGATTCTACCAAAATTTCTTGTTGGATTTCTCCATTGTGTGTGTAATTAAAAAGGAATGAGAATAGTGAATTGTTGCCGCATATTGAATTTACTAAGTTTTCAAAAAAGAAGTGCAGCAAAAGAAGTGAATGAAGAGGATTATTTGTGAACGTAGTTTAAGCTGCTTATGCCCAATTGTTTTCCAAGTCGAGTGAAGTTTATTTTTGTTCCACTCGTCATTTTTGTTCCTCGATTTTGCCGTGTTCAGGGTGAGTGTAAAGAGAATAAAGTAAAAGAAGTATATTTGACTAAGTCTTGTCAAAACGGCGAGTTGCCTTGTCCGAGGTAATTGCCCATTGAAATCTTTTCCTTGTTCTCAATTTTTATGGAATGAGAACGTAGGAGATTTGCATGTGAATAGTCTGAAAGATTCTGTTTTAGTTTCACTAAACGTTCTGAAGAAATATTTATTGAAACCAACTCGCTTTATGCCATTTCTCTATGAGAAACTGTGGAGTCATTTTTGGTTGGTGACAAGGGGATGTGGGAGGAGAAGTACGGTCAGCAATTGAACCCTTATTTTGCCTTAATAAGGTTAATTGCTATCATCCCTGGAAAGTATCATTGCTGTTACTTGATATTTCTTGGACATACAGTAACGTTCTAGAAGTAGTGGAATGCGAATGTGGAAAGACGCTAGCCTGAATCTTGGCCGATCAATTAGTAAGAGGAATATTAGTTGGGGAAACATCTTCGTTGGGCGTTATAAGATATTCTTTGGAATATTAAGTATTTTGCCGCTCCGTTATAATTATTACAAGGGCGGGTTGCGAAGTGCGACAATTTGAATGTCCATTGAAAACCTGTGTTTTCGCAGAAATTGACTAAGAATAGTCTGAATCTGATTATTAACTGTCTTGTATATGCAACAACAATTAAATTATTCTCTATTCCTCATATCACTTGAGAGACGAAATGCAGACCGAGGTTTAATTGCATATGGAGGTAAATATGAATCTAAAGGAACTGTGAAGGTGAGTGCTAAACCATTTATTATATTCTTTGATTGGTCCGTTGTGTGTGTTCTATGTTGTGTGGGTTGTTAATTTGCATTCATTGTGGTTGCTGTGGTTTAACGTGGTCCAACTCGTCGTCCATACGTTTTCATTTTCCGAAAAATTGGATAATTCAGCATTTATCATTTTTGGCTGTAAGCTGATATTACTTTTCGTACTTGAGGTAGTATTATTAATATTGCTCCGTTATATTTCAATTACTGAATTATTTCTAATAGTATGATTAAGTTTGATTAATTTATTGATTAGCCAGAGATTTAATTGGGAAGATTTTTGAACGAGAAAAGACATTTCGGATTTGATGTTGAATTTTACTAATGACATCCCTTGCTTTAAAAATTAAATATATATATGAAGTATTATTGTTGAGATTGCATTAGTATTCATCCCTCCCAGAGCTTGGACTTTTACGAAGTATACAATAATTTAATGATTTATATTGAAACTGCTGAGGAAAATTGATTCTCGATCTCTCTCCTTAATTGAAATTAAATTTAGTAAATACATTGAAATTTGGATATATTTATAATATTGTATAGTTAAAATTTTTGACTTGCCTTTGACTTGAATTAACACTGAACGCAGTTAAATTGAAACTGATGAATAGAATCTATGATACGGAACTTCGACGATAAATTTATTGTTGTTTTTAATTATCTGAGCAGTCAGATATCACCCTGTAATTTGTTATTGTTAATAAACCTTTGTTAAGTTGATCTGAGTCTTTGGTTATTTATTAGAAATTTATTAGATATAAGTACTTTATATTTGTGGTATTTTTGGTATAATATTGAATGCTGAATTATCACTTAATGCCTGCTTTGCTTTGGATACCAATGAAGGACATCGGCTCGTGTAAGTTCCCTCTGTAGTTGGTTGGGGGAGCTGCTGATTGGTCAACATTTCGTGCGACCTTTTTGATAATCCACGTGTGTTGGACACTCGGCGGATTTCCTGACTTCGACGGCGGATGGGAACGCTACATCACCGAGCTCTCTCTCTCATTTTGTTTCCTCAAATACAAAATAACACTCAGCTCCAGTTCGCGTTTAGCGTTCTGATTGGCTCCCGGTCCTTGTGAAGGAACTATTCTTGAAATAGTATAGCAACTAGCACAATTGCGTATGCAGTATTTCACTTCTTCTCTTGAACGATACCTAGCAATACGCAAGGATGTTATAAAATAGAGGATCTGTCTATATGTATCTTCATCCCATTAACTGAATGAAGCAAAACAAAACCTACCATTGGCTCATCTGATTGGCTACTCCCGTTTTCGCCATACATGTTGGCTCATTGCAATCTTCATATGTAGACATGTAGTGTGTCTGTCGTTTAGTTTTATTAAAGTCGTTGCTTCAGATTTATATTATAAAATTGTTTCACACTGCACGTATGAGTGCACAAATAGGAGCGAGAAGAACTTACAAGAAATAACCTTTCGTTGGTAAGAAAATCACCAATCATAGAATACTATGACAGTGACATACGGCTACACGTTTTTGTTGTATGGCCAGATCCTCTATTTATAACATCCTTGGCGTTACCTCCACATGATCTTACCAACCGCAAAGTATCCTGGAAAATGAGAGCAGAAAGGTTGAATCGAGAGTTCCCTGAAGAGTTATAACTAAGGTATCAACATCGACCTCGAACATTAACATAGCCAAAATACAAGATACATACAAAACTAGAAATAAAACGAACAAGGAACAACATGAAACCAAAAGAACTGAATGGCCTGAACGAAGCGAAACTTAGTGCAGTTACAACCTGAACGTCCTGCCGCCCTTATACACGTTGTTCGGAAAACGCAACCGCTGCCCTGCCATCTGAAAGAGATGTTTTTTTAATGAAAGTGAATGAATACAAAGTTAATTGATAGAATGAAAATGTGGGAGGAAACGGGAGAACACACCGACACGATGTCCTCCATCATACTCACGTGGCTTGGAATTGATTCAGGACCCATTGCACTTGAGAAGAGCTGGGTAAATTTTAAACTTAAGGAGCGGTATTCAGAAAGAATTCGTTAATCGCACAAATTTCACACAAATACTGTCGCCCCTTAGATCCAACATATGATCTTGTACTCAAGCGTAGGGTAAGTTAGGGAAGTGTAGACAAAATTGGAGTAGCGTACGGCTGAGTACAACAGTGTATTATAGGTTAGGTTACTTTAGTTCAATGTTTAGCCATTATTTTCTTATATGGGGTAAGGCAGAGTACGTTAGGTTATGTTAATTAAGGGTTTAACAATTATTTTCAAATTTAGGGTAAGGTATAGTATGCTAGGTTACATTAGTTCAATGTTTAGCCATTATATTCAAATATATTGTAAGGCAGAGTAGTGTTCTATGTTCTATTTTAACGTTCTATGTATACTTATATATATATATATATATATATATATATATATATATATATATATATATATACGTATATATATATGTATGTATGTATGTATAAGGTAAACGCACTGGATTTCGACAGGTTAAGGACTTTTTTAAAATCAATCGCCTATTTTGGCCATAATATTGGTCGGTGTTGGCCCATTTTTTTCCTTGAACTCTATAAGTTCCTGCTAATACTAAAAGTCACTTCAAGGCTCAAATGTTAATATTTAAAATGTTTATGAAACTGGAACTCGCCAATGGAACCCGAATTCGACACACTTCACCTGGTTTCGACAGTTGCGGTACCTGAATTCGACACCATCAATTATATCCATGTAAATGAAAATGAAAATGAGCAAATAAATTAGAATGGAGTAGTTTTACCAGAATTCATTACGTTATTTTGGTAAATGGATTGGTAAGACTGATTAATCGATAGGAGAAAATGTTGGTAGGATTTCAATGTGGTTTTGGGGATACCACTATTTTGGTGAGTTGCCATAAAGTAGGATAAACTCTGTAGGATTAGTGTAGCTGTACATATCATAGCTAGGATAACATTAAACGATATCGCAGTATGGCAAATTTGGTTGTAAGTTATAGGCCCTAGGAATGATATCGCGGTGATTATGAAGACTGTCGAGAATATCATTGCTGTTGATTCAAACTATTTGTGGTTACTTGGATGAAGTTGACTAGGTATGGTTGGAAGTACGAGGGGAGACTGGAAAGTTCATGAAATCACCAAGAAGAAATTTACCTGGAAGAACCGTTTTAATACGCTACTCAACGTATTCACCCCGAAGCTCAACACACTTTTCACAACGATGTTGCAACATTTCTAACCCTTGCAAATAGAAGGTCTTGTTCTGCTGTGCAAACCAGCCCTGCACCTCTGCAATGAGTGCCTCACCGGATGGAAAATGTTTGCCTTTGAGAATTTGTTTTGTGATATGGGAAGAGGCGATGGTCGGAGGGGCCATATGAGGTGAGTAGGGTGGGTGAGGTACACAGGTGAAGCCCAGATCCACCAGCAATTGCATCATTTGATGAACCTTGTAGGAGGGTGCATTGTCCAGGAGAAACTGAACACCACTGCTCAATTTTCTCTGATGTTTTTTTCTTCAGAGCCTCCTTCAACTCAATTAAATAGTTGGAATAAACCCCAGCATTGATGGGTTCACCCTTTTTAAGATATTAGGTAAGGTTGACACCGTCCTTATCCAAAACACCGACACAAGCACCTTCCCAGCAGATCTTTGGTTTCGGAACTTCTTCGATCGAGGAGATCCACTGTGGTGCTACTCCATAGTAGTGTTTTTACTCCGTTGTTTACTCTCTGGATCATAGTACTGTAGCCATGTCTCATCTTCTGTCACCAGACTGCGCAAGAACTCACCAGGGTTTTGAAACTTTTGTAAAATTCCCTGTGACATCTGCACCCGTGATCTCTTCTGGTCAGCATTCAAACATTTCGGGATCCATTTGGCACTGACCCTCCACATATCAAAACATTCTGCTATTATGACACCCACACGCTCACAAGATATCCCCACACACGCAGCATTGTTTTTCATCGATATGTGCCTATCCTCCATGATCATGTCATGCACTTTGTCTATGTTTTCCGTGGTCACTGCACTTGAAGGCCTTCCTGAGCGAGATTGAACTTCAATCTCACTATGACAAGTCTTAAAACGCTTCACCCACTTCGATACAGTTGTATATCCAGGAGCGTATTCCCCCAAAGTATCCTGCAAAGTTTTATGAATTTCCATAGAGGATTTGTCTTGCAGCACAAAAAACTTGATGACACTGAGAAGCTCATTCTTCTCGAATTTCCTTAGATTCTCCTCATATCTTCTTACAGAACCTGTAACAAAGGAAATAACAATGATAAAATGATCATATACGGGATGAGAGATTCACAGTATATGACCTTTCTGATGACTATAAAGGTATGTTTCAATTTTTATTTCTTCTTGGCGATTCCATGAATTTTCCAGCCCCCCACCCGCTCGTAATGGTACTGGTCGTAAGGGATTACCAATATAGTGATCTCAGATCTGTTAATTGAGAAGTACAACAAGGGACAAAGACGAGCTCAAAATAAGTAACGAAGGCTGATGCAATCTAGGCATCAGTAGCAAGTGGCAGAATTTCCCGAAGTTCGTTTCATTGTGAAATTGATTACAAGAAGATCTTCAGTCTAGTCGTTTCCGAGTGATGATGCAATGTTTCACCATTTGCTGATGTTTACGATGAAAGAGTAGAACTATGCATTATTTGTCGTCATCTATTTATACAACGCTGAAGTAGTGTAATGGTGTAAATGGACAAATTAAGCAGGTTAGAGTGCAAGCTAATTTTTGAAACTCCATTCTGTAGCATCAACAATGATGTTGTTTCCAGACGTAGTGTCTATGTCATTCAAGGAGGACGTTAATGTTAGTAGATGGAAGTTTATGAAAGTTGAAAATACGATATTTGCATAAGTTTGCGTTAACGAAATTGTATTTCGTGGTGGAAATGTATAATTCGATTGTACGAATTGCAGACGGAATGTGTAAGAAGGGTAAGTAATGATCGGTGTCTACAAGATAGCTATAATTCCGTTGTGTGCTTGCACTGCGGTTTCCAGAACATTTGCCTCGCTGCAGTGTATTCTCTATACGTTTTTTGCACATAAGTTCCACTGTTGTAGCAGCATGCCCTGCATGAGCCGAAATGGCACGATATGATATATCTATATTTCGGAAACCTATCATCTGCCCCGTTGAAACACAGTCACTCACTGATATTGGGTCCTTCAACGTTGAGAAGGCATATTGGCATTAGACCCAATGCTAATCCAAGAGAGGGCACTGCTGAACTTACACGTCTGCCATCTCTCGGCAATCTAACCATTTATTGCCAGTACACAGTTTTACTCATCCATTGAGTTTGATGTCAATGGGAAAATTCTTTCTGACAAGGGACATCACCCAAATGTCAGGATCCCATTTCAATGATTTTCTTTCTGATAGAGGTCAGGTATGCATTATTTGTGATGATAAAAAAATTTTGGCATCGTGCATGTTTTCTATTTTTTTTAAATATTTTTTAAAAATTGCGATGTGGTTATTAGAGATTACTGCAGAAGTCCCCTGCTATCCTTTGTAAACGGAGTGTTAATGAAAGAACAACTATGTAGATACATATAAGGCCTAGGGGGAAGTTGTATGGTACGTATGACCTTGATGGCAGCCACCTTGAAATTCGCCATTTTGAATTAAGGTCAAGTTTTTTAAATGGGAATAGGGTAATATGATACATAATTTCGGACTAGAATTTAATCAGGAAAACAATGATGAAGTTCGTTTTGAGATACGCACATGTGGGGAAAAGTTAAAGGCATATTAATTGTTTATACTTACCATGTGCGTAAGTCCCTTACCTCCGCTACTAACCCGCGTAGTAATGATAATAAGTGGATAAAAGCTTTGGTAATACATATTATGCCTAGAGGCATGTGGTGCTGTAAGGGTGACACTTACGGCAGCCATCTTGAAATACGTCATTTTGAATTAAAGTGAAGTTTTGAAAAATAAAAATCATAGTATGTGACACCTCATTTTAATAGCAACTTTTCGAAGAAAGCTAATGGTATGCTCATTTTTGTTCTATAGTTAACCAGTATGAATTTAGGACTGCTTCTAATGTGCACCAAACGTCCATTATTCGATCTTTCAAATTTGCAACACTCCTAATTTTCACAGCATGTTTTAAGATTGAAACTGGCATTTTGCATTTGTTGCCATGGCTCATGTTTTCTATATTTATTACATTTTAGAGTTGCGATTTGTCAGTTCATGAATAGTGTTGGGATAAGCATCTAGCAATCTTTCTGAATTCTGAAGACTTGCAATCAGTGGCGGCTCGTGCTTTGAATTTTAGGTGGTGCACAATACAGGGTGGCCCAAAAGTAGGTATACACCCCTGCATTGATCAAGTATAACATTCTAGTTTATGAGTTTATTTGCTCCGGCTTTTCTGAGCTTAAGATATAAGGAAAAATACATAAAGAAGAAATAATAAAGAAACTAAGTCTATCTGATTGATAACAATAAGAAATGATATTAAATGCAATGAGCTGATCAGTACGGTACTGTATACCTACTTTTGGGCCACTCATGACCTCGTATTTTTCATTATTATTAATATTATTATAAATAATAGTAATAGAGCACAGGCTATAGGTACTAGTGGCGATTCATGACCCAAAGATTTAGTAATGAGAAAAGTACTAAGTATTTCTCAATTAATAAATAGAAAATTTAGTGTAAAGAAAATAAAAATACTTACCCTACTTGTAGAGAAAATCCATTCTTCTTTCTTTGCTTCTAGCAAACTTTTCAATAACTTTGTTACTGAAGTCCTTGATTCCCATAATAAAGTCTCTTTCAATTGATAACATTGCAAGAGCAGATAACCGTTCCTGCGACATCGAATTTCTCAGAAATGTTTTCACACGTTTCAATGTGCTAACGATAATTTTTAGAAGTTTTTCACATTCGCTAAACGTTGATGACAAATTATTTTCGCAAATGAAATCTAATAAACATTGAGCACCAGACATTGCTCTGAACTCTTCCGTACCGTAAATTACACCAAGTTCCGTTTGAAGTTTTTTTAGATCTAAGCAAGGATACGCGTCACATGTCGCTTGCAACTGTTTGTCAGGGAAATGTATGTTGTACTTCAAAAAGTTGTTGGAGGTAACTAGAGAGGCTGCAGTAAGGTGTCCACTGAAGCTAAATCTGTTTTTGGCCTGGCAAACAATAACACCACACACTTCTTTCGCTTCTCTTTTCCACGCGGAAATGTATTTTCTCCTTTTCTCAGGTGGTTCACTTTCAACGTCACCAATATTCTCTCGGACTTCCAATATCTTTCGCTCAAAAGACTGAAGAATCTCTCTGACGTAAACAGCATCAATGTCTCGTTTCTGCAATTGATTGTATAAGATGTCGACGTGAGGCATTATTGAATGAAAAAATGACAGCCAAAAGTTGAAGCTTTCCCTTTGTAAATTTTCAATATGACGGGATGCTTGGTCGATGGTACTATTATTCAAGTCTGTATTTTGGATTGTTTCGAAGCACCTAATCAGCTCTTCTCTATATTCATAAACAGTGTTCGCACTCCGCAAATTAAAATTCCATCTCGTTGGAACAGATCGTGGCAACCACTTTCTTACTATGTCGTCCAATATAGATGTCCGCTGTGGAGAATTTGAAAAGAAAGTACAAATACCCTGTAGATTTGCAAAGGAAATCTTGACGTTTCTATTAATCGACGCTGCATTTAACATAATCAAATTGAGTTGATGAGCATGACAGTGAACGTAAGCAGCACATGGATAATCTTTTTTCACAATAGCCTGTACACCACCAGAAAAAACACTCATTACTGCAGCACCGTCGTATGTTTGTGATATCAACTTCTCTTTATTATTTACCACGTGGAGACCAACTTCTTCAATAATACAAGAAGTTAAAGTTCGAGCGTCGTGTTTAGAGGGAGTGACGAAGTTCCAAAATCGTTCCCCTGGTTTTCCATTGACAATGTACCTGTAGACAATTACCATTTGAAATACGTTAGCTACGTCACTTGTTTCATTTGCTATGACAGATACAAGTTCCGCCTCTCTTATTTCCTGAGCGATTTCTTCATGGAATACTTCAAGCATGCAGTGGAGAAGCTTATTTTGTATAATTTTTGAGGTACCCTTAAAAACTGTTGCGCTTTCTAAATGACTTTTAAGAGCGCTGTCAAGGTCAGCACTAAAATTAATTAATCCACGAAATACGCCTGGATTTGAAGAAGAGTCTGTTTCATCATGTCCTCTTAAAGCCAGTTCGAAGGCGCCACAAAACCGAATGCAATTGATAATTATATTGAACACGTACCTGTTTTGCGTCTCTTTTTGATTGTGGTTCTGAATGGACAGCCTATAACCAGCATCCAGTTGAGCAGCAATATTCACATTTCCCAACACAGTTAGATTAATAACGTGTTTTATATGGGCTGACGAATTTTCATGGTTTTTTTTATTTTGTCGTGCAGATGCTGGATATCCACAACACCTTTTTTACTCCACGCATCTTCCCCTGCCCCAAACAACAAACACGGAAAACAAAACAAAGCATTTTTAATTTCACATCCACATAACCACTTATGCTGTTCGTACAAATTTGGATTAAACTTCCTTGTAAATGTTCGTTTCGCACTTGTTATTACTTGTGTTATATTGAGAGTCGGAATCGGCCTTCCGATGTTTTTCACAAGTAGCTTTGCTTCTAAATTTCTTTTTGAAAATGACTCATTTAACAGAGACGTTACAGATTTCATTGTCACTTCACGTATATAAGGGACAGACATAATTATGCAATCACAGCAACCATATTCCAATGAACAACAAAGACCGGTACACGCACGCACACACACATACACAAACACACAACACTACGAACAGATTCGACAATTCGATCTCACTAGCAGCTTCGTGAACATACTCCCGTCCGACTCTAAATAAAAGATTTTTTCCAGTGTGATTTATTTTGCGTTAAAAGAAACCATCGAAATACTCCCCCACAAAGACCTTTTAGTAAGAGGGGTGTTAGCCCTTATTTAAGCAGCCAAAGGCGTGGGTGCTAATAGGCGGAAGGGGGAAGTAAAGAAGGACAAGGGTTTCGTTCCGTATGTTCTACATTGTTTCTGCGAGGACATTGGTTAGTTGAGGGCTTGCAGTCCGCTTTAAAATCTCATCCCCTCCTCCAATTAACGCTCTTTTCTTGCTCTCCAAAAAGGAAAATATTCTGTCTATGCTGCCAAATTTCTACTCATTCAGATACAAGTGTATTAAATATTGACACCCTCAATGTGTCTTCAGTCTTCACGGGGTCGCCTTTACTGTCTTCATAGCTGCCTTTATCTTACTTGGTTGACAGAACCAATAGTCATGACCACTTGGCAATCTCGCATTTAGGCAAGGCACAAGTTTTTTCTTTTTTTTTCCTCTCTGCGACTTGGAGGAGCGGACTATTCCCCTTCAGGCGAGAACCGTGTCAACCAATATTGCTGGGGGAGGGATGGTGGAGAATTTCCCGTTCCAAAGAGTTTCGTTTTGGAAAAGTTGTTTTTGTTGGTAGAATTGCTTGCAAACGATCTGCAAACATAGTAGATCCTTATGAGGCACTATAAGAATCCTTGCACCCTACAACCCCCGCAGTAGCCAAGCTGGGGAGTTTGTCAAACTCGCAAGCAGAAAGCTATTAGCCAACCCCATTTGAAACGCACTTCTTTAAGGAAAGATTATGTTGACAATAAAACGGAAAGTGATTTAGCACAAATAAAAAATTGAAAATATTGATAGGAGGTTTGTACAAACATGCGAACATTAAGAGAAACCGACACTGTTTGCAATGTAATTATTTATTTCCCATATCTGCCCTTCAAAAACTCGTTTACTAACATGAATCATCGCACAAACAACTCCTAACTTTGCATTCAGGTAATACCGAAGACGTAGCTTCTAATGGATAGTAGAAGAGACGAGAAATCAAATGAAAATTCACTTCAAAAAGGAAAATGAAATATGATTGTTGTGTAAATTAATGGGCTTTTGTTTTCTTTTATATTTATTTCTTGATTGTTTATTTATTTATTTATTTTCTATGGCGAATTTTTAGCTAGTCAGAAAAAATGTCATTCGTTTTCTAGCGATTGTTATGGAAGGTTAATATTTGTAAGATTTATAATCAGTTTTGATCGGGAACTCATTTAAGTTACACCTCTTCATAAACAAGTTATCTGTTTTCATATTATGTTCATGGTACCAGCAGCGTATTGGGAACAGTCATATTATTGTCTTTGATATATTCTATCATACCAGCTGTTCCTTTAAAGGTGTATTTATTTAAAATATTTTATAGTTTTTCGTTTGCGCAACATGTAGGATACATTTCCTGATAAATTTGTGTTCATATAACAACAACTTGAGTAATTTCATTTGTATTTCTTTACGTCACATAGGTCCATAGGCATCTCATGTATTCTGGTTTGAAATAAATAATTACATTCCAAGTCTTCAAAATTCAGAAAGATTGCTGGATGCTTATCCCAACACCATTCATGAACTGACAAACCGCAACTCTTAAAAAATGTAATAAATTTAGAAAACATGAGAAATATCAACAAATGCAAAGTGCCAGTTTCAATCTTAAAACATGCGGTGAAAATTAGGAATGTTGTCAATTTGAAAGATCGAATAATGGACGTTTGGTGCACATTAGAAGCAGTCCTAAATTCATACTGGTTAACTATAGAACAAAAATAAGCATACCATTGATTTTCTGGGAAAAGTTGCTGTTAATTTTTTCAAAGCTAAAAATTTTCTTTTGTCAGATTTTTGTAAATGAAAAGAGATAATGAAATGTAACTTACCTCAATAATAGATAATATTATTCTACACCCAAATATACGAATCGGAAGAATTTTCAGTGTTGCCATCCATAGAAATTACAGTGTGACCAGAATTTGAATTACTCAGAAATCTAGGTTATGCCAGCAACTAGAAAAATGAACACCACGGCGACTGATGACTTATGATGCTGTCTGCATCCCTTGTTAACTACTTTTTAAATTATATTATCACTTTTCACTTACGAAAAACTGGCAAAAGAAAAATTGTTAACTTTTGAAAAATATTTAGTAGTCTGCCCCCTGAGGTGTCACATGCTATGGGTTTTATTTTTCAAAACTTCACTTTAATTTAAAATGGCGGATTTCAAGATGGCCGCAATAAGGATTACCCTTATCGCACCAGATGCCTCTAGGCATAAGATGTACTACCGAAGCTTTTATCCTCTTATTATCATTACTACACGGGTTAGAAGCGGAAGTAAGGGACTTACGCATACAATAAGTATAAACAATTAATATTCCTGTAAATTTTCCCCAAATGTGCGTATCTTAAAACTAACTTCACCATTGTTTTCCTGATTAAATTCTAACCCAAAATTATGTATCATATTACCCTATTCATATTTAAAAAAAATCTGACCTTAATTCAAAATGGCGGATTTCAAGATGGCTGCCGTCAAGGTCATACCCACCATACGACTTCTCACTAGGTCTTACGTATGTGTATCCACATGGTTGTTCTTCACTTTTTTTCAATAACACTCCGTTTACAAAGGGTAGTAATGGACTTCTGCAGTAGTCTCTAATAACCACATCACAATTCTTAAAAATTATAAAACAAGAGAAAACATGCAAGATGGCAAATTTTTATGTCATCACAATAATGCATACTTGCCCTCTATCAGAAAAAAAGTCATTGAAATCGGAACCAGACATTTGGATGATCTACCAAATTTCACAATAGTAAATCCCCACGTTAAGCGGGTTTGCATATCCAGGCTCCTAACTATGAAAACATTTACGGTCACTTCAATCCCAATCATTTCACAGATTCAACCTGTTGCATATAAGTTATTAGGACGTAAAATTGAATGTAGTTTATACGAAAAAGATCTTTATGCATTGCAAGACTTGTAACGCCCAAATATTCACCACAAACTTATAATGGTATCGACATAAAAAAAAATGTGGAGCAGGAAACTACTTTACAAAAAAGTCTAAGGAAGGTTAGTGAAGACGTATGAAGTGGTCGAGCGGTTTGAGTCAATAGTCTATCAATCATAAGTTTATATGTTCAAACCCTGTAGGAAGTAATGGTTTCGTTTCTTTCCCTTAAAAGTGTGTTCCTATTTTCATCAAAGGACTGAAAACATTTCTTTGGATAAATCTTTGGCAACTATTTTTTCTCTCAAATTCGATTAGAGGGGAACATTATATGAATTGCAAATCTAAAATTTAAAACTGAAAACAAAATATTAAGTATGTTCAATATTTCATTATTATCCTTTGATTTGTAATGAAAAACTAATTATAAGTATTGATGATTTCAGAAGATTCTTCCCGGGTAATGGTCAATATATGAATGAGAGGAAGTTGATAGAACATTATTAGTCCACTTTGAGCATGATCGAAGATATGGCCACGAATTTATGTCGACAGGGTCTCAAATTCTCCCACAGGTCATGCCTTGAAATCATTATTGTTTCAAAGGTTTCCTTAACAAATACCTAGGTAGAATATTACATTTATTTCTGGTTCTACGTTTTGAAATGAAAAAATCATAATTTTAAAGATAATTATAATACGATAAGCATAAAGGTTTATAGAACAAATGAAGTAAATAGTATTGTGTAAGTTATCGGTTTCTAATCGGATTAAATCTAGAATATTCGTTTGCATCGCACTATAAAATAAATCCTCTATATACTTCTTACGGAAAGCATGATTAACTCCAATTACTTAATCAATATTTTTAATAATATATTTTTATTGTAATATTTTTACTATTCAATGTCGTATATACTTCATTTCCCAAAGCAAAACCTCGCAAATGTATAGTGGGCTAGTGAATATTATCAAATAAATTATGATTTAGTTTACATAAATACTGCATCGCCTGATTTCAAACTTCGTATTTTAACTAATAATAATAATAATAATAATAATAATAATAATAATAATAATAATAATAATAATAATAATAATAATAATAATAAAATCATAGCCATATCTTAAAAGAATTTCAAGCTTACTCAATAAATGAATTCAACGTGGTCTCTATTCCAAGTTCTATTTATTCGAATCCGATAGACATACAAAGAAAAACTTCGAGAACATGTAAAAGGAAATTGTTACTTTGGTGGGACTGTAACTAATCTTTAAGAGTTCCTTTCAAGTTACAAATGCCTTAGACACTTTGTATCTTGTCTTTAAGTTAACTGATTCACTGAACGTATCTGAGTAAGTTGTCTATTTTCTACTCGGTTATACACGTTTTACAATCATTTCCTTTAAGCTTGAACGACAGGAACACAAATGCAATAACATTTAGGTTAATTAAAATTTCCCCACCGTGAATCGAACCGTGGACCCCGTACACCAAAGGCACACGTGCTAGCCACTAGACCAGCGGTAAGAACGAAAGAGATCTGTTTTGAAGTGTCTGAAATTTATACTTATTTCGCCCTGATGTAATATGTGTATTGATGTTTTTATGTTTACCGTATTCGTTACTTTGAGGAACGATATGTTATTTATATAGGTTCTATTACGTATTCGTCCATAAATACTATATAAATTATCAGAATTATTCATGATCTTTCATGGAAATTCGCTGGTGCATGCACAGTAGACGGACAATGTAATTGGAAAGTGAGTTCAACAGAGGAAGGTGAGGTATTTCACCGACATTATTTAATAGCTATATAGAAGAGATAGCGAAAACGAGTCTACCTAATGAAGATGGAGTTTCGGTAGGAGATGAAATGATGAGGTGTATACGGTTTGGGGTTGATATAGTTGTTGTTGCAGAATCTAAAAGGAAAATTAATAAGATGTAGAAAACTTGAGAAAGGTATTTATAAGGCAGAATCATGGACATTATGCAAAAATGATGAGAAACAATTGAAGGGTTTCGAAATATGAGCGTGGAGAAGAATGGAGAGAAATAGCTGGGTCGAGAGGAAAACGAATGAGAGGGTTGCAAATGGAAGGAAAAAAATATTATTATTATGAAGAGGAAGAAAAATTGGTTGGGATATTGGATAAGAAGGAACTGTATCGTGAGGGATGTGCTAGAGGGTATGGTGGCAGGAAAGAGAGGGAGGGGATTAATTAGACTATATAGAAACAGAATTAGGCTATTGGCGATATCAAAACAGAAAAATCGTATGTGAAGATGGAAAGGTTAATAGAAGATCGTGGAGCATGGCAATTTCTCAGTCGCGGTAAGTGACCCGTTGGTGGTGGCGGAATACTTCTGATATAATGATGCCGATGATGCACAGTAGAAACAGAAAAATCCACTTTACTTTCATTGCTAATACGAATCACAATTCAAATTTCTACAGGCTGTCAAAATGCCTTGCTCTAAAGGCTGTAGAGAACTATCTGTTACTATGAGAGGGGAAATCATAGGTCGAGTAACTATGGGATAAACTGCCATTCACATAGCTAGGGTATGGGCTGTGACAAGAAAACAGTGAAGAAATTAATGTAGTGATATGAAGAAGGTGGTGAATATTTCACATCTCGGCCAAGAAGTGGGAGACCAATAATAATAATAATAATAATAATAATAATAATAATAATAATAATAATAATAATAATAATAATAATAATAATAATAATAATAATAATAATAATAATAATAATAATAATAATGTCAGGTATTTACATTTATTTAAAACAAGTCTTTAGCATACCCTCGTAGTACAGTATTATTTTAAAACGGTCATTATAAAATTGTCAAGCTAAATTTTAAAGAGTCATTATAAGTGGTGCTTTATTTATTTATTTCACAATTCATTTCTGCCAGTAGCTTTCGCCCCCTTACTCCCTCTTCATACTTAACCAGGAAAAAGCTGCGCGTCATCAGGTTGGGAAGCACTGCTTCTGTTTGACAGCCTGTAGAAATTTGCATTGTGATTCGTATTAGCAATGACAGTAAAGTGGATTTTTCTGTTTCTACTGTGCATCATTGACATCATTATATCAGAAGTATTCCGCCATTAAGAGCGGGTCACTTACCCATCCAATATCCCAACCAATTTTTCTTCCTCTTCTTAATAATATTTTTCTCCTTAGACAACTTACTCAGATACGTTCAGTGAATCAGTTAACTTAAAGACAAGATACAAAGTGTCTAAGGCATTTGTAACTTGAAAGGAACTCTTAAAGATTAGTTACAGTCCCACCAAAGTAACAATTTCCTTTTACATGTTCTCGAAGTTTCTCTTTGTATTTCTATCGGATTCGAATAAATAGAACTTGGAATAGAGACCACGTTGAATTCATTTATTGAGTAAGCTTGAAATTCTTTTAAGATATGGCTATGATTTTATTATTATTATTATTATTATTATTATTATTATTATTATTATTATTATTATTATTATTATTATTATTATTATTATTATTATTATTATTATTATTAGTTAAAATACGAAGTTTGAAATCAGGCGATGCAGTATTTATGTAAACTAAATCATAATTTATTTGATAATATTCACTAGCCCACTATACATTTGCGAGGTTTTGCTTTGGGAAATGAAGTATATACGACATTGAATAGTAAAAATATTACAATAAAAATATATTATTAAAAATATTGATTAAGTAATTGGAGTTAATCATGCTTTCCGTAAGAAGTATATAGAGGATTTATTTTATAGTGCGATGCAAACGAATATTCTAGATTTAATCCGATTAGAAACCGATAACTTACACAATACTATTTACTTCATTTGTTCTATAAACCTTTATGCTTATCGTATTATAATTATCTTTAAAATTATGATTTTTTCATTTCAAAACGTAGAACCAGAAATAAATGTAATATTCTACCTAGGTATTTGTTAAGGAAACCTTTGAAACAATAATGATTTCAAGGCATGACCTGTGGGAGAATTTGAGACCCTGTCGACATAAATTCGTGGCCATATCTTCGATCATGCTCAAAGTGGACTAATAATGTTCTATCAACTTCCTCTCATTCATATATTGACCATTACCCGGGAAGAATCTTCTGAAATCATCAATACTTATAATTAGTTTTTCATTACAAATCAAAGGATAATAATGAAATATTGAACATACTTAATATTTTGTTTTCAGTTTTAAATTTTAGATTTGCAATTCATATAATGTTCCCCTCTAATCGAATTTGAGAGAAAAAATAGTTGCCAAAGATTTATCCAAAGAAATGTTTTCAGTCCTTTGATGAAAATAGGAACACACTTTTAAGGGAAAGAAACGAAACCATTACTTCCTACAGGGTTTGAACATATAAACTTATGATTGATAGACTATTGACTCAAACCGCTCGACCACTTCATACGTCTTCACTAACCTTCCTTAGACTTTTTTGTAAAGTAGTTTCCTGCTCCACATTTTTTTTTATGTCGATACCATTATAAGTTTGTGGTGAATATTTGGGCGTTACAAGTCTTGCAATGCATAAAGATCTTTTTCGTATAAACTACATTCAATTTTACGTCCTAATAACTTATATGCAACAGGTTGAATCTGTGAAATGATTGGGATTGAAGTGACCGTAAATGTTTTCATAGTTAGGAGCCTGGATATGCAAACCCGCTTAACGTGGGGATTTACTATTGTGAAATTTGGTAGATCATCCAAATGTCTGGTTCCGATTTCAATGACTTTTTTTCTGATAGAGGGCAAGTATGCATTATTGTGATGACATAAAAATTTGCCATCTTGCATGTTTTCTCTTGTTTTATAATTTTTAAGAATTGTGATGTGGTTATTAGAGACTACTGCAGAAGTCCATTACTACCCTTTGTAAACGGAGTGTTATTGAAAAAAAGTGAAGAACAACCATGTGGATACACATACGTAAGACCTAGAGAGAATTCGTATGATAGGTATGACCTTGACGGCAGCCATCTTGAAATCCGAAATTTTGAATTAAGGTCAGATTTTTTTAAATATGAATAGGGTAATATGATACATAATTTTGGGTTAGAATTTAATCAGGAAAACAATGGTGAAGTTAGTTTTAAGATACGCACATTTGGGGAAAATTTACAGGAATATTAATTGTTTATACTTATTGTATGCGTAAGTCCCTTACTTCCGCTTCTAACCCGTGTAGTAATGATAATAAGAGGATAAAAGCTTCGGTAGTACATCTTATGCCTAGAGGCATCTGGTGCGGTAAGGGTAATCCTTACGGCGGCCATCTTGAAATCCGCCATTTTAAATTAAAGTGAAGTTTTGAAAAATAAAACCCATAGCATATGACACCTCAGGGGGCAGACTACTAATTATTTTTCAAAAGTTAACAATTTTTCTTTTGCCAGTATTTCGTAAGTGAAAAGTGATAATATAATTTAAAAAGTAGTTAACAAAGGATACAGACAGCATCATAAGTCATCAGTCGCCGTGGTGTTCATTTTTCTAGTTGCTGGCATAACCTAGATTTCTGAGTAATTCAAATTCTGGTCACACTGTAATTTCTATGGATGGCAACACTGAAAATTCTTCCGATTCGTATTTTTGGGTGTAGAATATTATTATCTATTATTGAGGTAAGTTACATTTCATTATCTCTTTTCATTTACAAAAATCTGACAAAAGAAAATTGTTACCTTTGAAAATTATTTAGTAGTCTGTCCCCTTAACAGCAACTTTTCCCAGAAAATCAATGGTATGCTTATTTTTGTTCTATAGTTAACCAGTATGAATTTAGGACTGCTTCTAATGTGCACCAAACGTCCATTATTCGATCTTTCAAATTGACAACATTCCTAATTTTCACCGCATGTTTTAAGATTGAAACTAGCACTTTGCATTTGAGACTGGCACTTGAGTTTCCGAGATCTCATTGTCGAAAGGAAGGCCACAAACATATAAACATAGTTTAAAAGAACTCGGAAGATGGAAGCACAACTCACATGCATTGATTTTAGAAAAGGTTTATTAAAATACAAAGGCTTTGAACAATAATTTTATATCATAAACTTTATGAAAAACATATACTTAACTAATTTAGACTATTAAAAGTACAAATACTTAAAATGTTTGTCTCTGTTAAACGTGAAATCACACATAACCGTAAAGGAAAGATTTGAAAGCTAAAGTTATAGGTTGGAGCTCAGGCTCTTTTAATCACACTCTCTCATCAGCTTGACGTACCATACGTCACAAGCTGTATTTTGACCTAGCCTAGCTGGGAAGTGTTAACGTGTCCTCGAGGATATTGTGTAGCAGACGCACAATTGAGACCAGCACGCATACGCTCTCTCTAGGATTGACAGTACTTTTCAGTGCTGGAGGGTGACATCTTTCATCATATCATCTCATCTCATATTATCGACATCATTCTGTCTGATCATTGTTGCTTTCTTTTCATATTGCACTGGCTTCGGCCACTCCGCAGTCTTCGCGATCCGTGGGTGTGTCCCCTCTGAACTCGATGGAGTGCAAGGGGGCCAAACCCAGAACGGGTCCCAATTCTCAAAAGCGATCAGGTGATACACTACAATCGCAAAGTCAGAAAAAACAACCTCGACCTCGATCAAGTTCTCCGTTCAGTCAAGCATCTGAAAGTGACCTCTATGAACAAGCTATGGACATTGCTTCAAACAAACCTCCCGCAACCTTCAATTATCTTCTTACTAATGCTGACACCAAATACTCTAACCCTAAACATATCTTAATCCAACTCATGAAATACTACCCGAGAGCCAATGTATCAGAAATAGTCTTCACTAAAAACGGAATCATCATTAAATCACCAGACCAAAACTTCGTTTCTACAATCCGGAACAAAGCAGGCTTTCACATTTTTGGTGACAAAGCCAACCTTCAAGCACTCTCACAAACCAGGAAAAAGCTACCACCACCACCTAGACGACAGCCCATGTTCTCAGTAGTGATAAAAGGCGTTCCACCAGCCTATTCAGACGACGAAATCCTAGACGAGCTACGATTCGAAAGTTATGAAGTACATAAATGCATCCGCATCAAGTGTCAAACAGGCCCCACCTATCTTGTACGAGTTCTTACACAATCCAAAGACACAGTAGACGATCTGCTTCAAAATGGTGCCTATATTTATCGCAGACGCCACAGGGTTGAACCATCTCGCACATCACCCCCACTTCCTATACGCTGTGACCGATGCCAGACATACGCCTCGCACCTCACAAAAAACTGTCCTAACTCACCCCGCTGTGGACATTGTAATGAAGACCATATAACCAACAACTGTCCAAACCTTAAAAAACCACCTCTCTGTAATACCTGCCATCAAGAACATCCAACCTACAGCTATAAATGCCACCAAAAACCTGCTCCCCCAACTGACAAACCTGAACTCTCAGTCCCAATTCGCACTACTGATTCCATTACAACTCCTACAAACTCCTTAAGAGAACCCGTAACAGTAGAAGACTTGCTTCGCTTCACGACGCTCGTTCTACAAAATATCCATCCTTTCTTACGCCCTCACATTCTTATGCAGGTCGACCAAATCGCTCAACAATTATTTGGCCTACAACTGTCTGCCACTTATACAGGTCCACATGCTCACTTTTCTATAACATCTACCAAAACAGATCCAGAATGGCCATCTCTGTAAATACAAAACCCATCCAAACAACCTTTCTCATGTTATCAATCACCATGGCAGTCACCTTCCTCTTCCTTAACATTCGATCTCTTGTCACTCACAAAACAGTTTTTGAACAACTTCTCCGAGAGGAAAAAGTACAGGGTTTTGCCCTAAATGAAACTTTTCTCAAACCTACTGATTATATCCGCATTCCTCAGTTTCAATTACAACGCCATGACTGTCCTAGACCTTATCAACGAGCGAATGGTGGCACAGCAATTGGAACCTATCATACTATTCCTTTCCGTCCTCATACTTTCCCAAAACCACACGATCTCCCAGAATATTCAATAGTCACGCTATATCTTCGCACAAAAATCATTACTCTTTGCACCATATATATCAGACCAGGCCACCCTATTCCCTACGAATTTTTTCAATACATCGACAATACGTTCAAACATTATATAATCATGGCAGACATCAATATTCATAGTCGTTCACAAACAGAGAAAAAACATTTTCATAACTACATTTCTAATATTCTAGCCGTCGACTACCATCATCTCCCATCGCCATCACGCCCAATAAGCAATACTTCACCCGACATAGTGATCAGTACTCCTTCTCTTACTATTCACAACCTCAGAGTTCTACCACCTTTCGGCAGCGATCATGCTCCGATACTCCTTGATCTTCTTATCACCACACACCCCAAAACACAACCCCCACCAATTCACTTCTTTGATTATTCTCATGCGAACTGGGCTAATTTTCAAACCGATCTCACAACCTCATTGCAAAATCTACAGGAGCCCACTAGTGAAGAAGAACTCTCTAACCTGGTGGACCAAATCACAACATCCCTTGACACAGCCACCCAAACCAACATCCCTCTTCGTACACGTCATCCGCACAAACCTCCAATACCTCCACAATATCAGTCTATCGTTGCTGCATCTAGGCGCTCTTTCCGTGACTTCCAACGTACACGTAATCCTGTATCATTAGCACATCATCGTCGCTGGAATCGCATGCTCCACAATTACTTAGATGCCTACAAACGGAAACGTTGGATCTCAGCCTGCAACACTCTATCCACTACCTCGCACCCTACCAAATTCTGGCAAAAATTTCATCAGTTAACTGGCAAAAACCGTCATACTTCATACCCTATCATCTCACATAACAACCCTCTTCAAACCGATACTGACAAAGCAAACGCTTTCGCCTCTTTCTTTCAAGACATTTTTACCCCAACCGTACACCCACTTCATCCAAATCTCACCCGCCGTGTGGAAGGTCTCGCAAACCCGCACGCTCCTCACCTCCAACCCAATCTTCACCACCATCTTACCGCTTCTCCTCTTAACGATCTCATAACTTCTGAAGATATCTCCTCCGCCATCCGATCAAAACGAAACACGGCCCCCGGCTTTGATCACATTACCTATAAACTCATCAAATCATCTCCTCCCATCCTCTTTTCACTTCTCGCAACCATCTACAACTTCATTCTTCGCACCGGATTTTACCCTCCCCAATGGAAAATCTCCAAAACTCTCCTTTTCATCAAACCAAACAAACCTCCTACTGCACTCTCATCATACCGACCAATCCAACTAACATCAGTCCTTAGCAAAATCTTTGAACGCATTCTAGTCAGTCGTCTGCATACTCATCTTTCCGACCTTAATCTCATCCCTCTACATCAAGCCGGCTTTCGCCCACATATTAGTATTTCTGACCAGCTTCTGCGCCTCACCACTGCTATAACAAATCATTATAATACCTCAAAACCATCTTGTCTGTTACTGTTCGATCTGGAGAAGGCTTTTGACAAAGTTTGGCATGCCGGCCTCATCGCAAAACTTCACTCTTTCAATCTTCCTATCTCATACATCCGATGTATACTTTCTTTCCTTTCCAACCGTATGACTTATATTAATATCAACCAATCCCTTTCCTATCCGATCTTTCTTCACTGTGGCGTCCCTCAGGGATCTGTCCTTTCACCTCTTCTATATATTTTATATGTCGCCGACATGCCCGCTCTCCCACCACATGTCTCAGTATACCAATATGCAGATGATACCGCTTTTCTTGCCACATCTAATACTGTTCAAAACATAAATAAAACACTTCAGCAGGCAATTGACGCCTTTACCTCCTGGTGTTCCAAATGGCGCCTCACCATCAATTCTCTCAAAACACAAGCTCTTATTTTTCTCCCACCTCGTTGCCGCTCACGCATCCATCGCAATCCTTCACTTCTTCACCTTAATGTAAACGGCACTTTCATCCGCCCATCATCACAAGTTACCTACCTTGGGATCATTTTTGATTCTAAACTCAGTTGGAAACCACACCTACAAAAGATTCGATCACAGGCAACGAACCGCTTAAACCTCCTCCGACGGCTAGTGGGCACAACCTGGGGCTTACATACCGACACCGTCATTACGACCTATAAAGTATTCCTCCGACCTGCTCTCACACATGGCCATATCTGCTGGATCTCTGCCCCTGATGAACTATATAATCGACTCGCCATCTCTGAAAGACATGCTCTCCGACTCGCTTATCGCATCAAACTACCAGCACCGACTGCCGACCTCTATCGCCGAATCAACTTTCCAACAATACTTCCACACTTAGAAGCACTTCGCACTAAATATATTACAAAAGTCATTGCAGAAGGAAATCCGATATTCCTTGACACCTTTCAACAGGATGTCATATATGATACGCCCCCACGTCACCAAGCCACTCCTCTCCAACATCTTCTCACTTTATACCATAACACTCTAGACGACGATGACCCTCAAAAGGCCGACTTTGCCATCTATCATCCACCTCATCTTAGTCCATGCATTTATCCATCTCTGCACTAGTGTTCCATCAATGTTGCTAGCAGCGGGCTTCATCTGTCTTCATCAGCCCTGTGACGCCCCAGGGCAGAAGATAACCATTCACTCGTCCATACTAACATTACCCTTGTGTTTGTGACGTCTACCTGCACTTCACCTCATCTCTCATTAAAAAAAAATAAATAAAAAATAAAAATAAAAATAAAAAAATAAATAAAAAAAATAAATAAAAAAATAAAAAAAATGCCCACAAATAAAAATGAAATGAAATAAAATAATGCTCCAAACCCTCAATGCCAAAGATGCCCACAACTAAGAATGAAATAAAATAAAATAATGCTCCAAACCCTCACTGCCCCCTATAAATAAAGCCAACTCCCCGTACTTATAATCCTCGTCCCGAAGAAAGGGCGTAACCCTTTGACCGGCTTAACCCTAAAAAAAAAAAAAGCTCTTTTAATTGCTACTGTAGCATTTTAATAGATAGGTGTTTTAAGTCCTCTGATGAAAATAGGAACACACTTTTAAGGGAAAAAACGAAACCAATACTTCCTGCAGGGTTTGAACACATAAACTTGTGATTGGTAGACTATTGACCCAAACCGCTCGACCAGACTATTGACCCAAACCGCTGGATAGACTATTGACCCAAACGTCTTCATCAAGCTTCTTTAGACTTTTGTGTAAAGCAGTTTCCTGCTCCACACTTTTTTTAAATGTCGATATCACTATAAGTTTGTGGTGAATATTTGGGCGTTACAAGTCTTGCAATGCATAAAGATCTTTTTCGTATAAACTACATTCAATTTTACGTCCTAATAACATATATGCAACAGGTTGAATCTGTGAAATGATTGGGGTTGGAGTGATCGTAAATGTTTTCATAGTTAGGAGCCTGGATATGCAAACCCGCTTAACGTGGGGATTTACTATTGTGAAATTTGATACCTTGTGAGAAATGTAATTTCCACAAATATTCTTGTACTTGGGATTTCTAAATAATACTTTGTTACTGGCTCAGAACCTAAAGACATAATGATGCATTGCTTAGCATGACAAAGCTTATAGACGCATAGGCAGTACTGAACTTCTATGTTCTATGTTGAACCACATTAGCTTTCAGGGATAATTAATATATATATGTAAAATTGAGTGCCTTACAATGTTTAAAAGTGAATTTGTGAATATATTATATCAAGTAAGGCAAGAACTGTAATTCCATATAACACCTGTTGAATTCTGTTTCAATAAATAAGTAAATTGTACTGTGAAACAAACAAGAATTTTAGGAATACCAAAAAAAAATGAATCAAAAGATTGCGATCTTCGTCAATTATTCTATTTTTACATAAGGTTCCTCAAAATTTTTGAACGGGTCCTAAATCAAGTTTTCGTATTTTTTTTTTTTTACAGAATATGCATATCATAGTGAGTTAATTGGTTGTTTAAGTTCGGCTACATATTTGTAGTTCTTCATATGTAAGGCCTACAAGAAAATTTTTGATTGATATACAGTGTATTGGATCTTTTTATTTTAAGAAAGTTCTCAGTGTCGTAGTGTCGTATATTTTCTTTCTCTAATTACTATAGAATGACTTAAGGTGAACGAGGCTAACTTGGCCTAGATAAAAACCATGCTACGAGGAGTCAATCATTGAGAAGTGGCTTCATAAACAGATTTTGTTAGAGATAAAATAGACTGGGTCATTCATGTGGGTCATTCATGTAACCTGCGTATGAGCACAGAGTGACAAAGAGGTACTCGGTTAATCATGATCATTGATCACATTCCTAATGAAGATGGATGGATTACCTTGGATCTTAGTTTCACGCAAACACAAAAAATTGTTTTACAAGAAAAATATGAGAAAGCGATGATTAAGTATCGTTCCATAATAAATCAATATTTAAATATTGAAACAATGGGCTCCATCAAAATGGTAAGTGAAATAATATTTAAAGTATTACAACATATTTCTAGTTTGTGTTTACTGCATGGGATAAACTTTTGTGTGTATGATTCATGGTTGAGGAATACTAATATCTACTTCTTCAAAATAATTTATATATATATGTAATGACAGTTCACGCAAGTGTAATGAATCACTATGGGAGGTGACATGGGAATAATACGTATATCTCCTCATGACCCATAATAATGTAGTTGATTGATGTTTGTCAATAGTGCTACAAAACGATAACTAGCAGGTTACTTACTCATGAGTCTTCTCTTTGCACGAATTCAACACAGTAATATTTTATTTTATTTGGTTGTTTTAGTTTTACGTGTGATTCCAGTTTACTGTGCTAGGTTAGTATTAACTTAGAATTATCTGGCGACTGCACACGAATTAGAATTGTCGATCAGAATCTTGTATTAAACTTATTATTGTAATTACTAATGTGTCACTGTTAGGAGTATGAACAGGGCCGGTTCCAGCATATGTGCAACACGTGCCTTTGCAAGGAGAAATAAGTTTCAATGGGCGGCAAAATCTGTCATAACTAGAGCCCGGATGGTCAGGCATTAAAACCAGGAAAATAGGCGGCAAATAGACACTCGTTTTGACGTATGATTAGCATGATACTAAAGGTCTACTACTGGGAGAAACGTGTTAGCCAAACTCTTTAGTATGGTACTAATCACGTGTCAGAACGACTCTGCATAAGGCCCTTAAAATTAAAAAAATAATCACTAATGTAACTCGAGATAATGAAGATAAATACTCAATACAATTAAAAAATAAATTCAAGTCATAGATAATGTTCAAAAAATGTTAAAACGCACCTGTTTGTTAATATTTTCTTATACTTTTATATACATTCTGTACAATACTTTATCACTACACATATCAATAAAACTTCATACACTTTAGAATATCAGTACACACAGCAGTCCAAAGTTTTCCAGAACTTCACTACACATAGCAGTTGAAAGTTTTACGGCATCTTATTACTACAAACAGCACTTATATTGTCGGAAGAGGCCGAATCCTTCCTTGAAACACTAAATTACACGTTTTTGCCAATAAAGTCTTATTTCGAAGAAAATAACATAGAATAGGCAACATTAGGTACTAAAGCAATTATTTAGGCAGAAAGGGGAGAAATAGCCATAATAAAATTGGCTTACATTGAAACTATAACTCCTAGGTAAACTTAGAAACGTTATTTTTGATCATATCTTAAATATTAAAGAATAGGCATTTTGCCTAACATTCAGTCTAGCCACAACTATATTATTTAAAATAAAAATTTCTTGTTGAAAACAGACTTCGTGATGACGGTAATTAAATTTAATAGGTTGACCTTCTATTTCAATAGTACATTCATAAACCATGTTTAGGGAACATTACTTAAAAGTCACATGGACAGTGCTAAAGCAAATCGTCAAACAAATCCCAGCATGAATTGTTTGATTCTTATCAAATACAAGAACTCAATTCTCGAATAGTAGGGAACACCTGTTCCATTTAGTTAATTATCACAGGTTTTATATTTAAAAAATGGTCTAGTTTTTGTCACAAACAAGTTCCTTATCGTTGAAGATGGAAACAAGTTTTTAAACTTTTTTAACAAATGTGGAAGGAAAACAAAAAAAAGGATAAAGGAGCTAGTTGTACTGAATATTTTGAGATTGAAGCTCAATATTGAAATCTATAAAGAAAGATTACTATCTTTCCTCTGCATCTGTATTTGCCTTATCTTTAACTGACATAATAGATCATTATTTTTTTTTTAAAAAAAAGAAAAAACAGACACAACGATATTGTATTTGTAGTGTTGAGGCTTTTCTGAGTGTGAGTGCCCTCTCGCCTCCCTTTGTTGTTCATGATGGGGTAGCATACTTAAAATTGTGCCTTTTAAGATTTGCTCTTTCTAGAGAAAGGGGTCAGCAAAAGATGCCATTACACAGGGCGAAAATTGCCTAGGATCGGTCCTGAGTATGAGTGTCGCCGTTAGAATATAATCAGCAATAGATGCAATCCTCAACTTCAGAGTAAAAGTCACGGCCGTAACTTGTGGGGGCAGGGGGCCACTGCCCCCCAGGGAAGCTTCCCGTCGTTCGAGGGGGGGGAGCATTTTAAGAAAATTTCCTTACTTCATATACGATGTAAACATGAAGTTATAAATTAACCATCAAACACGTTCACCACATTACATAAAAAAGGCACACAAAAGATAAATAAAACAAAAATGAGTGTAGGGCCCATTTCACTAAAAAAAATGTCTACTATTAGGCGCCTAAGACATGATATATGTTCGTATGCCTTTGAGATTTGTCAATTTGTCCCCTTAATTAATTTGTCATGTATGGAACGGGCCCAGGGGTGTAACTAACGGCCCGGAAGACCAGTGTGGAAATTGAAGCACTTCGAGATGGGGGGGAGTTAGTGTGTGCTTAAAATATATTTGTACTAGTGTTACGATATATGGCGGTATCAGTGGCAGAGTGCACCGTTCACACACGGCGAGTCTTCACCAACTGTTACGAGTATGAGGGTGTAGTGGTTGTACTCACCGCTTATGTCCAGCGAAACTCTACCACCTGTGGGGGCAGGGGGCCACTGCCCTCCAGGAAAGCTTCCCGTCGTTCGAGGGGGGGGGAGCATTTTAAGAAAATTTCCTTACTTCATTTACGATATAAACATGAAGTTATAAATTAACCATCAAACACGTTCACCACATTACATAAAAAAGGCACACAAAAGATAAATAAAACAAAAATGAGTGTAGGGCCCATTTCAGTAAAACAAAGTGTCTAATATTAGGCGCCTAAGACATGATATTTGTTCGTATGTCTTTGAGATTTGTCAATTTGTCCCCTTAATTAATTTGTCATGTATGGAACGGGCCAAGGGGTGTAACTAACGGCCCGGCAGACCAGTGTGGAAATTGAAGCACTTCGAGGTGGGGGGGGGGGGTTAGTGTGTGCCTAAAATATATTTGTACTAGTGTTACGATATATGGTGGTTTCAGTGGCAGAGTGCACCGTTCCCACACAGCAAGTCTCCACCAACTGTTACGAGTATGGGGGTGTAGTGGTTGAACTCACCGCTTATGTCCAGCGAAACTCTACCACCTGTTACGAGCAGTTGTGGTTAGTGGTTAGCGCGGGCCGCCGACTGGAAACCGGTGGCCAAAGACTAACATCTTGGGGGCTCCACCATAACTAAGACATGTGCTAGAAACCGTTTCTTACTCACTTAACTTACGAAACTTACGAAACAATCCAACCACTGGTTCATGTACCTGCATTTTGGTTCTCTTTTTTTTTGGTTTATAGCATTAGCATAATTAGGAGTTTTAGGTAATTATTCTCATGCAGCCGACGCACGTACACCCCTAGTATAGACAAGGGGGCCCTGCTGAACCAGGAGGATAATATGCCTGTGACTCCCAAGCTTGAATGGGAAAGGATTTTAAACACTTATCGCCTTACAAACGTGTCGAACTTTCATCTCTTGTAACGGGCCGTTCTGTTGTACGGAGATAACCTGCCTGTGATCCTTCCCAAAAGTAAACGGTAGGGATTTTAGCCACTTATCGCCGGACAGAACGTGACGAACTTTCATCCCTTGTAACGGGCGGTTGTGCTGTCCAGAGATAAATTGACTGTGATCCCTCCAAGGCTAGCAAAAGCATAAGGAGGTTTAGGGTTTTGCAAGTACATGAGACAAAAGCTGAATTATATCTTAACACTAGCGTCCCGATTTTACATTTTCATCACTACACCAGAAAACGACGTGAGGTAAACTGAGTCTTGCTCTGCGGTACCTAGCATACACTATTCCGCTTAAGACAAGAATTATCAGGAACCCTGCCTTATTCGGAGTTAAGAATCGCTTCTCTCTCTCTCTCTTCGCCCAGCCAGACGGGGCTGTGAATAAATAACATCCCGTATTTAATCTCAGATAATCCTATCCTCATAGATTCGCTGGTATGAAGTGAGGCTGAAAGAGAAAACACATAGAAGTCGTAGCTCAGTTAATTCGTTGTCGGTACCTAAATCTACCCAGGTTCTATTCTACTCTAGGAGAAGTTCAATGAAGAGAGAAATTTCAGAATAGTAGAGTTTATTACAATGACAGGATAGTATACAGAACGAGTACAAGTGAGGAAACCGAATGAAATAAATACTAAGTTCTCAATTCATATTAAACTCTCAATAAATCCTAAGGTCACAATCACTTAGTTGAACCATATTCAAGTCAATATTGTCTCTTGGCTATCCCAAACGACTAAGTTCTCATGTACGTCGATGATTGCATTATTCTCTTAACTTTTGTTAAAGTCGCGAAAAAAACTAAAAATCATAAAAAGGAGAAGAGTTCGAAGAAAGAGTAAAGTCGCACTAAAGTGATTCAAGTTATTCCGAAGGGACATAGAAGTCTGCTTGATCCAGACTATGTGCAGGGCGAGGCCGTTCGCCAAATTCTAAGTCCGAAAACTACATTTTACAGAAAAACTCAGCGCAGCGCCTAAGTCCACACATACCTGATTGGTATTGGAGACTACTGGAGCACGTCTGATCGTCTTGAAAGTCGAAGAAGAAATGAAGACTGGAAATGATCAAGGCCCTTTTCGCCTCCTTATATAATACCTGCTCAAGGTAGACCTTGAACAGAAAGCGGTGTGAGCAGGCGGAGTAGGGAGCTAGAAAAGAGAGGGGAAGGAGGGAGGTAAGATATGCTTCGAGAGAGCTACACTAGCGCCATGTTTCAACCTGGTGGAGAAACGGCTAATCCAACCGACTGTATTTGCTACAGAAATGCTTCGCTAAGGATAGTTTGGATATTACACATTTATTTTATTTTATTTTATTTTATTTTATTATTTATTTTTTCCACTTCCTTGTTTGTAACCATTGTTACACAAGGTACAGGACGATTTATATTAATTATTTATGCATAATTTCCTCAGCCCTGAAGCCCCTTGTGTCGGCTTCAGCCGGCTGGAGGCCTATGCAACTAGGTTAACAGAAGTAAATAACTCGTTCCCCGATACAGCCATCCCGAACCTCCTCCGTCCCAGCGCGGAGTTCACAATCCAGGAGTCGAAAGCCGGACATTAGCTTACGCGCCTTATGTAACAAATTTGCCTCTATTCATTTAAAAAGAAAGAAAACAAAAAAAAAGAAAAAAGTCAAAAGTTATCTCTCGATACAAAAGAGACGACATACTTATGCATCAACCTTGCACATATATAGGCATAGCTTAGCAGACTCGTAAAGGAAACACCGAATCAAGGAAGAGAAAAATGCATTCAGTTTCGGAACGGTCCTTCCTTCGAGGTCAAGTTCACTTAGTGCTTCCCGTAGATGCTCGGAGAGGAAAGCAAAGGGGAACAAGAACGGAAATGAATCGCTGGCTATGTTATTCTCTAAGACGTGTAAAAGATCGGTCGTGAAGATCGACAGAGTTAAAAAAAATAGGTCAATCCTGGGGGGATTGACGTGGTCGTTTGTAATAGCCTCTTGGACGAAAGGTCGTACAGCCATTTGGTCCTTTCTACTTATGTTCACGCATGTACTGTAGTAATGAGGTAATTTAAACAAGTTGATCATTGACAACAATATTCAACCTGATCATTAAAAAGGTTAAAACATATAGGAAGCTTCCGTTCCCTTATTAATACATGCTATTGCAACCATTACAGCAGGACCCAAAGGATTGCCTTACAGAAGTTCTACTGTGGAACAAATTAACATAAATTGGCTGAAAATGCACATCTCTAACAAGATTCAACTATAAAAACAAAAGAAGTATCTAAATAGAACATAAACATTATTGTCATAAGGTGACCTTTCATCGCAATAACTTTCATTACAACAACAGCTAGGGACAAGGTCATTTAACAGCAAACTTGAGAACAGTGAATTATGACATTTGAGTATAGGATGTCCCTGTATTCCAGTCAACCTTTCTGGTAATGACGAGAGTATGCCCGCTTACATTACAATGACTATTTCATAACAAGATATTATTACCCATTCTGAGTTTTAAAGACATTATTGTAAATAATGATAATATTGCAAAAGTATCTACTCAATGAGAGACAAGGTTGACTAGTATGCAATACTTCTTATGCAATACTAAGAGAATAGCAATGGGTTCCTATTTACAGCAAAGTACCTATTTGGTGAGACTGTCAAATATTTATTTCTAAAACACTCACTAGTACTACCCATTTTCTTTCTATACTAACAAACATTCGTTGCCATAAGAAAACCTTAAATTTTATATAATTTGTATTTCGGACTTCCATTACAAGTAGCACCAGTAGAACAGGTCCGGATATCATGCGGGAAGCAGATTCACAGCATTTAACAATCCTAACAATAATAATACAGATTCCAAATCTCAGTTCCAAAATTTTAATGCTTATTTCAATTACCAGGATAGAAGTGCCATATTACAGCTGTTTGTTTTTAAACGATTGTAGGATACACCACTTATCTCACTACTTTACTTCCTACAGTCAGTACATATATTATTTCAAGACAACGACGTATTTCCACATGACTGCGAAGCTTTATAAACAATGGTTAAGAATACATATAAAAACATCTGTATCATCCATCTCGTTAGTACATAGGCTGCAATATTAGCTTTCTAAATTCCGGAAAATCCATATTATTTAATATAATAATTATTGCATACAAAATCAAACTGAATAATTTTACATTGGGAATCAACTGGGATACGGAAGTAGGCGAGGCTAGGCTCTTAGCAATTCATATTATGGTACATCTTAATGATATTGCTTGAACACATCTTACCATTTATCGCACAAAAGAATATGATTGTCAATACCTTATGCTATTTAACTTAGACAACACTTAAATTGTTTAAAAACGTCAAATTAATTCGTTTCTTACATTTATTAAGTTTCTCTGTTTACGTAGACATTCAGTGTATATCTTATAATCGATCAATAATAAGAAAAAGATAAAATGTATATATACAGAATTTAAAGCACTTTCCGCCCAGTGATTCATTTAGTATCCCAGAAAACTATAATTCATAGACTCGTTTTAATAAAATTTGTTTTGTAAATTAATAGTAACGTATTAAAATTATTAAAAATAAATTAAAATTAAATAAACAAGAGTTTAGAATAAAATAAAACAATCAACAATCACAATGTGAAACAAAACAAATAAAATTTGAAACGATCGGTTTTCAGATCGTTACATTGGTAATGATATCAGTAATTAGTATCAAATTGGTAACTGGGTACAAATATTTAAGCAGTTAACTTTACAAAGTTATAGAGCAACCTTAAGAATCCTTACACGAGGAGTTTACAATTAAAGGGAGAAGTCATTTCTTACAACAACGTACACTAGCGCTCCGCTACTGAGCTCAGATTAAGTTTATAAGTAATATGTTTTCTGGGTTATATTTTCACATTTAACCCTAGGTTATACCAAGAACCAAGTAAGACCAGAAAAAATCATTTAAAAATGCTGGCATACTAACAAGTGGACAATAATTAGACCCTAGGATTCCATCTCTCTACAATACCCAAGGGAGGATGTTATTGGTTCACAACCCGAACGTACAAACAGAAAGTAAAGTCAAGACGCGGTTGCTATGTGGCTCGGGTTCAAACCTTTTTAGGTCCTCCACGTTCATTGGGTATTCCAGCGAGTCGAACCCTATTATGGAATGTGAGTGAAAATATGATTGAAAATATCTACTGCTTCCACTGCTATTCTGAGATACATTTCTTTCTGAAGTTATGCTGATTAATAGTAGTTGATCACATTTACCATTATCTGTTTTCATAGCATGTTATGGACCAGTTAAGAATCAAATGCCAGTTTGTCTCTGATAACAAACTAATACAAAAGTAATACCCTTTACATATTCCGTTTGAACGTAACAATCAATAAAGAAAACATTAGTTGAATACAATATAGGAATTTCAAGATAAACAATTCGACGCTGAAGGCATTGGATTGAAATTACAATAAAAAGAAATTAATGCTGAAGGCATTGGATTTAAATAGGGCACTTGGGAGAATATATTAATTGACAAGACAGAAGTGCATTACTTAGAAATTTTAACATTTGTAAGGGAATGCGTCAAATCCATACGCGCATTTGCGCGGGACGGAGTAAGTTATTTATTTTTTTTACAATGGATATTCAATTAAGACCATTAACGAGAAATGTGAACGAGGGCACACGCACCCGTGTCCCCTCAAGTGGATCGCCGTATAGATTTAGTTGCATTCCTTTACTAGGGTTTGGATGAGGAAAGAGTTGTTGAGTTGAGTTGATTTTAGTTTAGCGTCCCTTTCAGCAGCGAGGCTATATGAGACGTGGACCTACTGATTAACGTGGAATCCGAACCACATGAGCTCCCGCCGGGAAGCGAACCCGGGTCTTCCACGCCAAAGGCGCGTACGCTAACCGCTTAGCCACGGAGGAGCTCGATGAGGAAAGAGAAAAGAGACAGAACCAGAGTCAGCACCACAAAAGTGGTATGTGATCCGTCAAGGCTTTTAATGCATTTCTCGTTCCTCATTTTCGTTCTTAAACTACGTTATAATTTTTATTTCCCAAAGAGTTTGTTGCCTGTATATAGAGTTTGTTATATGCTACATATATTGTATAAGGAAACACAAGCAACTGTCAACGGTAACGGAAGTAGTTGTATAAATTTCCTGTCTGCTCAGCTAGAGGCAAACAGCAACTGATACAACGAGTATTACAAGGCCCACACACGGTCCAAGGTTTGCGCAAACAAGGCTGTTTGTGCAAACAGTTTGACCGTGTGTGGCGATGTATGAACTGTTTGTGCAAACGTTTGTGCAAACATTTTCCACATCGAACTCGTTCGAAAATTGTTTACACGAACATGATATTTGCGCAAACACGTGGACCGTGTATGGGCATGTTTGTGCAAACACGAGCTTTATTTCCGAGTAGGAAGCCTAGTGTACAGACGATTATTTCTTGCGCTATGGCGTCAATGAATAGGAATCAAGAATTCTGGCGAGAATTTATTGACCTTTATAGAAATTTACCTGAACTGTGGAAGGTAAAGAGTGAAGATTATAAAAACAGGAATTTGAAAAATGCGGCATATGAGAAGTTAGTGAATAAAATGAAGGAAATAGATCAAACGGCGGACAGAGAGTCAGTGAGGAATAAAATCAATTCACTTCGTTCTGTATACCGAAGAGAACTAAAGAAGATAAATGCAAGTACAAGATCTGGAAGTGGAACAGATGACGTGTATGTACCCTCGTTGTGGTATTTTCCCCATATGGACTTTCTGAGAGACCAGGAAATGCAATTATCCGGTATTTCGACCTTGGATGAAATAATTGATGTGGAAGAAACACTTTCATTTAATATAAGTAGTGGTAAATTTGTGCATATGTTATGATAGATATTTTCATTTGTGACCTTGTTCTCAACCAAAAAAAAAAAAGACATAGTCTTCATTCTTCACACCGCACCATTTTAAACGTGCATGTTGGTAACAACAGTCGTTGTGCTGCTAACTTCAATAGTTTCTGGAGTTCGCGCCTTCGCGGCCGTCGGTGGGGCCGAAGGGGGGGGGGGATCAACACCGAAGCGCGGGAGTTCCAGCAATGACATGATTGATAATCTGCATGACATCACGTAACAGGCATTTTTCAGCGCCCAACGCCACCGATCATACCTCACTGAGCATAGCAGCACGCGGAGTTTTGTTGCATTCGTACAAAAGATTTTGTGTTCTAGTTGATAAGATTAAAAAAAAAAAAAATCCTTGACAATGACTGCAGACCCATTTTGCAAACAGCTTGTTACAAACAGTCGCTTTGTCATTTCATCAAGCAATGAGCTCACCAACACCAAGCGACAAATTTCGTCTAAATACTCTAGTACCCAATAACATCTGCCAGGGTGAAAAACTTGGTCAGACAAAGGTCATAAGCTGACATTGCCAGACTAAAGTCTAAATTAGAGCAATCTTACGAAAAAAAAAAAACTGTAGGCAGTGGCGGAGCTACTGCCTCTGCAACGGCAGGGAGGCCCAAGACGTAAGGAGGCCCTGATTATATGTGTTTTATTTTAGTCAGACATGAAATCGCAATCAAGAAAAATAATTTTTGTTACTTCCGTTGAAAACTATACTTACTATTTTACCCTAAGATTATTGGTTTTGAGCGGGTATAACACCTGATTTTGTCATTCCTGATGTGATCAAAGTTGGGGAAAAAGATATCTTTATTTTTCTGAGTAAGTTTAGAACTACTTTCGGAACAGTTACAGTCCGTTTGGCTACAAGTCTGAGGTAAATTTAATATATTACAAAATTTATTTGAAATCAAATTAGATTTCACAACAGTATATGCGTATGTAACTCGTAATCAAAAGATCATTAGGAAAATAAGCAACATAATATTTTTCCAGAACTGTCACTGTCAATCAGCCGTGTACACATACATATCCTCGTTGAATTATAACAGTGTAACAATCATGAAAACTCCATTCACATATATTATATTCAGTTTTAAACAATTAGTAAATAGTCCTAATTCAAAGTAGCGGTAATATTCTGATTATTACATGTAGTTACTCGTGTTTACATGGTGTCATTCATTGCCTGACTTTGAATGTCTGTGCTGGAAAGAAACATGAAATGCTTAAATTATTTTATAGGTCCTAATAAGTCCTGGCAAGATTTTTCTGTATCTGTGTGTGTGTGGGGGGGGAGGGCTGATTTTGAAGTTCCGCCACTGAGGGTAGGTGTTATTTATATAGCCTACTATACATTAACGTTAAACAAGCTGCTTCAGTGGACATGCTTACGCGATTAAACTCAAAATTGAACTGAAGTTTGTGCAAACAGTTGTATCGTGTGTGGCCGAGTGTTTGGGCAAACACGATGTTTGCACAAACATGATGTTTGCGCAAACCGTGGACCGTGAGTGGGCCCTGTTAGAGTTCTCATTCTTTTATATATATATATTAAGGAGAATTTAAGGAACCATAATGAGGCAATGATAAAAATTTACCGTACATGACCCAATTAAAGTTAAAATTCTACACATATTAATTTTGAATCAATCTATCCCAAATTACAACAATCTTAGACTTTATTGTTCAACATCTGTTCAGCAACAAGGCTAAGCACAACAAAACCTTATAATACGACTTCCGATGTCCTTTAATCATTGTTATTTTAATTTCACACATAGTAATTAATGAAATTACAATTTTGTTGCTGGTAATCATTTTTACAGTTCACATCTTGCTCAGCATCGTGACTAAATGCGACACAAACTAGAATGTGATACAAAGTGATTTTTCGGTTCATTTATTCGGATCCAGTATTCTTGATTGCAAGCTTTCTCTCCTGGAGCGGTCTTTTGAGGTTGATGGCGGTTCTGCATTATTCCTGAGGAAAGTCTCTGGTTTGAAGACACAATAGGAAAGTCCCTTTAATAAACTGGTGTGCGACGGAACAGAAAACCTTCGTCGAATCAAACCTTAGGATTGGTAAGTTCAAACTGGGTTGGGATCACATTAGTTCACTTGCGGGGCTATATGCATTGCAGTATAACATAACATATTCTGATGATGGGTCTTATGACAGAGTTCGAGGTAGAGAGTTCTACAGGAAGAGATGATTGGCTCATGTTGTTGGATAACAATGCTGGACAGGGTGAGCCGTGGCACTGCTACTTAGCTTTTCGTCTTCTTAAGATAGGTTTAAAGCTCTGTAGGTTTTGAGTTGCTGTTCATTAGATGGCTTTTCTCATCAGGGTTAAGGCTTGAACTTTTTCAAATGTGGGCGGAGGTTATGTCCACTGAGCATGAGAGTTTTTTAGAAGTGGGCTAAAATGCTTAGGATCACTAAGACGTGGTTGAAGAATTGATAACGATATGTTCTTTCCAATATGTTTGACTATGAAGATGTGATTATACAATGTTCATCGCCACAGATGCATACTGCATTTCGGGATTAATGGAGTGCTTTGACTATGTATGACTGGATGGGAAAGAGTCCTGGTGACTGGATACTTGGTATGGCAGCAACACGTTTCTTGTCACTTTCAGAGTTCTTAGCATTGACTGGAGTGCCACTGTCAATGGAACAACATGAACGGTGTACAGTAGGTGATATACTGCGTAATTGACGAACAAAGATCTGCAGGCAAGACTGGGTAAAGCTGGTGAACGTCTCACATCTTCAGTCAGCAATCGGTAGGTAGACATGGCTGACGGCCCTAGCTCCGTAGAGATCGGGACCCTGGGAGGGTCCAGTTTGGATTGGCAACAGATATCAGAAATGGCACAGTCATCAAGTGGACCTGGAAAGAATAAGATATAGTCTTGGATACATATACATGAACAGGAAATAGTGCAAACCCTGGCGGGATCCATAGGTATGCGGAGCCATTATTCTTATACAGCACTTCCACGAGTAGTTGGTTCGCAAAATAATTTGGTTATATCAATTGGAAGTCAGTTTCACACTGGGGTGTTCCAATGTATTGTTACTATTGTTATTATTATTATTATTATTATTATTATTATTATTATTATTATTATTATTATTATTATTGTTGTTGTTGTTGTTGTTCTGGCTATTAATAGGATTATTAGTATGAGGTGATACAGAGAGATATATGCAGTTATAAATCACTGGAAATATAACTGAGAGATGCTCGTTGTTATCACTAGGGTCCTTTAATCTTATTGTATATTTTACACAGTTCAGTTTACCATAGGAGTTTTAGTGTACCTGTTCGAAATTTACTCAGTGTTATATATAATTTTGTAACACTATAGTTGGCGAATATGAGAGCAATTAGGTATTTTTAGTTTATGGGGGACGACTAGTGTGGCTGACCATACATTCTCGTCTGTACTGTATTTAAAGCTTTGGTAATAAGAAGCGTAAGAGGCGTTTATTACATATTCGGGCTGTTTTCCACTGTGCATGTTGACTAACGGCATGTTCGCCGATGGTGTTGGACGGTGCGCTGACACACATCAAGAGAATCAGACCCGGGTGTAGTTTTGAGTTCTGGCTTGGTTGAACAAAGCTAGAAGGCAATAAGAAGGCTTGCTGTACGGCGATAGGAGTACATACTGAAGGGATTTTGAAGCAATATGGGTTTAGTGGAATCATCACCTAGGAGGAGAGTCTTGCTTTAGCTCTGGAATCGTAAAGGATTTGCGATGTGTGTCAGCAAGCAGCTACCCTCCGAGGCCAGTCTTCCAACTAAAGGGAATGACAAGAGGTAAGTCGAGATTATTATTATTAATTCTTATTAATATTAAACGTTCGTGATGCAATAAGTAAGTAGGAATCGAAGTACGGGATACTGTACTAAGGAGTTGTAAATAGTAATTTACTTATGGAGGGGGTTGACTATATGGGTCTCGGGCTTCAGTTTGAGAAACAGAGTCAACTCGACCTAGCGCTTTTCAGTTCGCTTGAGGATTTCAATAGTTCTATACAGTTGCAGCATCTCACGAGCAGGGAGAAAAACGCCTTCAGTAACTTCCGGTTGAGAACGATAACATGACTTGGATTCAGGATTTATCACATATGATGGCTTTTCTCCTCGTCAACGAGACCGGAAGGGCGTTGAGTTCTTGTTACTTACATTAATACTTGACTTTCACTGCGGTCCAGTGCGCGTTAACTCTACGAGAGGAATGGTGAATCTCGCATTATCAGGTAAGTATTTTATCTTATTTAGTTCATTATAACTACTGCACATATTACCATTATTTCGTTTGTTTTTTTTTTAAATATAATTTACTTAACAGAGATGCTCTATTTATCACAAGTTGTTTTTTCATCAGTATTGGTCATTCCTAGGTGGGGGGAACGGAACAACGAGAGCCCGTTCTGTCTTTATTCTTTTTATTATGATTCGAATTATTGAAGTCCGTGATTTCTTTGTATTTCTCATAATTGCATCTCATATTGCCAGCTGAAACACTTGCTAAGTTGACATGGACGTTACATAGAATTCTATTTTGAACTAGTCTTAAAATCAATTTCAAGTAACTCATCAATTAATTGTTGTCAGCTCCAATAAAGACAGGGGAGCACTGTTCCTGAATATTAATAAGGTTGTGATATGGAATCCGGTAGTAACCCGGCAATTTCGATTAGGGTATTTATTCTTAAAAATCAGAGAATGATTAAGGTATTTCTTACAGTCACATAGAACTGATAGAAGAAAAAGGAAAGATGCGTTATACTCAAACATGTGTTTGGAGCGTCTATTGCGCTCACTTCCCAAGGTGGCGGCTTCTCAGGGTAGTCCTCTCTCGCTCGTAGGCGGTAGGTAATCCATTTCTGCGGGTCCTGGCCATCTTCCTGTGGAAAGACACTTACCAACTAGGAAGAGGTTCTCTTCTTCTATACTCAATGTGTTCATCAGTCCCCGATTTCAACCCGTAATTAATCCTCTTGTTTTTTTTTCTATTTTCATTATTACTTTTATTATTTTAGCATCGTCTTAGACCTGTGACATGTACTGGGGGTGTTTGTACCATAACTGAATTAAACAGTATAAAGTCGCGCTATTCAGAATGTCTAGATAGTGAGAAAGTTTAATTTTCTGTCTTCTTATTAAACCATCATGAGTTAATCACACTGTAGAATATTACACAAATTTATCTTTAATGAGGTTCGAAAGTTTCAGTCATGTAATAATGAAAATGTCATTATTAAAGTACACTGTATGATGTCGTACTAGTCGGAATTCCGAAAGAGCTGATTAGCAACAAGCGTTAGTTATAAGGACCACATTGTGTTATATATAATTGATTTGTTGTGACTCTTTCAGATCTTTTCCGGGAGTTCCTGGTTCACACCTCGAGGAGGCTTCCAGATGAGGTTATTCCGAAGGGGTTTCGGACTCCCAATCAATTGGTTCAGTCCAACGAATGCTGCGGAGCAATTCTGAGGGATCAGGTGAGTATATATGGTCCTTGCTTCTCTTTCTTGCGGTCCCTTAATCGATTTCCACTCAGCAGCAGTATTCCCATGGTAATAAGTGGAGAGTGCAGTATGGTCATTAAATCAACCGGAGAGTACACGTAACGAGTGATATTGCGATCGGTTTGTCTTAAATTACACTATTTTCTCCTACTGTAAGTGTTTGAACGTCTGTAACTGTCATTAATGCGCGGTAATGTTCGTTAATCAACAAAGTCTTTAATCATCCCAGAAGAAACAGAACGCAATTACGTATAATAGAATTACCTATAATTATAAATTACCAATATAATTACCACCATAATTACCTCTAATTATCTATATTTATTATCTCTATTATTATCGATATAATATAATGACCAGTATAATTACCTATAATTATTTATGATTACCTATAAAAGTGTGATTAATAAACAGCATATAACTATTTACATGATTAAATATTATGAATCGAAAACAGCAAGTATGATTAATAAAGCAACATTTTTCTGACTTATTATTGCTTGGTTCGTTAATAATAAAAACAATGTCGTACATAGTTAGCATCACTAGAGTAGACACTTTAAAGCATGGGTCATGTGTAGCGAATATACAAGAGCATTGTTAGGGGAACCTGGCAGATCAGATCAATGTAAGGACCCGTATGATACATGCGAAAATTAGTAATCTTAAATCTAAGATCTTTAAATATATTTCTTAGAAACATAATTGGTTAGTAATAACGGAAATGAATAAGTAGAGGGAAATAAACATAGCCAAGCAAGCACTAACATCTCCATTTTATGGGATATAGATTCTCATAATGGAAGCAATAGAGCGTCGACAGACAATACATTTGTCGACCGCCAAGGCGCACGTAGTACATGTCGCCGCATAATTGCACGGGCGGAACATGGCTTGTATATCGTGGACACAGCAAATCTTACAAAGCGCAGAGCGATCGGTGGGAGTGTCGTCCGTGGAAGATACAATAACATAACTAGCGACCGGTACATCTTCGTCGGATATAGTAGTGTTCTCCAATGAAGAGTTAATGAACGGAGAAGTGGAGGGGGATGAGAGAGATTGTTGGTGAACTTGGTCGGCGAAGGCTTTACCCTTCTTGAGGAGGAGGTATGCACAGGAGGGGGCGAGTCGCGCATGTTCGATCCAAGGGTCATCTGTGGGCATCCATTGGTGAAGACCTAAACCACAATAATAGCAGATGACACCATCGCCCTTTCCAGTATAGAAAAATCCTGCTGTAGTTAGTGTCTCCGGTCGTTGAGTCAGGGCCAAGGGCCACGAGCCGCTGTTGTTCAGTAGGGTACTGGCGGTATACAGGGCGTCGGACTACTACTTCATAATCGGTGGATGTAGAAGTGGTGGGTATTGGGTCACGTTCTGAAATGGAATGATGTCTGAATTCGGGAAGAAGACTTCCGCAGACATCTCGCCCTTTACGACATGGTTTGTTTGAGGGAATAATGGGGTTGTTGTTGACGTCGAAGCCTCGCAAATAGGGGCAGTAAGGTGAATAGCATTTATGTTCTTTCTCGGCACAAACGCCGGGCTGGAACTCGCTGACCTCTAACTTACAGAAAATGCAAGCGACAACATCAGGAGGGCGGAGGAAATAAAAGCCAATGCGGGCGAGTGAAGCCGATGAAATGAAAGATACCGGCCAATCAGTGAAAGTGGCCAACCAGACTCTTTCGTCCCTTAAAGACACGGAAGAAGAAGAAGAAGAAATGTCAGAGTGACGGTTGTGTTGTGCTCCGTATTTTGGATAATTTTTACTGTTTGGTTTGTAATTTGTGCTACAAGTTACTTTTTTATATAATGGTGAGTACTGTACACTAATTTGAACTTATTCCTTTTGCGTTATTGTGTGCATACGTGCTCAAAACATAAATGTTAGTGGCATCAAATATATCGTTTTGAAAGGTAAACAAACAGTATTGCTAGTTACAAACTCAAACCTGTAGGAGCGAACTACCGATCATTCGAGATATCGAAGAATTAAAATGAGTCTGTGCTTGGACTGCGATAAACCTGTATCGCGGCAGGAAATTAAGGCACAATGCTGTGACTGTGTAAAATTATGTAATTTAAAGTGTGCTCAATTAGTTGAAACTGATCTTGAATATCTAAAATCCATCGGAGAGTATTGGCGTTGCAATAAGTGTAAAAAATCTCGTAGGAGCAGCATGCAATTGGAGTCAACTGTTCAGTCAGAATCACCAACTCTTGCAGACGTATTAAATCTGACTAAGGAACTAAAAGAAGAAATTGCAAAATTAAGTAAATCGCAAACTGAGACTGAACGTGAGCTGGGAAAATCTCTCGACCTGGTTCACGAAAAATTGGATGAAAGTTTGGAACATATAAAAAAACAGGATGAAAAAATCAGTGAATGCCTAGCTGAAATTGAGCGTTTAAATCAGGAGAATATAAACCTAAAAAAAGAACTTCAAGAGGTTAAAATGGATCTAGATGGATAGATCAATACGGAAGGCGCAATACACTTGAAATATTTGGTGTGCCGGAGAGTACAAATGAAAATACCCTTGATGTAGTGAAAAATGTAGGCCGTGCTTTAGATGTTAATGTTGTGAAGACATGGTAGATGCATGTCATAGAATGAAAAAAAAAATACCTCATCAAAAATTTAGTGCAATCGTAGTTAAGTTTGTGTGACGTTCGGATAAGGAAAAGTTTTTACAGAGGAGAAAAGTGAAAAGAAATCTGAACACAACACATTTGGGTTATACTATGAGTGAAACTATATATGTAAATCAATCTCTTAATTCCTATAGAAAGCGTATTTTGGTCAGGCAAAGAAAAAGAAAAATGAGAAGCATTACGCATATTTATGGGTTGATCAGACGGGAAATATCAAATTAAAACAAGATGATAGAAACGTTTTAATTCTTAGAACATTGGATGATGTACAAGCTTTGTAATACATTACTATTTTCAACATAATGGCTTTAAATGAGAGAAATATTTATTACAAAAATGTGAGGGGTATTAATACTAAATTGTATGATCTCTTGCTTAGTATATCTGCAGAAAATTATGATGTAATAATACACGCAAAAAAATGAAAGGTTACTAGTAAACAAGAAAAAGGTGGACAGTAACCAAGTTAGTTTGTCAATATATAGACAACAGAGTCGTGTGTCCCAGCAGCCAAGCCAAAAAGGTTAACGAGAGAAGGTGATCGTAACCTTGCGTTACAGGTTAACATTGCTAGGTTACAGTGTAATAACTCACAGGGGTACGCTAACCGATCACGTAGTTACCACTATCAATCATAGCCTGTAACCGGTAACCTTGTTAGTATGTTGGAATAACCGACTGCTCGGTTAACGAAACAGGGTGCGACAACTTTCTAACCGTGTATTTTGATTAGTATAACTTATTTAATAAATAACAGTAACAGATATTCACTCAGCCACGAGCACATCAAAAAATACAATACTAAAATAGATAATAACTACCTAAATTTATTTTCATTTGTAGTATGTACTTTTTTTTTCGTCATCCTGTTTAAAGGGTAACGCCCTACTTTTTTTTGTCCGTCGTCCCGTTTAAAGGGTTTTGCCCTTTCTTCGGGTAAGTGCTGCATATATAGAAGAGTTGATTGCACTTTAATGTGGTTGGTCTAAGAGATGTACATATTTAATATTTATTCATTTATTGAGTACACATACACACAGAGAGGTTATTGAAAGGTGAAAAATGACATATAATGAGGATCAAACATAATATGATGGGAGGCCAAGGGTGCCACAATAATATTGAAAAAAAATACAGTATTAGCATGCCGTGATGAATGATGGTGAATGCGAAACTGAATAATTGCAGTGCAGGGTGCAGTGGGCAGAGAAGTAGATGAAGATGGAATGCAGTGCTCTGAACGCCACATCACAGGGTTTTGTTAGTACTGACGAATGCAAGTTATCTTCTGTTCCTGGGACAATTCAGGAACTGATGAAGACAGAGGAAGCCCATGTTAATAGGTAGTTACGGTGCATATGATGGGTAGATGAATGATGAAAGTTCACGTGGTTCATAGATGTGAAAGATTTCGGGGTCCACTACAGCATCATTTAGTTGTAAATGATAGAAGGTCATGAAGTGCTGGAGAGGAGTATCGACGTAAGTTGAAGGTGCGTCGTGATCCCGATCGTACCGTAGGATATCAAGTAACATGGGATGCTGCTGGTCAATTCGCTTGCAAACGTACCGAGTACGAAGCTGTTCGAGATGATGCAATAAAGGTGGAAAATCAATCAGCTCGTAAAGTAACCGTGTCGGATGCGGTAAGCTGATTCGATGTGCTAGACGTAGAGCATGACGCTCTAGGATAGCCAATTTCTGATAGAATTTTGGCGGTGCGGATGTCCAGCGAGTGTGTCCATATGTTAATGTACTGCGCATAAAGGCTTTGTAGGTATTAAGTACTGTTAATGGTTTTAGCCCCCAGGTTGTACCGACTAAGCGCTTGAGTAGGTTGAGCCGATTTTGTGCTTGGCGTACGATCTTGGTGAGGTGTGGATTCCAGGTAAGTTTGGAGTCAAATATGACACCAAGATAAGTCAGTGTATTTGACGCCACGACAGGCGTATGATCTACTTGAATGTTTAATCGACTTGGATTTCGGTATATTCGTGAACGGCGTCTACGTGGCAGGAAAACAATAGCCTGAGTTTTCGCAGAATTAATACTTAATCGCCATATATTACACCAGTGAACGAATGCGTCAATTGCCGTTTGCATGTTTTTACTGATTGATTGCACTGTGCGGGCCGTCGTGAAAAAGGCGGTGTCATCAGCAAACTGGAATATGCTTATGTTCTGTGGGACAACAAGGTCGGCAACATACAGTAAGTATAAGAGAGGAGACAGTGACGAACCTTGAGGAACGCCAGATTGTAGGAAAATCGGATGAGAAAGTGTTCCGTTAATAGAGATATATGCTAGCCTCCCTAATAAGAAGGAATGTATGAACCTGATATATGAAGATGGTAGTAGATAGTTATGGAGTTTGTAAAGTAAACCAGGATGCCAAACTTTGTCGAAAGCTTTCTCTAGATCAAAGGCTACCAGACAAGAAGGAAAACTTGTGTTGTATTGATTATAAATAGCCGTGGATAGTCTTAATAGTTGATCCAGGGTACTAAAATGAGGTCGAAAACCGGCTTGGTGAATAGGAAGTAGGTTATGAGTTGCAAGGTGATCGTGCATGCGGCGGACTAGATTTCGTTCCAAAATTTTACAGAGGCAACTGGTGAGATGAATAGGGCGATAAGACTGGACGTCAGACGGAGGTTTCTTAGGTTTCGGAAACAGAAGAACTTGTGAGTACTTCCAGTCGATTGGAAAAAATCCAGTTCGGAGGATGAAAGTATATATGGTGCTGAGAAACAGAAGAAAAGAAGGTGAAGCTTGCCTGATGAGAACATACGTAACAGAATCAAATCCTGGGGCAGTGTTGCGTTTACGGAATAATGTTTGGCGAATATCGTCTGGTTGAATCGGAGTGGTAAGTTGATTATTGGGTTCCAAAGAGTGGTTGGTAGATGGGCGCAGAAAAGCAGAAGATGGATCTGTAAGTCGGTTTATTGACTTTTGTAGGCGTTGCGGTGTATACCAACCTGGGAGAGGTGTAAAAATATCTTGAAAGAATGAAGCAAACGTATTAGCTTTATCCATATCAGTGGTGACTGCCTGATTATTTTGAACAATGGGGTATGGTGTGCGGGAAACTGTCCCTGTGAGTTGATGGAATTTGCGCCAATATTTACTAGGGTGTGATTCACTTGCAAGTGTGTTACAAGTTTGAATCCAATGGCGCTTCTTATATGCAACAATATAGTTATGTGTAATTCGAAGATATTGGCGATGAAGCCGAAGCGCTTCAAGATTTCCTGTAGTGAGATACTCGCGATGTGCTATACGAGAAGCGGATATGAAAGGTAAATAATGAGGAGGCAATTTTGGTTTATGCAATTGTATTTCTGTTGTAGGAATAGAACGTTGTGCTGCTTCTTGAATAGATTCAGTAAGATGAGCAATTGTGTGATCAAGATCGTATTGTGTTGTAGGCATGAGTAATTTATTAACAACAGTGTCCAGATCGGAGCGATATTGTTCCCAATTAGCGCGTTTGTAGCAGTATACCTTCTGAGGAGGTAGTTGAGATTGAGAGCGAGAAGAGCAGTGAAGTGTAAGTTTGATAGGCACATGATCACTACCAATTGAATCAAGCACATCGATATGAATATTCTGTGAGAGAGATGTTGATGTGATGACAACATCAGGAGTAGTATTGCTGACGGGGCGTGTAGGCTTCGATAGAACATGGAACTCAGCAACTGTTTCAGTTTGCAGAAAGTCGAGAAAGTTATTTTTGTCACGCTGTGACCGGCTATGAAAGTTTAGATCTGCCATGATAATATAGTGCCTAAAGGTAGAATCAATATATCGAAAGAAGTCGTAGTTGAGTGCTTTACCTGGACGAAAATATATGGTAACAAAGGTGACAGTGCGGCCTCGAAAATAAATAGTCGTGACATTATGCTCAGATAGGTGCAGTGTGAGCGTTAATGGAACCGTGACTTCCCGATAAGGAAGGCGTTGGCTAACACCTATAGCTGTTCCTCCATAGACTCGTGGACCAGATGGAGCATCATGTCGGAGTAAGTGATATTTCGGAAAGTAACAGTTGAGATGTGGTGCGAGGTACGTTTCGTTAAGTGCAAAGGCTGCAATTTGTTCTTCTTGAAGAAGCTGCGTAAAGAGCACGTGGTGTGTTAAGACTGATCGAATGTTAAGAAAAAGTAAGCTATAAGCCATGATTATATGTAGTATATAAGTGTTTGTAGCAGTACCCATGTTAAACGTAGACTTCTATTGGTTGAATTTGAAAGTGAACTGTAGGTCCGGAATAGGTAGCATGAAATTGTAAGTTAAACAATAATTTGGCTGCGTATATTATCTGGTTCAGGATGTGGTTGCGATCAAAAGGGTGAATATTTTGTAAAGAAATAGTAAGGAAGCGTAATAAGTCTTCAACGGTTATTGGATGGCGTAAAGAATTTGCTGGCGGGGTTGGTGTGTCAACGGAACGTATCGGTACAACAAGCTCTGGCTTAGCAGGGTCGGGTTTAGGCTTAGCTTTACACTTGTAGCTATAAGTAGGATGTCTTTCAGAACATCGGTCACAATGTGGTGGTTCCTTAAGATTTGGACAAGTTTTGTAGAATGTTCAAGTGAACAGTAGCCACATTTGATGGTATTTGGACACTCAGATGTCGGATGAGAATTGTATTGTTGACATTTCTCGCATCTAACAGGTAAAGGTGCTGTTGTGCGAGATGGTTCAACCTTGTAACTACGCCGGTATAGATATGCACCGTTGAGAAGAAGTTGGTCGATCAACTGTTGTTGATCAGTAAGAACACGGACTAAGTATGTTGGACCCTGGTTGTTCTTAATGCGTATACAACGTTTGACAGGTAGTCCTTCTTGATGCAATTCCGAGTAAATTTCTTCATCGGTGAAGTCAGGTTCCACGCCACGAATGACGACAGATAACATTGGAGGACGCCGTGGTGGAGGTGGTGTTTTCCGTCCGCTCGAACTTAAAGTTGATATTTTTGCTTTTATTCCAAAAATTTCGTAAGTGGCTTTGTTCCGGACGTGTGTGGCGAAGTTTGGATTGGTCGATTTGAGAATGATGCCTCGACGTGTCTTAATGATTTCTCGTATTTCTGGACGACGAACGTACTTTACTAGTTGTTGAAATACAGCACGTACTGAGTCGTATTTTGTATCATAATCGGTTAACAAGAAGTTATAAATTGTTTCTTGGTGTGGCATTGATTGATGTTCAGAAGAAGTGGACGCCCAATCCATATTAGTACTGACACTATTAGCAGCAATAGGATCTGCGATGGGTGTAAGTCGTTGTTTTTTTTTGGGTCTAATGTTTGCTCACCATCGGAAAGAGATCGCGAACGAATGCGTTGTCCATTAGTTACACATGATGCATAACTTGTAGGAACAGCTGTGGTAGATTGTACTAGATGTGTAGTACCAGTAACAATTCGCGGTTGCGTTTTCTGCCGACCATGTGGGCCAATATTTAACGGAGTTGTCTGAACCAGATTCGATTGTCCGAGAGCATTGCCTGAGTCCGCCATAATGATGATGAGTACTAGGGCCGAAGCCCAAACAGAGATGAAAGAAGATGAAAAGATGATTAGATGAAGTTCAAAAATCAAGTAACCCTTCGAAAGCGAGAACTTTCGTCAATCCCCTAAGTGTAGTATTTGTGTTATGCTCACAGGTACGTTTTGCAATACCTGGTCCTCGCTGACACAATAACAGACACAAGAGAGGCTAGGTTTCTTGGTAAGGTATGGACGCCCTATTTTTTTTATTTTTTATTTTTTATTTTTTTTTTTACCATGCAAAACCCGTAGAAGGGAATACCTTCTCTTGGGAGTGAAGTTAATGATATAGGGAAACTAAGGATAAAATGGAAGGGCAAAGAGGTTTTATTTCATTTATTTGATATCTTTATTTATTCATTATATAGTTATCTTTATTCATCAATTGATTAACAATAATCGTCATTCAACGTATTCATTATTTGTCATTGTCTATGTATGATGAGATGAAAGATGCAGTGCAAATCAGACGCCACAACACAGTGATATTGGTTAGTTAAACAGATGAAGGGTTATCTTCTTGTGCCGGGGCGACTCGGCACATAATGAGAGACAGTATGATGCCCTTGTTATTGCGAATTAAGGTGCAAAAGATGGATAGATGTTGGGTGATAAATCTGGTGGTTGATATGCTAATAGATAGTCGTCTATGTGTTCGTCAGGATGGGAAAGAACATACATTGTAATTAAATGCTGAAGGGGTGTAGGTTGTAGACGGGGTGGAACGTCTTGTTCAGCATCTATACGTATACTACTGCAAAGGATGGGATGGCCTTGCCTCCAACGAGTAGTGATGTATCTGGTACGCAGTTTTTCCAAATGAAGAAGAAGATGTGGAAACGGAATACGATCATATAGTAGCCGGGTAGGACTAGGCAGTTTGATGCGATACGCCAGGCGTAATGCGTGTCTTTCAATGATCTGGAGGCGGGTGTAGAATTTGTTACTGGCATTAAGCCATGCGATGTGTCCATGAAGTATAGATGGTCGTATGAAGACTTTATAAGTATGTAACACAGTCTCTTGATGAAGGCCCCATGAAGTACCGACTAATCTCTTCAGAAGATTCAGTTCATTTTGCGCTAGAGATATGAGATGCTGAAGATGTCCACGCCATGAAAGATGGTCATCAAAGATTACACCCAAATACCTCGCTGTACGTGTGACAGAAATGCGTGTACCTGCTATGGTAACATGTAAAAGAGATCTATTGCGGCGGACCCGACTGGTACGTCCTGATGGTAGGATGACAAGTGCCTGTGTTTTAGTGGAGTTGATTCGCAATCGCCAAGTATTACACCAGTCACAGAACTGATTTATTGCCTCTTGAAGTATACTATTGATATGCTGAATAGATTTCCCACAGGCAAGGTAAGCAGTATCATCTGCAAAAGTAAAGGTGTGGATAGGGTCAGGAGGAACAGGCAAATCTCGAACATATAATATATATAGGAGTGGCGATAGCGCTGACCCTTGGGGTACACCAGTAAGTGGGAAAATAGGAAAGGATAAAGATGAATTAATGCAGACATATGCTATGCGATTGGTAAGATAGTGATAAACCAGTCTGATATATGCGAGTGGTAGTCGTAGAAGATGAAGTTTGTAAATTAATCCATCGTGCCAAACTGAATCGAAAGCCTTTTCCAAATCAAATAACAATAAACAGGAAGGTTGGATGCTATTGAAGTGGTTGGTAAGAATAGTGGTAAGTTTGAGTAGATTATCACTGAGACTGTAGTTGGGGCGAAATCCAGTTTGGTGTAGAGGAATGTGATTGTGGAAGAGGTGAGTATGTAGGCGACGAACTAATATGCGTTCAAGTATCTTTCCCAGTGTGGACGTAAGTTATATTGGGCGGTAAGACTCTGCCTTTGTGTTATCCTTATGTGGTTTCAAAAACATTAAAACCTTTGAGGTTTTCCAAGAAGCCGGATAATCACCAGTTCGAAGTATAAGATTATATATAGCAGAAAGTAGAAGCAGAACCACCAGTGGAGCCTCTTTAATATGTCGGTAAGTTATACCATCAAACCCAGGAGCTGTATTCTTCTTATTAGCTAAGACTTTGGTGATTTCCAAAGGTGTAATTGGATGAGTAAGAGGATGATCCGAATCCAAGTCATGACTAGCACTAATGCGAAGATGTGTTTGATGTGGATCTGTTACGTTGCTGATTCTAGTGAGTAAACGTTCAGGGGTATAGGAAATGACTGGTGGCGTAAAAATGCTTTGAAGCGATTGAGCAAAAATGTTAGCCTTCTCTGTGTCAGTTTGTAGCGAGGTCTGATTGACGATGAGCGGGTAAGAGAGAGACGAGCGTCTCCCACAGAGCCTGTGAAAGGCATTCCAGAATTTGGTAGGATTATGTTCCTGATCAAGATGGTTAACTGTTTGGATCCACTTACGTCTTTTATAGGCAATGATATAATGGTGAACTTAGCGTAGATATTGGCGCTGTAGTTGTAAAAGCCCAGGATCACGTGTGCGAAGATATTCATGGTATGCCTGCCGTGCAAGAGCAACTAGTGTGCGATATTGAGGAGGAAGTGCGGGTCGAGCATAATTAGATCTAATCGTGGGTATATGCTGGTGGCTACTATGTTGTATAGCAGTAGTGAGCGTATCGAGCGTGGTATGTAAGTCAGAGTGATGTACTGGAGTATTCACAATAGAGAGTGTAGTAGTCAAATCTTCTCGATATTTTTCCCAGTTAGCACGGTCATAACAGAGAACGTTACGTGGTGGTGTGTCAGGAGCTTGACGGTGGTTGGGAAAATGTAAAGTCACTTTAACTGGGTCGTGGTCACTACCGATGGAAGATAGAACATGACAGTTGATGAATGGTTGTAATGTAGATGAGACAATGACTGCGTCAGGAGTTGTATCCGAGGAAGGTCGGGTATGTCTTGGTAATGCACATAGTTCAGCATTTGTATGGAGCATTAGAAATTGATGGAAGTTCTGTTGTTGCGTAAGAGTGCGACTGGATAAATTGAGATCAGTCATAATAATATAATGACGGAACGTGGTGTCCATGTATTGGAAGAATGTCAAGGGAATTTGAACATTAGGTCTAACATACATAGTAGCAAAGGCAATAGTACGTGAAGGAAAATAGATCAGGGTTATGTTGTGCTCCGGAAGAGGGGCCTGAAAGTGATGCGTGATCATGCGTTGAGGTAGTCTGCTTCGTACTCCTATAAGGGTTCCGCTATTTGCTCGATCTCCAGGTGGACCATCGCAACGAGAAATAGTATATGGCTGATAATGCACATGTTGGTGTGGCAAAAGATATGTTTCGTTCAACGCAAAGGCGTGAACATTTTCTTCCAGTAGTAAAGTGTGAAGTAGTACCCTTCGAGTGTTGAAGGAGCGGATGTTTAAAAACAGAAATGATAAATCCATGATTATACGTATAATTGTAGACAGGTGTTGAAACAGGATGAAGCTGAAAGTGAACATGTTGGCCAGAATATGTAGCATAAAGTTGAATGTTATATAGTTGCTTAACTGTAAACATGACTTGATTAAGAATATGAGAACGCAGAAATGGATGAATGTTTTGGGTAGTAACTGTAAAGAAACGGATCATGTCTTCAATCGTAACAGGATGAGTTAACGAATTATTTGGTGGCGTTGGACGGTCAGACGTTCTGATTGGAACTGTAAGCTGTGGTTGAGTAGGATCAACTGATGGTTTGGCCTTACATTTAGAACTGTAAGTTGGATGCTGATCAGAGCATGTGTTGCATTTAGTATTTGTATTTCCATTAGGACAATTTCGAGTAGCATGAGGTTGGGTACAGTAACCACAAATCAAAGAATTTTTACAATCTTTGGTCACATGTTGATTATATGTTTGGCATCGTTCACAGCGTATAGGCTGCGGTGCTGGAGTTCTTGAAGGTTCAACCTTGTGTCTCCGTCTGTAAATGTATGCTCCTGTAAGAAGTAGGTGATCAACTACAGATTGTTCAGGAGTTAATACACGTACTAGATAGGTGGGTCCACGGTCATTCCGGATTCGAATGCACTTATGTACTTGAACTTGTTCCGCTTTCAGCTCTTCCTCGATTTCAGTGTCTGTATATTCAAAGTCAACGCCCTTGATGACTACAGATAACATAGGTGGCTTTCGAGGAGGCGGAGGTTGTTTGTTCTGTCTGGGTTGGAGTTCTGTTATATTGGCGTCTTTGCCAAAAATCTCAAAAGTTGCCTTGTTCCGCACATGGCGATGGAAATCCGGGTTAAAGGATTTCAAAATAACTCCATTATTTCTGAATATAATTTCACTGATTTCGACACGCGGAACATATTTTATAAGTTGCTGAAAGATGTGTTTTGGAGTCTTGAATTTCGTGTCGAAATTTGTCAGTAGAAAGTTGTAAAGAGTTGGCTGTTGAGGATTGACAGAAGCAGACGGAATAGCAGAAGTCTCTGTTGAAGTGTAATCCATAGATGTATCGTGGAGATTAGTTTCAGATGGAATTCGTACTGGCGAGCGTGAGCGAGAACGTGCAGGTTTAGAAGGAGCTGTCTCTTTGGTACTAGATGTTCTAGATCGTTTTGGTGAGCGAGAACGAGATGGAGGTGAAGAGACATTTTTGGAAGATTTAGCAGAAGTAGATGAACGTTGAGATACTGTCCGAGGAAGTCCGTTATGCATGGCCTAATTCGTATGCAAAGTTCGAGATCCAAAAGAGCAACCTGTGTCGCAAAGCGACAAGAAGTTGGTCAGAGTATAAAAACAATGACCTTCAAAATCGTAAATTAATACCCTCCAGAAGATAAAAACCTTCTGTCAGACTCCTAAGTAGGGTAACTGTACTGGTCTAACAAGTACGTTTACTATACTTGATCACAGCATAGTATAGTAACTGCTACAAGAGGAGCTAGGTTCGACGAAAGATGTGGACGCCCTACCTTATAAGCCACCAATATCACAAGTATTTAACAACTAACAGTGAGAATTTGTTTGGGTGATACTCTTCCCTATAAGCAAAGACGTAAAAGGATCTTGCTATTTGTACCGTAAAGCAACGTAAAACGCATTATGTTTCCTGAACACATTACAAAATTATTGTTACGAGTGTGTGAATTATTTGACGACAATTACATAACTAGTAGTGCTACCATCTAGTGTGGATATTTGTACTAGAAACATGTCCCATAACATTTTATTCATTTAAATCTCAGAATATGCATAAACCTCCGTAAATAAACTTTCCTTCACATTTCTCTATTAATTTATGTAGAATCCATATTTTAATAACTGTTTTCCTATTCCTTCGGATGTATTCATAATTCTTAAAACTTTTCGTTCTTAAAATTGCAAATGGCGACCTTGCTGTTTGTACTTCTAGTAATGCAGTGTTATCAGTAAACAAGTTTCGGAGTGTTAAATTTGCCTTGTGTGAAAATCGGTTGATAACAACACAGTGTTTTAAATTAAATTAACCTTCTTGAATTGGTAACCTTCTTCTAACCTATTTTATAGGTTAATAGCAACCAAACACTGGATTGTTTCTACACATTTTCTAGTAACCTTTCTTGATTGATTACCGGCGACCTCGTAAAATTAACCTTTTTTGTCTCAGAAGGGTTGTTACAAATTATTAACTGGTTCTAGCAGCTAAATTGTCCATTAACCCCCACTAGGTTACCACTTATTTTTCTCAGTGTATTAACAGAAACGTGGTTAGATGATAATATTTTTAATAATGAATTTATTGACGATCGATACAACGCGTTTCGTAATGATAGAGTATCTAAAGGAGGAAGGGGTGTTCTTGTCGCTGCCTTGAATAAATACCAAACTGAAAATATAGAAATTAGTATTAATGGTGTCGAAACTGTGTGTATTAAGTTATAGTTTGGGATAAATACTTTTGTTATTTCAACGGTTTATTTTCCACCAAAGTCTAAATTAGATAAGTATGTTGAATATTACCGATTAATGGAAAATATTATTTCTAACCAGTATCAGGTAGTGATTGCTGGTGACTTTAATATCGATGAAGTTAAAGATAATAATACAGACCTACTACACAATGGTAACATTTGAATTGCTCTTGCGAATTTTTTATCTCTTTGTGATCTAAAATTGGTAAATGATATTAAAAATAAAAATGAAAGAACATTGGACCTGGTTTCTGTTAACCAAAGTACAGATTGTAGTATTGCTAAAAATGCTTGTGCACTATTAAAAGAGGATGATCATCATCCATCTTTGCTAATGCAAATATTAGTAACAGGAAAAATAACTTATGCAAAACAGAGTCAGGTGACAATGTTTAATTATAGCAAAGCTGACTTTGTTAATATTTATACTTCCTTAAGAGATGAAAATTGGGATGTAGTAATAATGAGTCACAATCCTGAGAGTGCATTAAACAAATGTTACGACATTGTTAACAATATTATTTATAAGAACGTGCCTACAAAGGTGGTAAATGCAAGACATCTTTATCCTCCCTGGTTTTCTTCCTAATCATTAAATGTATAAAGGAAAAAGAATTTTGTGGAAAACGGCAGAAATACTCGGTTTATTATCATAATAAATTTCTTGAATTGAGAAGGAATTTAAAAAGTATGATTGATTCATCATATAAATTATATATCTCTCAGATAGAGTCTACTCTTGTCAAAGATACAAAACCACTTTGGGCATTTATAAAAAATAAAAAAAGTCAAATTGCTGTATGACTATAAAAAATGAAGTATTGATGTCAAATGAATCGATATCTAATGCCTTTGCAGATTACTTTAAAAATGTGTATTCTCCTTCCCCTTGCACATATAGTAAATTTGATTCAGTTGACACAATAGTTTCTCAATGTCTTTCTCTATATCCAGTTACTGATTCGGAATACAATGAAGCAGTGAAAAAATTAAAACCCACAAAATCTAGTGGACCTGACTTGATTCCAGCATACATTTTTAAAGGCTGCTGTTCAGTGTTGAAAATTCCGTTGTCATATTTATAATTTAATTTTAAAAACACAAATATATCCTAAGCTCTGGAAAAATTCAAGAGTCTGTCCAATCCATAAATCAGGTAATCCTTTAGAGATAGGAAATTACAGACCCATTTCGGTTATTTCAGCCCCATCAAAAATATTTGAAAATATATTATACAGAAGAATATATAATCATGTTAAACCATATATATCTATTAATCAACATGGTTTTTGTCAAGGAAAATCTACTGTAACAAATTTGGTTAACTTTGTTCAATATATATTTAATTCCTTTAATAATGGAAACATGATTGACACAGTTTATTTGGATTTTTCAAAAGCTTTTGATACTCTGGATCATGATATTCTACTAAATAAATTGTCTAAATTTGGTTTTTGTGACAATTGTTTAAAACTGATTTCTTCTTATCTGAGTGATCGACAACAATTCGTAACATATAGACATACAAATTCTTACATATATAAGGTAAATTCTGGGGTACCACAAGGTTCCAATTTGGGACCTTTATTTCTTTATTGTTCATTAATGACTTACCAGATATCTTCAAATACTCCAGGTGTTTGTTATTTGCTGATGATGTCAAATTATTTAAAGAGATAAAAACATTCACTTACTGCAATGAATTAAATTCTGATTTATCAAGGGCATACAGATGGAGTTTAGACAATAAGTTATATTTTAACTCAAATAAATGCTGTGTCACATCTTTTTCTAGAAAGAGAAAAGCATTATGTTACGATTATCAATTGTCTGGAAAAAGTTTAAAAAGATGTAATGTTGTAAAAGATCTTGGGTCACATTGGATGATAAATTAACCTTTGAATTTCATATTAACAAAATGTGTAATGAGGCTTTCAAATTACTTGGATTTATGTTTAGAAATACTCAGGTGATGAAAAATGCATTTGCTTTGACTAATTTATTTAATAGTCTTATAAGAAGTAAGTTAGAATATGCTAGCCTCATATGGTTTCCATACACTAGAAAGAATATAGAGAAAATTGAACGTGTACAAAATAAGTTTCTATGATTTCTTTTTTATAAAAAATACAATAAATCCTCGTATTTTGAAAGGACTTCTTCTAAATCTTTACTCGAAAAATTTGCTGTAACTTCGTTATATACCAGAAGAGAAATAAGTCAAAATATCTTTTAGTATAAAATTGTTAATGGTGTTATTAATAATCCCGACTTTCTGGGTTCACTTTGTTTTAATGTGAAGAAAGATATATTGCGTATTAGGTTACCCTTTTATTATGGTATTTCACGCTCTAATTTTCACCAATTTTCACCTGTCATAAGGCTTAGTAAAAACATAATGAACTCGTACAGCGTAACTCAAATATTGATTTTTCTTTACAATTTAAAGTATATGTGTCAAAAAATAAAGAAGTAGTTTAGATTTTACTTGCTGTTAATATTGGATAAAGATTTTCTTTTTATTTTTGATACATATCTAGGTAAATATATTTAAAATTTGCTGGAGTGCAAGTAAGAAGTCTCAGTTATAGAAGTAATGTGGAAATGAAATTGATAGTAACTTATTTGTAATTATAAATTGTAAAAGCATTATGTATTGTAGAAAAAATGTTTGTATAGTTCTGCATCTTGCAATATTCTTTTTGATTATTGTAGTTAATACTGTAATAGGTACTTATATATGACGTCTTCTTTTTCTCTTCTGTTTTTTTTTTCTCTTGTAATAATATTTTCAAACATATGCTTGTACATCTATTGTAATTGGGGGGAAACCCCTGTTATAGGTAATAATAAATAAATAAATAAATAAAATCCTGTACTGGGGAGGTCGGTGTGAGTCTACCCTGTGTATTATCCATAATCTGGAAAGAAAGATAACACAAAATTGGAGATCTAAGATGGAAATTATTATGCTTTTTAACCAGGATTCGTTTTTTTTAAATTTGTATTTATTAAATTTTGTTTTTCTTCTACCTATCCTGTAACAATTAAGTAGTGTGGGGGGGAAGGCACTCGGGCAGAATACGGTACTCGGCGTCGGCGACGTCGAAGGTTACGTCGGCAAAGGAGGGTGATACCGGTTAATACTAGGGCTACTAAGCCACTAACTAGAGTGACTACCATGAAACATACGTTAATAAGATACACTCTATAGTACTCTGTTGACATGATTTCACTGCGGGTACTGCTGGGTCTCAAGGCACAGGGGTAACAGAAAAACGGCACCGTTGAGTGAGTAACGTGTTTTAACCACTGAACGGGAAGGAGTTTAACAATACGGGACTTCTCAAATTGGTCGGTGATGCATGGATAAATTGGCTGTTGGGTTATGCCCTGAAGCTTTACCGAGCATCTGCATCCAAGATTGATGAGAAAACTCCCATAATCGTCTGGGGAGGATGTATTAGGGATATCGGCTTCCGGACAGGAAATGTGAATTCCCAATTCTTTTCTGGCTAATATGGTAACAGTAGTAAAATTTAATCGATGGAATAGTTCAATATTCGGGAGGTACTGGCATGTCATAGGGCAATTCTGTTGAATTGCTGTAGAGTTCGAGTGAAGAAGGGCCATAAAGCAAGGCAGGGTCGCAAACTCTGATGGTTGAAATTCGCGAACCAGACATATCGGTTCTCGTGAAAACTGACAGTCAACTGTTAAGAGCTTGTCCAGCGGAGACCGTAATACTACATGCCGTATGGGTATATCCACATGTCAAACCTGGTCCTCCCTTTGAAACGGAATGAGTCGAAGATGCAACAGTTTTAGGGTTGTTCCTTTTCATCGTAAGGGTAATTTGATAGCCATAATAACTTTTGTTGGTGCTATAATGCATTCACTAAACTTATGCGCGTAGAGAATAGAAATGTCCGTTGGTGGGATAACGAGTTCGTATGAGGTGATTACTAGCTGTCGCTGCAGCGCGAAAGTTAAATTATGTAATAAACTGGGAGGGATTAAGGTCGGTGTGACGACGTGCATCATGCAAGCGGAAACAAGCTGGTTCCAAGTGAGATTATTAAGGATAGTCTTTAGAACTTTCCACGGTATCATTGATGCGTGTTGTGCTGAACGCAGATGATTCAAAAAGGTTTGTAGTTGCGACTCAGTAATCCAACTTTGTTGGACATGAACTTTAGTGACAAAGACAAATGCATAACTTTGTTGACTGTGATCTTTCATTAAAATCTCAATATCATTTTTGGGGAGTTCGTCCCACTTACTGGTGTCTGATGGGACGAATGCTTCATATTGAAATTCCAATACTAAAGGTAACGAAAAATCGTAAAGAATACATGTGGGTCATGTTCTGTAATAATACCTGAATGTGCCAATGTTGAGAGTTCGACTGCATGCGTCCCCCCGCATGTAGTCACTATAAGGATTGATCCCACAACTAGTCATAATGGGGTACTTCGGGGCGCAATGGGAGGACGACCAACTGGGGGTAAGGATTGGTCATTATTGGAAGTATTCGAGCTACCACGCAGGGCTGAAAATAGTTTTAGACAGAGAACTCTATAACAACAGATGTAGAATATACCAAGCACTGCCATACCGAAAACTGAATATAACAAGTGTTCATGAATGATTCCCTGGGCTTTCGCAGAAGTTGGTAGCGTGAAAATAAAAGACCAAAGGTTCGACCGTAGTTGGAAGGCTACGTAAAGTAAGCACAGGGTGATGCCTGTATTCCAGATAAAAAGAATAGATAAGTACGGTCTACTAATGAGCTTAGTTATATGGAATTCGTTTGGTAGTGAAAGGGGAATCAGTCGTTCTGACCTTAAGGGAGGTTCAAAATAATTTACCCTCACTGACCAATTTTGGTTCAACGTAGAATTAAGATCAGTGAATTCGATTTCGTCAAATAGGTTCATTGGCAACTTTAAAGTTTTCAGGGGTAGCCAGGTTAATGGTAGAAGCCGTTTTACCGAAGGGTTGGAAACAGAGTCGTGCGGGCAAAGAAAACGCTTTGGGATTTGCAAACACTGATCTACCTCCAAAGTACATTGACAATTGAGAGTGATCTTAAGAGAACCCGGGCTTTTAGGATCTTGTTTAATAACTTCCGTTCGTTCAGGACAGGTTAGGGTCATTTTGGCTGGTGGATTAGTAATGAGAAATTCGTCTTGGTGCAAGGGGCTAATCACCATATGTGTATTCGGCTGACATTGGAAAGTGCAGAATTGATTTATTTCCTCCACCGAGGAGGTTTGCCATAAATGATAAATGCATTTCGGGGCCTGAAAGGAGGTGATAGTCACTTCCGGTACCTTGCAAAGTCCATCAGATCGACTTAAGCAGGATACAATCTCGTGTTCAACTAAAAGGGTTTCGAATTCTGAATTCGTGGCTAAAATAGTCGGTTCATGGTTTACTTTACACGTTTGGTTTTGATAATGGAATGGAAGGAGGATTAAATGAATCAATTTAAAAGGCTTTAGGCCCCTGATAATGGGGATTTTCGTGATTGATGTTACGCGATCATTCGAAAAGTGACAGGTAGTGGTTCTTAGGTTATAATAACGAAAAATTTCGGTTGCAGGGATGGCTAAGGAATAGCCTTGCTTTTGTAAGCAAATCGATAAGGCGCGCAGATCGTGAGTTGTTTAGGATTAACCGCGCTTAAGGACATACTACCTTCGATGCATGCCGAATGAATATCCTTGTTTTGTCGTTCATACTGTAGAGAGGCCAATAGTTTGCTTAGCACTAGTACCTGTACGGAAAGTGCAGTGTCATGGTTTCTATGTTCTTCCTCAATTACTCGGTTCACCGTTTTCTGCAGTGCTTTGATTTTTGATTGAACGGATTGTGACGCATTTTCTACCTGGAGGGAGGAGTTCTTAGTCGCATCCCGTGTGAGAACGATATTACGATGATCGGCATGTATTTGGGTTACTATCTGATCGATTAACTCCACAATTTTTCGTTGTGTAGTTACGTAATTCTGGAATGTACTTTTCGACACGGTGTTACAACACCATGAGAGAAAATTACCTACAAAATCCAAACCGCACTTAGATTTGTCTGACTGGAACATTGCTAAATCTAAAAATTCGTTCTGTAGTTGGAAGTCTGTAACTTTTTGAATGTCGACGGTGGATTGCAACAATTGACAGGAATGCTCCAGTGCGTCACGAGACTTGTCACAATACCCCGACGTGAAGGCTTGCTGAATAGTCCGGAATTCATCCTGAAGCTGAGGTAAGCGGTATATAGGGAAGGTATAGACCAACATTGCTAGTTTATGGTAAGCTACCTGTGAAGTCAATTGTTCCCAGAATACTCCGGCGTTAGCGAGTACTGAAACAGTCATCTCTGGCGTAGTGGGTAGAACAGCCATACCTATTATACCCAGGAGGGTAGGGAAATATCGTTGCCTCATTTTGCTTTTGTAAGAGAGAAATTATAGATCATTCTAGATCAGTCTAGGGCCTGTTCTAGATCAATAAAGGTCGTCCCGTTGTAATAAAGATGTGCCTTGTGATCTTATCTGATGTTTTTTATTATTATTAATCCCTATATTATTAAGCCAACATGTCTTTTTAATTGCTACTTACTTAAGGTAGTATTATAGGCATATTCAATTTACGATAAGATTTCAATCATTGCAGCTCCCATTGGGGATTTTCCTCGGGGGATCAGAAGAGTTACTCAGGGTGACTCAGGAGAAAAGAAGAGGCATCCTCCAAACAAGAGGAGTACCTAGGAAAGTGTTGAGCATCCTGCATCCCCTGCGAGAACGACATGTAAGTGAGAATTTGTAAACAAGAGAGATAAAGTTTGTCTTAGATAAGGAGAATGGGGACATGCCTTCCGTTTCCATAAATGGTTTTTGTAGCAAAACGTATATTGCCTTCCTTTAGAAGTTTTTTTCCGTTTTATCAGAATGGGGTCGGAAGTTCGTCTCGGTTTGTCAGGTACGTACATTAGTTCAGACTCGAAAAGTAGTATAATGCCAGATTTCGACGAGCGCGCCTTTGAATTGTTCCTTCCGTTCATCACTTTTGTGAATGATTTGTGGTGGTGGTTTGTGAATGAGGGGCTTCCGCTTATCCTCGCAACAGACATTCGCGACCAACTGGAGTGTGCGGTGCGTACTGTTTGGAGAGAATCAGACGGAGCGGAGGCTTTGAAGAATACTTTGGACACTTTAATGGGGCGTCTTCAATTGTGGATAAATTTCATTTTGGCCGGGTGGCCCTTTCTTAACTTTCGTCTCTCCTTCAAACAGAGGTTTGGAGTATGGTGGGCTGTGTTGGATTCCATAGAGTAGGTAAGTTGAAGCTAGGAGTGTTATATTGTTGCAAAAGGCCAGGAGACAGGATTAGTCCGAATAACCTAACTATTTAAAACGTGATTAGTTCTTCTTGCAAGACTTCATCCCAGGTTACGGGTCGGGAAGTAAATCGTAAATGGAGTGAATTGTCATTCGTGTCCATTAGTAAGTATACGCGGAATCCGAAGCCATAAGTCGCGTAAACATCTTTCATCCATCTTATGGTTCTCGAACCGAATGTATGTAACCAACACTTGAATAGCATAAAGTATCCTATCTTATGTATTTCAATGGCAGGTACCGACGTAGGTAGTAACGGAAAAAGGTCGGTAGTATCTTATCGGCCTGTCGGGGAGGAATGGAATAAAAGAGTTTTCTCAAAGTTTCCGTTCCCATAGTGTGATATACTCCCATGCCCGTAAGGGGATAACACTGCCTCTATTAATTGTAATACGGTAGTCCGGTTCGCCAGAATTGGATGTCTTGGAGATATCCGTTTCCTGATAATGACAACAAGTGCAGGTGTTTAGTAGCCATTGACTGATCCTGGACATAGTGCAACCCTTCTATAATCGTTTGTGTTAAGACACGAATAGCTTCAGTCAGTGCGTTAGCAGTCAAATTCCTGCTAACGAGACTAGCACAAATGGCTTCTAAGGCTTCTATAAAATCGTGCGTTAGATGAATGTAAACTAGATCTGGCTGAAATTCTCGGTTTAAAATCGTAATGATTTTAGCAGCAAACGATTTAGAAAAGTAATGACGATTTGTCATGCGCGTTATAAGCTGCATTAGTTAGCACAATTTGAAAATCAACTTACGATGTCCACTTCTAGGGAACCTCGTGAAACAGAGGGTGGCTAGTGGGAAAACAAAACACAAAGAATAATAATGGTAGACTTTGGCATAGGAACGGGATTTTTTTTCGTATTCTACACTACTATACATTAGAGTAAGAAAAAGTATTGTATATAATTCTAATGTAATCAGTATTTGATTCTTGTCGACCAGTTCACCACACTCAATTTTTTAAGAAAGATAGAGTAATGCGCAATGTATGGATCATAGAGTTTTGCCGAAAATGCCGAGGCTTTGTATTCTATGTATATTATGTATCCTTTATCATAAAATCTTGCCCATTTTTTATTTCTCTTCCCTCATTTTTTTGTGAGTGTTTCTTCCCTCATTTTTGTGAGTGTTTAACGGGTATTGTCAGGATCCGCGAAAGGGTTAACCCAAACCGGCGTTTTTATCTTCTGATCATACCAGGTATACACCCGCAGCACTTGGTCGGCACTACGATCGTACTGGGCGTACTCATTCGGAGAATGAGGACAGGGGGTCATTGGATCTGGAAGGTCTTCTAGTGGTACGGAAATACAGGGTTTCAGATCCATAACAAGGAACTGGTGGAATGCTTCCCGTAAAATAGAGGCCGCCGGTTCCCCATAGGTAAATATAACAGAACCAATGGGTATGCGGTGCCTCAGCTCGTCCAAGGCTTCATCCAAATAGCAGTCGCCTTGCTCATAGCCCACCGAATGCATCTGTTCGTACAGCCATACTGTTATTTGCTGGGAAGCTGTCAATTGGCCGTACGGAATTTATGGTTTCAACAATTAAGAGAAGGTACATCAGGTATTTGGTCTCTGAACCGCGGAGGCATCAATAGGACTGACAACTCCTTAAGTATCGACACTCCGGGCGCTAACTGAACGCTTTCTAAAGCCATGAAATAAGCGGGAGCCAGATAATACCTTTCGTTCGTAGTTTCGTTTTCTGCTACGTTCGCGTCAACCTCAATTATCTCGGACTCTTCTGCTGACTGTGCCATAATTATTCGTAGACTAATCTAGAAGTAAAAAGTACTAGTTCATGTCTTGTGCTTGCATTGCTTTAAACTTAATCTAGACATATATCTTAATGAAAGTATTCGATATTTCTATTTTTGTTACTATTCATTTTCCCTATAGCTTACACTATAGCTCGTTCCTACACAATATGGTTAAACATCTACTAATTATATATATATGTTCCCTCTAGTTCTCTTTAGTTTGTTTCACTTACTCTTTTGGTTTTTGTGAAGATGGAGCCCTAACTCGGCTTTCTTGTGTCGTAGGTCTCCCAGATGGCGTAAGGGGTTGCTGCACCCTTAGGGGACGTTTAGAATAATTTTGCTGAGTTTGCCTAGTGTCCGTGTGCCAATTACAATTTCCGTTAGTTCTATGGCTTACCCCTTGCGGGCCCCTTGCTGGGGCCTTGTCAGTTAAGGGAGTTCCTGAAACATGAGTGTTAGCCCAACATTGGGCGCGTAGGTGCTTTGGCATTCCACATCTGAAACATGTCATGGGGCTTTGATTCTTGGATTTCTCTACTATGAACGTGGGCAATCTCCGTGGGGTTGCTTTGGTAGCCGGGGGTTTACGAGTAGCCGACGTTTTCAAGGTTCGGGCTGTGGATTGGACAATGGTCAGAGTAGAAGTTTGTGCTCGTCGCATCTGCGAATGAGCTCGCGCCTTCTCATAACACTCGAGGGCAATTTAACCTCCTGTGGAGTCTCGCACCCCCTTTCAATGATATAGCTGAGTGCGTCCGCTGGCAAGCCTCGTAATAAGTGGTGGAACTTGTCCTCATCGCTCATGTTGGGGGAAACTCGTTGACAGTTTCATCATGGCAAAATAATATTGTGAATAAGTTTCCTCGGGTTTCTTCGTTCGATTATGCAAACTAGCGTAGCTATCGGAAAGCTTGTCCGTATTACCGAATGCCGCACGTAGCTTAAGCTCGGCGTCCTCAAATTTAGTAGTAGATTGTAATTCATCACAATGTAGTTCATAAAAGTCTCGCGCGGGGCCATCAAGATAGGAAACCAAATATTTTATTCTATGGGCCTCGCTCCACTTATATAATTTCGCGGCAAGTTTGAACGTTTGTAGGAAATCTTCGAGGGATTCTCCGGGGTTCCACCGTAACTCTCAATTTTAATACTAGGTATATTCGGTGTTATAGTACTTGTCGTAGCCATCTTAGTTCTGTTTGTCAGCAAGTCACAACAAGCAAATATAAGCAGGGCAGATTATATGGTGACTTACGTGAGTCTGTCAACAGAAAGATCAAGATCTTAGCAGTTACCAGAGAGGGTCGTCCTGACTGGGAACAAGAACACACATCGTTAGACGTTTTCGATTATGATACGCAAAATTATAACCTTTACTATGTTAGGTAATGAAAATAACCAGACAGTAGATATGACCTTAATTCCACATGAGTTTGCAAGCTGTACTATGGGAACCAAGCCCTGTACTTGGTAATTCAACACAAAATAAAAACTGCAACAGACCAACACAAATAGCGAAAATTTTCCTTTTTGTACTAGTATACCTGTAATTCTCATAAGGACTAATACCATAATTTTAGCAGGAGCTCCATGGAGAAGAAAAAGAAAACAAAATGAGCATGCAAGATAACATCTAAAGACGAGTATTGTTAGCTTGAGCCTTCAAATTTCTCGGGGGTTTCGTTTCCCTAATTTTGTGCACCGCTCGTTCTCCCCCATCTTTGGTGTCTTAACACACGCACACTTGAGCTGCCTAATAATTCATTGCGACCTCAAAAATGGGGTGGAGAAACAAGCCCAATTGTTTTTCTGATTACTGTCATAAGTGGGACGTCCCGTTTCTACATTTGTCGTACCCTCAGCGTAGTAGGCCTTGAGTATGGTGAGAAAATGTGCCCGTTCAACATATTCAGGGCGACTACACTACAACGTGCAGTTACCCAATTAGTACTTTCGTTTCTTAATCATCGTTGCTATCGCTATCTATCCCGTCAGTGGACGGTGAAGGACGCGAGTAAGATTTCTTCAGTCTTTCAATGGTCACTATTTGCGATTTATTAGGGTCTGCTACTAGTTCAATCTTACAAGCGTTTGAAGGTGTGACATTCCGTACAATATAAGGTTCCAAGTATTTTTGGGTCAGTTTAGGACTGACATTCTTTTTCGGCAAATAATCTCTACATAAAACTAAATCGCCAACCTTTAGCTTGATCGGTTGTCTATGTTGATCTACCCTCAATTTAGTTCGTTGTTGAGCTCGCGCCATAGCTTTTGAGCCAGGCGACGTATCAAGCGCAATTGTTTCTGGTGGTCTTGTACTTTGCTAAATTGATAGTGACTATCCAATTGGTTTGGAAATCTTGCTTTCTGGCCGAAAACTATTTCGTAAGGAGAATATTTTCGAATGGGAGAGATAGAAATATTATATGCGTAGGCGCATAGCCGCACATACTCGGCCCAGCGCCTCGGCTGTTTTGCCGTATATTTTGCCAGAAAATTGGTAATAACTGAGTTGAATTGTTCGCATAAGCCTATGTAGAGGGTTTAAACGCTGCGGTTCGTACATGTTTTATGTCGAATATATCGTTAAACTCCTTCATTAAATTCGAGCAAAAATTTGAAGCTTGGTCCGTTAGAATAGTTTTTGGCGGACCAAATCGAGTAATTAGCTCATCTACAATGGCTCTTGCTACGGTTAGTTCCTTCGTGTTTCTTAAAGGTACTAATACCGCGAAATGACTAAGGTATTCGACCATGACTAAGATATACCGGTATCCGGCACTTCGGTGAATTGGTCCAAAAATATCTAAACTTCATCTACTAAATAGTTCGTCCTGCACGGGTAGGGGGTGCAAGAAACCCTGTTTCTTTTCTCGCGGAATATTCACTCTTTGACACTCGTCACACGAGCGGACATATTGCTTGATAATTCTTCCCATGTTTGGGAAGTAGTATCGTTCATTTACTTTTGAGTAGGTCCGAGAGAAGCCCGAATGGCCGCCACAAAGAGGCGAAGTATGAGCATCTTTTAGAACCTCATTCACCGCTTCGTCTGGCACCACTAGCTTGTTAACACTGTTCAAAGTTCGATGTAATACCCCGTCGATTAAAACATACGATTTTAGCGTACAATCAGTAGGATCAGTTTCCTTTTTCCGAATAAGCTCCCTGAGTACGGGATCCTTTTGTTGTAACACTTTCCTGTCTATCTTAGGCCCTAAAGTCAACTGATAGACGTCTACGCAGTCCTCTTCGTGACAATACTTAGAGGACAATTCCTGTTGTAGTGGACATCGCGACAAGAAATCAGCCGTCACGTTGTTCCTGCCGCTTACATGCTCGATTGTACACTGATAGGGCTGCAAACGTATCGCCCATCACATTAATCTCGAGTTCAGCATTTTATTGTTTTTGAGGTAGCAAATGCCACAAGCATCTGTCCTCACTATAAAGGGCCAGTCCCCGTGCAAGAAATGGAAATGGAGGATAGTTTTTGTTAAGAACAAAGCCTCCAGGTCTGGAGTCGAATAGTTAAGCTCAGTCAGGCTCAACGATTTAGAGAAATAGGCGATCGGGTGCTCCAAATTGTCTTCTTTAACTTGAGCGACGTAACCTCCGATGCCATCCCGGCTGGTATCGGAGTAGACAATTACGTCTTGCTGGGGGTCAAAATGGGCTGAGATTGGGGCGGAGATTAGACGCTGCTTAAGGGTATCCCAGGCAGTTCGTTCAGTCTCCCCAAACTCAAACTTGGCGTTCTTCTATCCTTGAAAAGTTCTGTACATACGAACGATAGAACAAACAAAGTCCTATAAAACACCGAACGTCTTTTACAGATTTTTGGTAGGGCACCTTAGAAATGGCCTCGACCTTAGTGGGGTCCACACCAAATCCGCAGCGGTCCACCATGTGGCCGAGAACAGAGGCTTCTTCATACGCGAAAAAACACTTCTTTGAGATTGGCTTCTCTAAGTCGAGTTAAGATAGTTGGTGTCCTATGCAACAATTCTGGGAAGGATGGACTAGGACAAATAATATCATCTAAGTAAACCATTAAGTATTTCCATTTTAGGTCAGCTAGAACCACATCCATCATATTCTGGAAGAGAGCCGGTGCTGTTGCTGGGCCGAAAGGGAGACGTAAGAACTCGAACTTACCGCTGCTACAAACAAAAGCGATCTTTTCTATATCGCTAGGTTTTATAAGCATCTGATAATATCCCGATTGTAGGTTCAGCGTGGTAATAAACTGTCTGTCATTTAGGAATGTTAGGACCTCGTCTATGCGCGGAATCGGATACAGGTTTGGTTTTAATATTAGGTATTGGATGCGTATTGTTCTTTTTGTGATGCGTATTGTCCTTTTTAGGCACCACCACTACGGGGCTGGAGTATGGACTCCGGCTCCGTCGAATAATGTTGCCGTCCAGCATCTTCTGGACCTCTGCCGCAATTCTTTCTCTCTGTTTCGGAGTCCCCCTATAGGGGGCTGAGAAATATGAATATCGGTTGTTACTTCAAGCGGGCACATAAATTTGTTCGTGGCCGCCGTGAGACAAGATTTGTCCCAGGCGACGACGTCTCTAAATTCCATAAGTAAGTCAAATAATTGGTCTTTCTCGTGAGGTTCTAAGTTTGGACCTATATTGAGAGCTGTGCTTAACTCTTCCTTAGTTTGGGGTACCTTCTGAGGTGCGTCAGGTATTTCCTCATCATCTCTTTCTTCTTTGTTAGTAAGGCGTATAATTTGGTTAACTATTTGGGTTTCTTCAGGCGGAGATTCGTGAAGAAATTCAGCTGGGGAATCAGCTTCCCCAAATACAGATCACTTAGCAAGGTTTTAGTCCGATCTGAACCTGTGAACACCGGCAGGTGAATCTTGCCATTTACGGTGAAAACGAGTCCCCGAGGGATCATGCAGGAGTACCAGTATTGGACTCCCTCAGAGGGTATAAATTCCCACAAATTGACGTCTAAGTTTGGGGCTGTAATTTCTATGCTGCAATACGTGTTGGGTGGGACTTGCATGTTAGCGGGTAAATGTATCTTATAGACGATATTAGAGAAAAGTTTGAATACCTCTGCACTAAGTCCAACAACCGTTTCTTGCGAGTCATTCTCGAGTGAACTTTGCAAAGGGACCTCTAACGATGGGGTCTCAGTGAGTTTGGCTTCATCTATTTCGCCAATACGAGGTGCCTTCTCGGTAGTAGACGGTTCGTGCACTGCGTTTCTTTGACCTGTCAAACGGGCTGGAAAGCTCCTGTGAGGCGATTCCCCCGAATCGTTGGTGGCGGTGATTTTAGGAGGAGGGAAGGGAGATCCTTCCGGACGTATTGCTTTTGAAGGAACAGGCTTATTCCTTTTTCTTCTACCATTGGCGGAGTGAGAAACGTCTATGGTCTTAGCAATCGAGCTTCTAATTTCCAGTTCCTGAGCACTGGGCATTCTGTTCCCACTACCGCAGCCAGATTCCCTTCCCTTTTTCCTAGCGTGAGGTGGCCTCTTCAAAGGCTTAATAGGCTTAGGGGAGACCTCATTCGATGGTTCTCCAGAGCGTAATGATGTCCGAGACCTAACAGGCGTACGTCGGACATTCTCATCCTTTCCCTTTTGGAAGGGGATGAATGTCCGTCCTGAAAAGTTAGAGGGGGTCTGGTAGGAAACCTGCTTCCTAGCGTGTAAGACTCGATCAGGGGGGTCTGGAGGAATCGTTGTATGACAAACGTAGGTAGTTTCTTCTTTCCTACCTTTGTTCGTAAAGCCTCTATAAGTCTGGATTGGTCGAACCTGCTTCGTCTTTGTATATCTTTTCACGTGTGTTAAATCCAGGATATGAACGGTTCCCTGATGGAAGTTACGGGTATTCCGTGGTATCTAGAACCAAAGCTCTTCGACATGATTTCCATTCCTATCCGCGAGAACTAAGTAATTTGGATGTACAGCGGAAACATATTTATGCAGGAAATCAGCCCCTAAAATTACGTCGTACGAACAAAGATTAGGGTCCATTATAGACAAATCGAGGTATTTTCGACTAGTGGTCTTGAAATGATCCTTAAAATGACACGCCAATCTGACCACCGGTAGGTAGTCCGAAGGCCGAGAACCTCCTCCTTGAATTCGCACGTACACCTTCAGTCGGTACGACACGGGGAACCTAGGTGGCAGGTATTTACTGGATACCAATGAGACGGCCGCTCCCGTGTCTGTTAGGCCAGACGCCCAGCGGTTTCCTATTCTTATTTTAACTGTTCGGAGTAGATTAAGGTCGGCGCTCGGCGCGGAGTCGCTAGCGTAACCGTCCCGATAGGGTTCCTGGTCTTTTCCTGCCTTTTCGTGATCCATGGAATACGAGAAAATTGATACAAACTCAGGGGGTGCATTCGGCTTGGAAGAATGCCAGTCTGGACGATTATTTCTCCAGAGGACGTCAGGGCAGGTTTGCAAATAAGTCTACTTAGCTCTTTTCGCCATTTCGTATTTAAGCAAGTAATCTCTACATTGTTCTAAATCATCTGCCTTCGATATACCTCTGATTGATCTACTTTTCCACGCAGGAATTTAAGATTTTTCTCTAATTTATAAAGGAAAGCTATGCTGTCTTCGCCCGCTCTCTGGCGACGATGTTCTAGGTCGTAGGCAAGACTAGCATGGTAATGGATAGAGGGGAAAGCTAATTGTATTTTATTTTTCAGTTCCGAGTAGCTTAACGTATTATCCCTTGCTATTTCCACCGAATACCAGTCGTATGCTGCCCCCGTCAAACAAATGGGGAAATATCCGCCATTTTTTGGGGTGTCCAGTCATATATGAGTGCCGTAAGTTCGTAGAAAAATAGAAAATTGTCTACCGCCTCATATTTACCAGCGGAAAATAACGGGATCTTCACATCCGGATAAATATGATAGGGTTGAGGTTGATTCGGTGCGCTAACAGCGTTTGGAGCATCTTCAGTTGGTGGTGATAGTTTATTTTCCTTCAAGTATAAACCTGGGACCTGAGGTTTTTGGAAACTGGGCTGAAATGAAGGTTCTGTTACCGGACTAGCTTTAAATTCTCTTTCAGATTTTATATTAATGTTATCTTTGTTTTCTGAACTAGTATCCTGAATTGAACCTGACCCTTGACTACTAAATGTTTGCTTTGAATTACTCTCATACGGGGAGATTTCAGTTGCTCTATCTTCTGATTCGTTTGTGGGGGATTCGATTTCTGTCGAGAGCGTCGCGGAATTTAACCTACTTTCAATACTATCAATTATCGATGGTGATTCAGAACTTTGTTCTGGTCTAACTCCTGTATTTTCCAACGTGTTGGTCCCACTATCTATGGGCGAGCCTGCACTACTAGGTGGAGAGACAAACGCTCTTTTCAGGGGGTCATGCTGCCCGGTTTCCTGATACTTCCTCATTTCCTTAGTGGCGGGTGAATCGTTATACTATGTTCCGAACTGACATAAGGTGCACAAAATAAACTACTACTGGGTCTGACGCTGTTTTTGGACTGAGGTGTACTTGGCGGAAAAGAAGGGGGTGAAGAAGATTTTGGTTTTTTAATCTCTTTTAAACATACTATTGATGGCGCGTATTCGGCGTACTCAAATATTTTCCAACGTTCTCTAAGACTCTTGATTCCGACCATGATTCCTTATCGTTTGAAGCCTTTTCTTCCTCTTCCTGCTTGGGCAACTGAGCGGTAGAAAGGTCCTCATTTTCCTTATCGTCGGCGACTGAAGATTTTGTTTTACTGTCAAGCGTGTTGTCATCCTCTTCTTCACTACTCTTACAGAGCATGAGATCCCTGGCCGTTCTCTGGGGCGTTGATGCTATCAGGGGGTCCCAATTTGAATATGGGAGGTCGTCTCCTGGCCTCCACGGATGTAGGGAGATACATACATTACTGAACGAGGTAGGAGTTAACTCTGGGCTTCTTCTGTGGGAATGCTCTTTTTCTTCCTCGGAGACGGATTCTTCCTCAGCTCGTAGCCTATTTAATTCATATTCTAACCGAGATTCCGTAGGATATCGTCGTCTCCGTATTCAGACGTACTAACGTTTCCATCCGACCATCTAACCTGTTTAACTACATTGAGCAAATTGTCTATACTATCTAGGTGCGCCAGTTTTTCTTCCAAACGCATAACTGAGTCAAACATGACGGGGTTGGTTTGGGTAGCAATGCTACATAACACTTTGAGATCGCGATTTGTCTCAATTCTGATCATCTTTGGAAACCTAAAGTCTGTTTGAACACTAGTGTCCGTTCTTCGCACGGGAGAGTCAGTTTGAATCTCAATATCAAACTTGCTTATTATATGATCTGTGGATAATAAATTCTCGTTGAAAATAATCGGGTCTGTCTGAAAAAGCAATCCAATCCTTTCTACACCCGAGTACGAACAACGAACCACGGTGGTCTGTACCTTTTTATTTTTCTTTCCTTGAATCAGATGCTGTATTATGGCTCCTATCGCTGGCGATAGATCAGCTTGTAAGGACGTTCTGAGTTGTTCTATCATCTCTTCATCCTGACTTTTATTCGAACAGTACGGAGGATTTTCTTTGAGTTCTGTATTTCCTGATCAGAGGCTCTGAGTTCGGTACCTGTTTCAGCCAAGAGAGACTGAACAGTTACACCCGAGTCTTTAACTACATCCCTAATAACAGTTGCAGGAGGCTCCAAGTCAAACTGTTCTGACACAGGTTGAGATGGAATCTCAGATGGTTCATACTTCACTGGAAAATAAATCGCTTCCGGACTAATAGGTGAGTGCGAAGAGAGTAAGTTGTCGTTCCTACTACCACCTTCGATTTTATGAGATTTAGTTTCAGTTTCTTTAAGATTAACTAGGTTCGAGTCTATATTTGAGGTAACGCCTGGTGTCGATTCTAACAGTAGCCCTAGGGTCAGCCTGACCAGCTACAATTAACTCTGCTACTTCCAATTCCTCTTGTAAATTTCTTTCATTTTTTAAATCCCCAGCATTCATTCCAGGCAGTGTTTTGTCTATTTCGGAATCGATCATTAATGTTTTAGGCAAGGGAACAGATTTTTCGGTTGTTTGAGCCGGAGTAAGCGAAGGTCCTGCGGAGCTAGAAGCCGCTAACGGAGTTGTTTCACAACCAGTTGCAGGCGGTTCCTGCACATCCGAAGTGGGAGTGGGAGGATCTAAGTACAAAGTACAATCCCACGTATCATAATATTTCGGAGCACAAGTAGGCAACCACGGCCGAATTCGGGAGTAGCGTACCCTGTTGCTTTAACTTTGTTACAAAGTAGGCAATACACATTCTCATATTTATTCTACATATAGTGATGTTTCCCATTCCCGGAGGGGGAACAGGGACAATGCGATTTTCCTAGATCGCGCCAGCGTTGCTTTAATTTCTCAGCAAAACTCATGGCTATTTCGCTTTAGATCGTCTTTGCTATCTGTAAAATGTTCTCAATATAACAGCACTATGATGTACCCTACTTCCTGCGATAAGTGCATAGTGACAGCTACAAGAATTTACTTCACGAAGAGTCGCTTCCGCTGGAACTGACGTATAATCAGATTAAATAAGCATATATGAAATTCTTGTCCTAGTTTTAGTAAACAGTTATATTTCCTTCTTCCTGTCTCTCTGTGAACTATGCGTTTATAAAACTAGTATGAAGTTTATGGCCGTATTCCTATCTATCTAAGAGAGGAAAAATAAAAGTGTAAAAGTGACACGTTTTGTTACCAGTTTGCTTCCTTGAATAGGATTTCCGCACTGGACGAAGAAATGTAGTTTTTGTGTTGTACTTAGTTCTAAGCTCTTTAGGTTGGTAGGAATATAGGTATGTATTGGAAAGAATACCATGAACCAGAGCTGGTCCCCTTTATCGCTTTTACATGACTGGGATAGGTCGCCGCTCAAGGAAAGGTAAAGGTAAGGGAATAAAGAATGTAGAATAAGATTAACACAAAAACTGATTACCACTGACAATTAATTCGCTCCAGCAGTTCGCTTCTTTGGACAGAGATAAGGCCCGAAACGAAGGAAAGTAACTTTTTGTGCTCCTACTTAGCTCTATGCTCTTTAGGTTGGTAGGAATGCAGGTATGTATTGGTAAGATTGCCATGCACCAGAGCAGGTCCCCTTTATCGCTGTTACACGACTGGGATAGTTCGCCTCTCAAGGAAAGGTAAGGGTTAGGGAACAAGAGCATACAGGAAGATAGAACACAAAAAAAGACTGATTACTATTGTAACTACTTGGTGTCTTCCGCTACAGAGACAGGATATCTTATTTCGACGCAACACAAGACTAACACAGGTTCAGATCGAGTTCCGATAAAGCCTCACAGATTATACTCCTAATCTCATAAATATTTGTATATGGTGAGCACTATTCCTTATTATACGCCACTGTTCACTACCTACATACTACATAGCATGCCTGCTCCGATACTAAGAGAAACTATTAGCTGTCAGATTCACTTGGTGTGAAAATACAAAACACAATGGGGGCAACCAAAAGTTACACTTAAACACAAAAACAGGGGGAAAACTTAATAAAAATGATACAGTAGTTCCGAGTCAGAATTGCAGAGGCCACACCGATGCACAAGCCTGGGTAAGCGACAGAAGGAGCGTCAGAGTAGAAAAATGATACCCGACGGCGCCTACCACCAACTGTTACGATATATGTCTGTTTCAGTGGCAGAATGCACGGTTCACACACGGCGAGTCTCCACCAACTGTTACGAGTATGCGGGTGTAGTGGTTGAACTCAACGCTTATATCCAGCGAAACTCTACCACCTGTTACGAGCAGTTGTTGTTAGAGGTTAGTGCGGGCCGCCGCTTGGAAACCGGTGACCAAAGATTAACATCTTGGGGGCTCCACCATAACTAAGACATGTGCTAGAAACCGTTTCTTACTCACTTAACTTACGAAACTTAGAAAACAATCCAACCACTGGTTCATGTACCTGCATTTTGGTTCTCTTTTTTTTTGGTTTATAGCATTAGCATAATTAGGAGTTTTAGGCAATTATTCTCAGGCAACCGACAGACGTACACACCTAGTATAGACAAGGAGGACCCTGCTGAACCAGGAGGATAATATACCTGTGACTCCCAAGCTTGAATGGGAAAGGATTTTAAAAACTTATCGCCGGACAAACGTGTCGAACTTTCATCACTTGTAACGGGCGGTTCTGTTGTACAGAGATAACCTACCTGTGATCTTCCCAAAAGTAAACGGTAGGGATTTTAGCCACTTATCGCCGGACAGAACGTGACGAACTTTCATCCCTTGTAACGGGCAGTTTTGCTATCCAGAGATAAACTGACTGTGATCCCTCCGAGGGTAGCAAAAGCATAAGGAGGTTTAGGGTTTTGCAAGTACATGAGACAAAAGCTGAATTATATCTTCACACTCGCATCCCGATTTCACATTTTCATCACTACACCAGAAAACGTCTTGAAAGTTGAAAAAGAAATGAAGACCGGAAATGATCAAGGCCCTTTTCGCCTCCTTATATAATACCTCCTCAAGGTCGACCTTGAACAGAAAGCGGTGTGAGCAGGCGGAGTAGGGAGCTAGAAAAGAGAGGGGAAGGAGGGAGGTAAGATATGCTTCGAGAGAGCTACACTAGCGCCATGTTTCAACCTGGTGGAGAAACGGCTAATCCAACCGGCTGTATTTGCTACAGAAATGCTTCGCTAAGGATAGTTTGGATATTACACATTTATTTTATTTTATTTTATTTTGTTACACAAGATACAGGACAATTTATATTAATTATATATGCACAATTTCCTCAGCCCTGAAGCCCCTTCTGTCGGCTTCAGCCGGCTGGAGGCCTATGCAACCAGGTTAACAGAAGTAAATAACGCGTTCCCCGATACAGCCATCCCGAACCTCCTCCGTCCCAGCGCGGAGTTCACAATCCAGGAGTCGAAAGCCGGCCATCAGGCTTACGCGCCTTATGTAACAATAGGGGAGTACTCTTGCAGACTATTGAGTAATATCTCAACGCATTCCAAAAGAAACGTTTACTAACAGGAAACTACCAATGTATAGGGTTGCCATATTTCAAAAATGAAAATCCGGGTCGCTACTAAATTACCAGAATCTTTGAAATGCTTAAAATGAAAAGAGGTGTTACTAATACTAATTTACTTTCTTTCATTATATAGAGTTGTTCAAGTATTACAGTTTTAGTCATTTTGGTAGACATTCTCCTCCTTTGTTGAGGAAATATGAACAAATGATCTACCACCTTCCGCCTAGTAAGCTTTTTTTTTAATTTCTTAGGACCTGTTTCGTGGATTTCAAAATTTGTTTTAGCTCATTCAAGATAGAAATGTTTCATTCAATATCAAAGTAGTTCAATAGTGAATTAAATTTATGTTTTACGTATTCAAGTGTTTCTTCGACTTTTGAATAGCCATACTCAGAAATTGAAGAGAATAATCAAGTACATAATCTTGTAAAAAAAAACTAATATTCCTTTCCTTCCTTCTTCACTGAAATCCGAGTTATTGAAGCGTCCCGAGAAATATTTTCGGGACGCAGACCTCGATTCCGTGACTGACCCGGATTTTCCGGGACGAATGGCAACCCTACCTCTGTATCACTAGCGAATTTAGTGGGACTATCGGTCTCAAAGCTCCCCGAAATAAATTAGTTCGGTTTTCGCATTCCACATTCACCGACAACAATAATCCTTCTTAAAGAATTTCATTGACTTTTCATATTCTTATGCTCTTTATTCAGAAATAATACTGAATTTGTCAAATTTCATTCCATGTAAGAATTGCGTTCTTTTTTTCTCTTTCCTCCATTTTACTCTTCTATTTCTTTTTCTTAATTGTTACTTTCTTTCGTTTCTCCTATCATACATTCGACCATTGTTAGTTGTGATCCAAGTCGGCCGGCATCATTATAACACCAAAACTAAAAGGAGCTGATAAGCGAAACTAGGGTTCCACATTAACTTTGTTGCGTATAGAAATACACATATATAATTAAATGTATCCGCCAATTCTCAGTTCTAGCTGTTTTAACCACTAGGAATGTAAATAGCATTAAAGTCCTTTACTGCCAAATAATTTCCGAAAACAAAACAACCAGTACTGACAATTAACGTCCACACATCGAGTGAGCACGATACATTACCATAGAAGGATTGAATAGGTTCGCATTTGTTCCAAATCACTGCAAATCCCAATTTCAAATAACAACTAACAAACTTTATTTTGTGTAATTCAGTAACATATAACATGTACGAAATATAATAGCGAAAGTCCTCCTTTGAAGTAAATCAATTCTCAAATATAACAACCAATGTGCAAAGTAACACTCATTGCTTTTTTCAAGGATTTGTTTAACACTCGAATCTTTAGATATAAAATCCCCACTTTAAACGCAATAAAGTATTCTTATCGAAACGTTAAATATTATAGGAATTCTCTACCAATATGAATAACCAAGGTTAGCTACTGTAATTTAAATTTATAGTTAAAAGCAAACAACATCAAAAGGTTTCACGCAGATAGTCCAACCAAGGCATTTACTGGTTACGTAGGATGACCAATTTAAATTTTCTTTCCTTTATTTCCTTTTTTCTTTTCTTTTCTCATACGAGACAATAAGGAAAGTGAAATGGAAGTTACTAATTCTAATATAACAAATAACCATACATACCAGAAACTATTTCATTCATTTTTTTCCTTCTTATTTTTTTTCTTGTCTCCAAACCTGTTTTTCTTCCAGAGAAATTTAGTGGTTAGAATTCTGCTTCAGTCTCCTTACAGCCATAATCCAAAGGTTTCCTGTCTTCGTAAATTAAATATCACCACCTCCATTTCACAATTCCCATTATCATGTTTCGAACTCTACTCCTTCAGTACCTAAGTGAAAATACCCCGTCCGCTGGCTGAGCAGCAAGCAGCTGGCTACAGCGACAACTAGCGACAAACAGCGGAAACGCGCGCACTTCCACCACAGGTACTGTCAAGGTCAACCGGTTACAAGTATCTCACGAACCTATTGCTATTTTAAAACGGAGATTTTATTAACAAACATTTTATATATTTTTATTTTTCGACTAAACGCAACAACTTACACAAATATCAACACAACGGGACTTTAGTTAGTATAACCGAGTATAGCAAAGAAATATTTACATCGTTTAGTTATGAAGAAAGGTAAATGTTTGAAGTAAAGAAAATCAAGAGCGGGAAATAAGTAGCTCACGAAATTAGGTAGGCCAAGAGAAGCTTCCTTTTTCTGCTATTAATACAATAAAGGTTGGATTCACTGCTAAATTTTTTTTATCACATCACATAAGATTCACCAGTCTGCAATCCTTGTTATTAAAACTGCAATCAGTATATTTCAGTTTCAACTTGTCTCAACATTTTCTTTCAGGTAAAAACGTACATATAAAAACGAACATTTCCCTTTTTAGAAAAATGAAGTTGAAATGAGATTGCAAATATTCAACATGTGTTTGCAGGAGCGTAATTTCAGATTTTCCTGGGGGGGGGATGAGATCCTCCACCGACATACGAGTTTTTCAAGTTTCTTCTTACAAGGCAGGGTACCTCGGTGTAACACGCCGATTTTGATAAGATTGCACAGACATACAGATCATCAAAAAAGAAGCGACACGTATTTTTTTATATCGGCCAACAAGCGTATTGAAAGGGTCAAATAGGGACATAAAAATGGGGTCAAAATGAGATTTTATGCAATATAGCGAGAACGAGAAGAGATATCGGGAAAGGTTAAATGTACGAAATACTACCCATAGTTGACGCAAGCCATTGAGGTAGAACTTACCCATGTGAAGAAAGCAGAACATCCGGAAATGGACCAATAACATGTACAACATATTCATAATGTGCTACAGAAATGAGTGAAGAGGGTGGCAAGGAGAAGGAAGAAAGAAAACACGAAAATGTAAAATACGTGGTTTTGCTTTGGGTGCATACGTTATCCATATGCGAAAGAGACGCAAATTTATCTCACTGCACGAAGATTCATCTCTACAAGCATGAAGGATGCAAACGCCGTTCGTATAGGCAGCTAGTGAGACAATACTGCACAGTGGGTTGCATATATTGTGCAATGGGAGCAACGGTGAGATACATATTGGAAACGGGAATGTTTGTAGCTAGTAACACACACACACACACACACACACAAAATGCATTGCACAGTAGAATGTAATAGCAGGTGGTCCACATGTAAGATAAAGAGCAACAGCAATATCAGTTCTACGCATGAGTATCTACATTATATCATGAAAATATGCGTACATATGTACGTACAACATAAAAGTCAGCAGAGGTGTATGCTGAAAACAAGACGCTCACTCCTGATAAGTAGCACAAAAATGATATTTCAGGAAGAAATCGTCCAAACAAAAACAGTATTTGCACCACGAACACTTGATGATGGATGGGTTCTGGCACTCTGCTTCTTCGCAGACCAATGACGTCAACTGATGAAAACAAAACTCCACTGGATTTGGAAAATAATCTGGTCGTGATGAAAGATATCCAGAGCAAAACCATGCGTATTGGAATAGATGTATGTACCGTGGAGATGAAAGTTGATTATGCACAAGGGATTGAAGTTTCAGTATATTGTCTCTGCTGTATAGATTGATGTTGAGTTGCTGAAGGCGTACCGCATCAGATACTTTGCGTACGAAGTTCTTCCAAATTCTGAAACCATACACATCCAGAGGTTGTATTAACCCAGTTGTGTGTGTAGGTATCGTCATAATGTTGCACTGCTTGTCCTGTGGCATTATTGTTGCCAAGTCGGATCGATCATAACCCGTCCACGAGTCGACTAACAGTACCGTTTGCTCATTGACTTGTGGAAGGAACACTGATTGGAACCACGTCTTAACGATCTGTTTTGTCACTTTCCCAGATGATGATGCACAAATATATATGTTTTGTGGGCGGAACATTGTTTGCTGAATCCGTGGCCCAAACGTACCATGAAGTTCTTTCAAGACTATGAGCATGGGCGACAGCAATCTTCCACTGGCAGATATAACAGGCTGTATTGTGTAGCTATGTGTGATGGCAGGTAGAGATTGCATTGTTGCTGTAATATGCTTCTCGCCTCGCAAAGCCAGAGAGCGTCCAGAGTGAAATTCTAAAGCAAAGCCACTCTGATCTGTGTTATATACGTTATCCTCGCCATGAGCAGTAATGAGTGATTGTACATTTTGGACGAAGGTTTTAGCACTTTCGTGCACTTGTGTGGCCTTCGCTGTAATGCTATGTGTTACAAATTTTGTAACTTTGCGTGAGACGATACCGTGACGTGTTTTAAAGCGCCACAACCATTTCTTCGAAGCTTTTAAATTAGCAACGGCTGTTGTTTGGTTTGCTTCTAACGCCCAACGTTGCAAGTCTGTGTCATGGACAATTAAATGCCGCTGTTTTGCTGTCGCAAATTTTTCATACACAGTTCGGTCTATCACGTTTAGCTTTTCACGTTTGGTTCCACCTTCTGTGATCTGTTTCTCCCATCTATATAGATCTGTTCTGCATTTGACACGCTTGAAGTGTTTCTGTACAGATTTCCAGGACATCTTTCTCTTCTTCCCTCGTTTCCAAAACGATACTGCCTTCCGCTTGTATCCCATGTCCACAATATCTCTGCTCTTGACTCCACTTGTATGTACGTTGGAGGTCGTTGGGCCATCCCACTCATCCATCTCATCTTCACTTGCCATACTTGGGATGTCTGATCTATTGCTGCATAATAGGTCTTCTTCAATCTCAACATACATGTGCCCATTCGTCTTGAAACTTTCTAGGATGTTAAAAATATAGTCCTTGAGCTCCACTTCCGTTACCGTTCGTGGTGTCCGGACATATTGTGTTGCCTGATATGCCTCCACTAGCATATCCACCACATTCAGGGGATTCACATAGACCATCTTGCGACCACAAACGTCACAAGCCCACTTACACCTCACCTGAATTTTGTTACACACGCACAAATACGCACAAGCACACACCACCAGTTACACAACAATCAAATACCACTCCAGCTACCACACTGTCCAATGTTCACCACTAGGTCTCACAAGCAGTTAAACGTCGCCTTGCTTGTCTTGTTGAGAATAGTACCTGTGAAAGACACAAATGCACATACACTTTGCTGGCTCTACACCTCGCGTTTGGCAACTTTGTATACTCAAACCAGCTCGTATTGCATACGCCGCGTCCAATACTCTCATTGTTAAAACTGATTTTGTGTACAACGTCAACTTGCTCTTTCTTTCCTTACAGTACCTGCACCTGTCATAATGTGCTACGTCATCTGACCTCGTATTCCTTCATCTATTAGTCGTTTCTACCACTCAACTTAAGGTTTTGATCTTATATGCAACCCGCTGTACAGTACTGTCTTGCTGGCTGCCTATACGAACGGCGTTTGCATCCTTCTTGCGTGTAGAGATGAATCTTCGTGCACTGAGATGAATCTGCGTCCCTTTCGCAAACGGGTGACGTATGAACTCAAATCAAAAACACGTATTTTCCATTTTCGTGTTTTCTTTCTTCCTGCTCCTTGCCACCCTCTTCACTCATTTCTGTAGCACATTATGACAATGTTGTAAACGTGATTGGTCCATTTCCGGATGTTCTGCTTTCTTCACACGGGTAAGTTCTACCTCAATGGCTTGCGTCAACTATGGGTAGTATTTCGTACATTTAACCTTTTCCGATATCTCTTCTCGTTCTCGCTATATTGCATAAAATCTCATTTTGACCCCATTTTTATGTCCCTATTTGACCCTTTCAATACGCTTGTTGGCCGATATAAAAAAATACGTGTCGCTTCTTTTTTGATGATCTGTATGTCTGTGCAATCTTATCAAAATCGGCGTGTTACACCGAGGTACCCTGCCTTGTTAGTACATATATTAGTAGAAAGTCGATCAACACTTTATTTGGCAATGTTGCTGTCATGCAACATCGCATTGTATTGCGTTATCCGCACGAATTATAACTTTAGTGATCATTTAGAATTTAGGATTTTAGATTTCTGAACTTTCGGCATCTAAGGCCATCTAGCCCGTTACGATTTGAGGGATGACGTCCCTCAGCGAGCACACAATCCGGGAAGGAAGAAAGGATGGGGGAAGGAAGGAAGCGGCCTGAGACCTATAAGTTAGGTACCACCCCGGCATTTGCCTTGTGTTAATGAGGAAAACCCAATAAAACCTCATTCAGGGTGGCTGGCCTGAAAAAGCGTTGGACACTTTTCCGACCGAGTGGCCCCACCGGGAATCGAACCCGGGACCACTAGAGCGTTAGCGACTACACTGCGCGAGGCCACTCAGTGATCATTTAATTGGCATTATTGCTTTCATACAATATGCATGTATATGATTCATGGGTCGCACTTTTAGATAATTCTAATCTTCGTCAACAAGGAGTCAAATTTAGTATTGTAGAAGCTTTATCTCCTACGTTCCGCGAAAGTTCTTTATTTTTTTCTTTATTTGAGGTTTCTTGCTCTGAAGGAAAATATTTCAAGGAAACTGCTGCTAATTATTGAGAGTATTCTTATGATATTTTACCATAATAGGGCAATGCTGGTCAATAGGTGCACATAAGACCTATTTTATGGCAATGTTGCTTTGATATAAACATTGTGTATTTTGTAGCCAAAGTACAAAAATACTTTTAAAAATACGAAATTATGATCAGGAAGACATGGTATAACCATAAAAGCAAACTAAATATTTTAATGGAAATGCTTGCCAATTAAAGGCTTAAAATATAATTCTTATTTAATTCTCAAATTCAGGTGGACAATTGACCCCCCGTCTGAAACAAAATCCTAAATAGCCCACGCCACTACCCTGAACAAAATGGAAAAGGTTATGATTTTTCAGTTCACAGTATTTTTCTCACAAAATACTTGAAAATCGGTTTTTCCTAATGTACACTCATGTCCAAAATGATTGTCGCATAACTATAACTGTCTTCTTTTAAGAATATAATTTGATAAAGACTTTGCAGGGTACTTTTAATACTGGTACTATGTGTATAATTGGGAAATGTATATTTGTGGTAAATTTCATAGGAAAAGAATTACAAATACGAAAATTAGAATGAGTAAAACAAAATGTTGCTAAATGGATAAGAAAGTTTTATTTTCGTTCTATTGTTCTTATTTACTGGTCTTTTGACAAGAAATTTGCCACATACATGTCTTTGCAAATTATACACATACTAACATTATAAGAAATACCGGGTGAATTCGTTATCAAATTATATTCCTACAACAACATATTTATAGACATGCGACAATAATTTTGGACATGAGTGTACATAGCGTATAAAGTTGCTTGGGAACCCTCTGTGAGAGCGTTTCCGTGAAGTATGCTCATAATTGAGGAGTTGGATGTAATCGTCAAACACATTTAAGTTGTAACATTTCAATTCAATATCGGAATAAAATTCTGTATATTACATTGTTTTATGTAAAAAAAAAAAAAAAAAAAAAAACACTACTTAAATTTTCAACATCGTTTTCCTACAACTGCATGTTTCAGACTTATGACTTTATTGCATCAAACCCCTCAATTCTAATTGTGTAGTTGTAATTGTAATTTTGTACTCTGTCTTCTCGGAGTATATTCCATTTTGATACAGATTTCTCAATAAGTTGAAAAATTGATTATTTGTTATTTGTTTATACGTTTAATTTTTGTAACTACACATGAAGGTTTCATGTTATTATGAAGTCCCCCCCTTAAAAAGTACAAAAGGAACGAGGTTCCAGGAAAGTGTTCAGAGATGGCTGAGAATTTCTCCCTTTCCCCCTTTAATTACCACACTGCCGCAGACCCTGCGATGCGGGAGGGCCCACAGGCTCCGGGGTGCCCATAAAGAGTAAGAGAAAGATGGAAAGAGGAGCCCAAGAATTAGAAAAACAACTTTTTCTAGGGGATCCAAATACGCGTATTAATGTTTGCCCTCCCCCCAGAAAAAAATCTAAGTTACGGCGCTGGTAAAACTCATAAGTAAACAGCAAATAAATAAACAATGTGAACCAGTAGAATAAAAATTATCAATTATTATTGGCAACAGTAGTAGTCCCCGACGTATGGCTCGCTGAGTCAGCAAAAATTTTTGTGACGTCATAGGTCAAAGGTCAATGACCTTGGCCCTGGGTCAATGACCTAGGGGTACCTAGGACCACCCCCTCTAAATTTTGGCAGGGGTACCTTGGTCCACCCCCTAAATTTTGGCAGGGGTACATAGGACCACCCCCTAAATTTTGGCAGGGGTACATAGGACCACCCCCCTTAAATTTTGGAAATTGCCAAATCTAAAAATTGGGTGTGGTAGCCTAGGACCATAGTATGTACCTCTATCAGTATTGGGTGTCTATGTCGTTCCCTTTCATGGGTAAAAAATTGCCAAAAATTCAAATTTCGGGGTTTTTTGACCTAATTTATCCCCTTTGATGAGGTATTATTACCCTATATAGTTATATGGGCGTATACAGGGGTCCATTACCTTTCATAACATATGGGTATATTAATGCACCCATTGAGAAATTTGGGAGGGGTACCATGGCCCACCCCTTAAATTTTGGAAATTGACCAATTTAAACATTTGGTATTATAGTACAGGACCCTAATATGTATCATGATAAATTTGGGTGGTCCACCTCATTCCCTTCTAGGGGTACAAAATTGCCAAAAATATAAACGTAACCAATACGTAGTACCACGTGCTTGGTTTTTTGGTCGATTTTATCCCCTTTGATGACGTGTTATTATCCTATATAGTTATATGGTCATGTATAGGGGTTCATTACCTTTCACAAGATATGGATATATTTGTGCACTCCTTTAAAAATTTGGGAGGGGTACCTTGGCCCACCCTTAAATTTTAAAAATTGCCCAATTTAAACATTTGGTATTATAGTACCGGACCCTAACATGTATTATGATAAATTTGGGTGGTCCACCTCGTTCCCTCCTAGGGGTACAAAATTGCCAAAATATAAACGTAAGCAATACGTAGTACCACGTGTTTGGTTTTTGGTCGATTTTATCCCCTTTGATGAGGTGTTATTATCCTATATAGTTATATGGTCATGTATAGGGGTCCAGTACCTTTCATAAGATATGGGTATATTTGTGCACTCCTTTAAAAATTTGGGAGGGGTACTTTGGCCCACCCCTTAAATTTTGGAAATTGCCCAATTTAAACATTTGGTATTATAGTACCGGACCCTAACATGTATTATGATAAATTTGGGTGGTCCACCTCGTTTCCTTTTAGGGGTACAAAATTGTCAAAATATAAACGTAAGCAATACGTTGTACCACGTGTTTGGTCTTTTGGCCCAATTTATCATCTTGGATGAGGTTCTATTACCTTATATGGTTATGTATAGGGGTCTATTCCATATCATAAGATATAGGTACATTTGTGCACCCCGGGAGGGGTACTTTGGCCCACCCCTTAAATTTTAGAAATTGCTCATTTTATATATTTGGTATTATAGTACTGGACCCTAACATGTATTATGATAAATTTGGGTGGTCCACCTCGTTCCCTTTTAGGGGTACAAATTGTCAAAATATAAACGTAAGCAATACGTTGTACCACGTGTTTGGTTTTGACCTAAGTTATCCCCTTGGATGAGGTTCTATTACCTTATATGGTTATATGGTTATGTATAGGGGTCTATTCCCTATCATAAGACATAGGTACATTTGTGCACTCCTTTAAAAATTTGGGAGGGGTACTTTGGCCCACCCCTTTAATTTTGGAAATTGCCCCTTTTACATGTTTGGTATTATAGTATAGAACCCTAATATATATTACTATAAATTTGGGTGGTTCACCACGTTTCCTTTGATGGGTACGAAATTGCCAAATTTTAGTACAACCACGTGTTTGGTTTTGGCTCAATTTATCCCCTTGGATGAGGTCCTATTACCTTATATGGTTATATGATCATGTATAGGGTCCATTCCATATCCCCTTAAATTTTGGAAATTTTCCAATTTAAGCATTCGGTATCATAGTACATGACCTCAACATGTATCATGATAAATTTGGGTGGTCCATCTTGTTCCCTTTCATGGGTAAAAATTACTAAAATATAAACATAAGCAATATGTTGTACCATGCGTTTGGTTTTTGGCCCAATTTCTTCCCTTTGATGGGGTTCTATTACCTTATATGGTTATATGGTCATGTATATGGGTTCATTTCCTATCATAAGACATGGGTACATTGACGCACCCCTTGAAAAATTTGGGAGGGGTATTTTGGCTCATCCACTCGGTTTTAGAAATTGTTTTAATATAAGCATACAGGACTTCAATATGTACCACTATAAATTTGGATGGTCCACATCGTTCCCTTTCATGGGTAAAGAACTACCAAAAATCGAATTTCGGAGGTTATTGACACCTATTTAGCACGTTATATGGTTTATTAGCTTTATATGTTTATGTTCCCTTTTAAATTTGGGAATTATCAAATAACAAAATTCGGTAAACGTTTTCTAGGACCCATTGGTGTTCCTCTTATGGCCAAATATTCAAAATTTAAATGTTATTGACCGGCTTTATTATTGAATAAGTACAGGATTTATTACTTTTTTTCATAAGACACAGGTGTATTTGTGTACCAATCTTAAATTTTGGGAGGGGGTACATTTCTTATTGTCGTATCAATAATTGGTAATTGGATAGTATATCATTCATTGGGTAAATCATTGTCAAATATGAGTATGATCACGTGATCAGTTATTAACCTATGATGGGATTAGGAGTCCAGGACATTGGTACATTAAAACTTTGTAGTATAATTTGAGAATGCGTCATTGGTTTTGATTATTCACGCCAAATATAAACGTAAGCAAGACGTTGTACCACGTGATTGTCCTTGATGAGGTAGTGTACAGGGATTCATTTCCTTTGTTGTGGTACTTCTTAAGTTTGAGTACACACACTTCTAGAAAACAGTTGGTTCTACTCAGGTAAACAATTGACGGACATTATTGACCTTATTGAACATATAATAATATGATTAACTCTAAGACTTAGGTATATCAGGAGAAGTATTCTTTAAATTTGGGAATGGTGATAAACAGAATTTTAACATAAGGTGCGAAATTAGAAACAATACATTGAACTTTTTAGTCACAGCTCATAGTCTAAGATCATTGGTGGTGATTGATTTTGAAATCTGATAGCTATCCTTATTGAATCTTATGACTCATAGACGAAAGCCAATACATGCTACAACACTGGCAAAGTTATTGTTAATGCAATTTGATTGGTTGATCACTATCTTTCCTGCAATCTGAGGGGTCAATGACCTAGGGGTACCTAGGACCACCCCCTTTAAATTTTGGCAGGGGTACCATGGCCCACCCCCTAAATTTTGGCAGGGGTACATAGGACCACCCCCCTTAAATTTCGGAAATTGCCAAATCTAAAAATTTGGTATGGTAGCCTAGGACCATAGTATGTACCTCTATCAGTATTGGGTGTCTATGTCGTTCCCTTTCATGGGTAAAAAATTGCCAAAAATTCAAATTTCGGAGGTTTTTGACCTAATTTATCCCCTTGGATGAGGTGTTATTACCCTATATGGTTATATGGGCGTATACAGGGGTTCATTACCTATCATAAGACATGGGTATATTAATGCACCCCTTGAAATTTTTGGGAGGGGTACCTTGGCCCACCCCTTAAATTTTGGAAATTGACCAATTTCAACATTGGGTATTATAGTACAGGACCCTAATATGTATTATAATAAATTTGGGTGGTCCACCTCGTTCCCTTCTAGGGGTACAAAATTGCCAAAAATATAAACGTAAGCAATACGTAGTACCACGTGTTTGGTTTTTGGTCGATTTTATTCCCTTTGATGAGGTGTTATTACCCTATACGGTTATATTGGCGTATACAGGGGTTCATTACCTTTCATAACATATGGGTATATTAATGCACCCCTTGAAAAATTTGGGAGGGGTACTTTGGCCCACCCCTTAAATTTTGGAAATTGATCATTTTATATATTTGGTATTATAGTACTGGACTCTAACATGTGTTATGATAAATTTGGATGGTCCACCTCGTTCCCTTCTAGGGGTACAAAATTGCCAAAATATAAACGTAAGCAATACGTAGTACCACGTGTTTGGTTTTTGGTCGATTTTATCCCCTTTGATGAGGTGTTATTATCCTATATAGTTATATGGTCATGTATAGGGGTCCAGTACCTTTCATAAGATATGGGTATATTTGTGCACTCCTTTAAAAATTTGGGAGGGGTACTTTGGCCCACCCCTTAAATTTTGGAAATTGCCCAATTTAAACATTTGGTATTATAGTACCGGACCCTAACATGTATTATGATAAATTTGGGTGGTCCACCTCGTTTCCTTTTAGGGGTACAAAATTGTCAAAATATAAACGTAAGCAATACGTTGTACCACGTGTTTGGTCTTTTGGCCCAATTTATCATCTTGGATGAGGTTCTATTACCTTATATGGTTATGTATAGGGGTCTATTCCATATCATAAGATATAGGTACATTTGTGCACCCCGGGAGGGGTACTTTGGCCCACCCCTTAAATTTTAGAAATTGCTCATTTTATATATTTGGTATTATAGTACTGGACCCTAACATGTATTATGATAAATTTGGGTGGTCCACCTCGTTCCCTTTTAGGGGTACAAATTGTCAAAATATAAACGTAAGCAATACGTTGTACCACGTGTTTGGTTTTGACCTAAGTTATCCCCTTGGATGAGGTTCTATTACCTTATATGGTTATATGGTTATGTATAGGGGTCTATTCCCTATCATAAGACATAGGTACATTTGTGCACTCCTTTAAAAATTTGGGAGGGGTACTTTGGCCCACCCCTTTAATTTTGGAAATTGCCCCTTTTACATGTTTGGTATTATAGTATAGAACCCTAATATATATTACTATAAATTTGGGTGGTTCACCACGTTTCCTTTGATGGGTACGAAATTGCCAAATTTTAGTACAACCACGTGTTTGGTTTTGGCTCAATTTATCCCCTTGGATGAGGTCCTATTACCTTATATGGTTATATGATCATGTATAGGGTCCATTCCATATCCCCTTAAATTTTGGAAATTTTCCAATTTAAGCATTCGGTATCATAGTACATGACCTCAACATGTATCATGATAAATTTGGGTGGTCCATCTTGTTCCCTTTCATGGGTAAAAATTACTAAAATATAAACATAAGCAATATGTTGTACCATGCGTTTGGTTTTTGGCCCAATTTCTTCCCTTTGATGGGGTTCTATTACCTTATATGGTTATATGGTCATGTATATGGGTTCATTTCCTATCATAAGACATGGGTACATTGACGCACCCCTTGAAAAATTTGGGAGGGGTATTTTGGCTCATCCACTCGGTTTTAGAAATTGTTTTAATATAAGCATACAGGACTTCAATATGTACCACTATAAATTTGGATGGTCCACATCGTTCCCTTTCATGGGTAAAGAACTACCAAAAATCGAATTTCGGAGGTTATTGACACCTATTTAGCACGTTATATGGTTTATTAGCTTTATATGTTTATGTTCCCTTTTAAATTTGGGAATTATCAAATAACAAAATTCGGTAAACGTTTTCTAGGACCCATTGGTGTTCCTCTTATGGCCAAATATTCAAAATTTAAATGTTATTGACCGGCTTTATTATTGAATAAGTACAGGATTTATTACTTTTTTTCATAAGACACAGGTGTATTTGTGTACCAATCTTAAATTTTGGGAGGGGGTACATTTCTTATTGTCGTATCAATAATTGGTAATTGGATAGTATATCATTCATTGGGTAAATCATTGTCAAATATGAGTATGATCACGTGATCAGTTATTAACCTATGATGGGATTAGGAGTCCAGGACATTGGTACATTAAAACTTTGTAGTATAATTTGAGAATGCGTCATTGGTTTTGATTATTCACGCCAAATATAAACGTAAGCAAGACGTTGTACCACGTGATTGTCCTTGATGAGGTAGTGTACAGGGATTCATTTCCTTTGTTGTGGTACTTCTTAAGTTTGAGTACACACACTTCTAGAAAACAGTTGGTTCTACTCAGGTAAACAATTGACGGACATTATTGACCTTATTGAACATATAATAATATGATTAACTCTAAGACTTAGGTATATCAGGAGAAGTATTCTTTAAATTTGGGAATGGTGATAAACAGAATTTTAACATAAGGTGCGAAATTAGAAACAATACATTGAACTTTTTAGTCACAGCTCATAGTCTAAGATCATTGGTGGTGATTGATTTTGAAATCTGATAGCTATCCTTATTGAATCTTATGACTCATAGACGAAAGCCAATACATGCTACAACACTGGCAAAGTTATTGTTAATGCAATTTGATTGGTTGATCGCTATCTTTCCTGCAATCTGATTGGTTGATCACTATCTTTCGTGCAATCTGATTGGCTGATGATTTTCAAATCTTTGCTGTATTCAGTTTTAAGTTTTGTTTAACATTTAAAAATCTTGGTTTCGTTCAACATTTTGCACTCACTGATAAATATGATCAAAACCGTTTATTTGTTAATCGAATAGTTAAAAACCGGATAAAGTTTGACGGTTAACCGTGAAACGTAAATTTTTTTAGTTTGAAATTTTTTGCTTGAAATTTTTTTGTTTGAAAATTTTTTCGTTTCCAAATTTTTTTTTCCAAATTTTGTTTGAGATTTTTTCGTTTGAAATTTTTTTTGAAAATTTTTTCCTTTGAAATTTTTTGTTTGAAAATTTTTTTGTTCGAAAATTTTGTTTAAAATTTTGTTTAAAATTTTTCGTTTCCAAATTTTTTGTTTGAAATTTTTTGTTTCAAAATTTTGTTTGAAATTTTTTTCGCTTCAAAATTTTGTTTGAATTTTTTTTTGGTTTGAAATTTTTTGTTTGAATTTTTTTTTCGTTTCAAAATTTTGTTTCAAAGATTTTTGTTTGAAATTTCTGTTTCAAAGTTTGAGTTGACATTTTTAAAAGTTTGTGCACCTATTAGTAAAGAACCAGAACTGTTTAGAACAAAAACCTTTGACAACATTGTGGTGCAATAGTACACGTCAGAACATGGGGTTGTACTTGAAATGTAAAAACACAATTCATTGAAATGGATCATTTTATTACACTCCACATACATCCATACCAGATTGTGGTTCTGGATATTGTCGATACAATGTATTTTGAACTTCTTGCACTAGTTTGTCTTTAGCATATAATTATAATTCCAATTGAAGTCTTTTAAGGTCTAATGCAATATCAATTGGTGGAAACTCAATGTCCATTTGATCACAAATAAACTGTTTATCAATACAGGTATGCACCCAAGAACGATGTTGACAACCATCACAATATCTAGATACATGTTGTACAATATGCATAACACATTTTTCAAAATAGTACTTTTTCAGGAATATACTAGTTTTGTTGCACACTTCCACTGCATGTTTCACACATTGAAATACGTTGATGAATTTGTTCCATTCTGTTTCCGTTAGATACACCATGTTGCGAGGGACATGAAATGTACTCTTTTTACGTAACAGCACCATTTTCTCTTCGAGGACTGTACGCATCACCACTTCATGATTTGAGCCTAATGATTTGACTATGGTCACATTTAGCTCATCATGAAAATAATCGTTCATTTGGTCGAATCGTGAACATAATATTTGCCATTCTTCACAGGTCAGTTGTACACCAAATTGTTCTGCTTTGCCCAATCGAATCACAGGTTCAAATGTTCTAGCACTGATACCAATCATCACATGTTTTGTTTGAAATATATTTATTGGATAATAGCTTGCGAAGATGAACTCTTTATCGTTAGAAGTACACATCTTTCCTCCTGAAAAGCACTTGCTCAAATGATTTCGTGGGATGACAGTGTATTGGTTGATTTATAGAACTACGGCTGACGTCATTGGAAAGGAATGTGCTGACATTTGAATTCATGATTTCATCACAGTTGCTGACGTCATGCTGACCAACCAAATTCATACAACTACGGCTGACGTCATTGGAAAGAAATGTGCTGATTCATGATTTCATCACAATGGCTGTGTACTAAATTCAAGTTGATGACTTCGACCCAAGAATCCTTTGTAACATAAAGATACAGATCCAGTATTTAAGAAACGCAGCAGTTCTTCTTGTTTTGATGGTTCCATGGGTAAATATCTTGCTGGTAAAATTATATTCTTATCATTTTCAAGCTTCACTACGATTCTAAATCCAAACTCTGTAGGGATCATTTGGCTAGCTAAGATTCTATAAGGTACATTCTGTTGTAAATCAGTAATCTTGGTAAATGATTTCATCACATCACGTGTGTTTAGAAACTGCAGACAAGTAGCCATGATGATGTTATCATGAATACTAACGCGAACGATGATGCAAAACTGATTGAAACGAAAAAATTTGGAAACAAAATTTTGAAACAAAAAAAATTCAAACAAAATGTTGAAAAAAAAATTAAACAAAAAAAATTTGGAAACGAAAAATTTCAAAACAAAAATTTCGAACAAAAAATTTTAAACAAAAAATTTTCAAACAAAATTTTGCAACAAAAAAATTTCAAACAAAAATATTTTCAAAAAATTTTGAAACAAATTTTTCAAACAAAATTCTGAAACAAAAAAATTCAAACACAAATTTGAAACAAGAGTTTTCAAACAAAAACTTTCAAACAAAAAATTTTAAAACTAAAAAATTTTACGTTTCACGGTTAACCGTCAAACTTTATCCGGTTTTTAACTATTCGATTAACAAATAAACGGTTTTGATCATATTTATCAGTGAGTGCAAAATGTTGAACGAAACCAAGATTTTTAAATGTTAAACAAAACTTAAAACTGAATACAGCAAAGATTTGAAAATCATCAGCCAATCAGATTGCACGAAAGATAGTGATCAACCAATCAGATTGCAGGAAAGATAGTGATCAACCAATCAAATTGCATTAACAATAACTTTGCCAGTGTTGTAGCATGTATTGGCTTTCGTCTATGAGTCATAAGATTCAATAAGGATAGCTATCAGATTTCAAAATCAATCACCACCAATGATCTTAGACTATGAGCTGTGACTAAAAAGTTCAATGTATTGTTTCTAATTTCGCACGTTATGTTAAAATTCTGTTTATCACCATTCCCAAATTTAAAGAATACTTCTCCTGATATACCTAAGTCTTAGAGTTAATCATATTATTATATGTTCAATAAGGTCAATAAAGTCCGTCAATTGTTTACCTGAGTAGAACCAACTGTTTTCTAGAAGTGTGTGTACTCAAACTTAAGAAGTACCACAACAAAGGAAATGAATCCCTGTACACTACCTCATCAAGGACAATCACGTGGTACAACGTCTTGCTTACGTTTATATTTGGCGTGAATAATCAAAACCAATGACGCATTCTCAAATTATACTACAAAGTTTTAATGTACCAATGTCCTGGACTCCTAATCCCATCATAGGTTAATAACTGATCACGTGATCATACTCATATTTGACAATGATTTACCCAATGAATGATATACTATCCAATTACCAATTATTGATACGACAATAAGAAATGTACCCCCTCCCAAAATTTAAGATTGGTACACAAATACACCTGTGTCTTATGAAAAAAAGTAATAAATCCTGTACTTATTCAATAATAAAGCCGGTCAATAACATTTAAATTTTGAATATTTGGCCATAAGAGGAACACCAATGGGTCCTAGAAAACGTTTACCGAATTTTGTTATTTGATAATTCCCAAATTTAAAAGGGAACATAAACATATAAAGCTAATAAACCATATAACGTGCTAAATAGGTGTCAATAACCTCCGAAATTCGATTTTTGGTAGTTCTTTACCCATGAAAGGGAACGATGTGGACCATCCAAATTTATAGTGGTACATATTGAAGTCCTGTATGCTTATATTAAAACAATTTCTAAAACCGAGTGGATGAGCCAAAATACCCCTCCCAAATTTTTCAAGGGGTGCGTCAATGTACCCATGTCTTATGATAGGAAATGAACCCATATACATGACCATATAACCATATAAGGTAATAGAACCCCATCAAAGGGAAGAAATTGGGCCAAAAACCAAACGCATGGTACAACATATTGCTTATGTTTATATTTTAGTAATTTTTACCCATGAAAGGGAACAAGATGGACCACCCAAATTTATCATGATACATGTTGAGGTCATGTACTATGATACCGAATGCTTAAATTGGAAAATTTCCAAAATTTAAGGGGATATGGAATGGACCCTATACATGATCATATAACCATATAAGGTAATAGGACCTCATCCAAGGGGATAAATTGAGCCAAAACCAAACACGTGGTTGTACTAAAATTTGGCAATTTCGTACCCATCAAAGGAAACGTGGTGAACCACCCAAATTTATAGTAATATATATTAGGGTTCTATACTATAATACCAAACATGTAAAAGGGGCAATTTCCAAAATTAAAGGGGTGGGCCAAAGTACCCCTCCCAAATTTTTAAAGGAGTGCACAAATGTACCTATGTCTTATGATAGGGAATAGACCCCTATACATAACCATATAACCATATAAGGTAATAGAACCTCATCCAAGGGGATAACTTAGGTCAAAACCAAACACGTGGTACAACGTATTGCTTACGTTTATATTTTGACAATTTGTACCCCTAAAAGGGAACGAGGTGGACCACCCAAATTTATCATAATACATGTTAGGGTCCAGTACTATAATACCAAATATATAAAATGAGCAATTTCTAAAATTTAAGGGGTGGGCCAAAGTACCCCTCCCGGGGTGCACAAATGTACCTATATCTTATGATATGGAATAGACCCCTATACATAACCATATAAGGTAATAGAACCTCATCCAAGATGATAAATTGGGCCAAAAGACCAAACACGTGGTACAACGTATTGCTTACGTTTATATTTTGACAATTTTGTACCCCTAAAAGGAAACGAGGTGGACCACCCAAATTTATCATAATACATGTTAGGGTCCGGTACTATAATACCAAATGTTTAAATTGGGCAATTTCCAAAATTTAAGGGGTGGGCCAAAGTACCCCTCCCAAATTTTTAAAGGAGTGCACAAATATACCCATATCTTATGAAAGGTACTGGACCCCTATACATGACCATATAACTATATAGGATAATAACACCTCATCAAAGGGGATAAAATCGACCAAAAACCAAACACGTGGTACTACGTATTGCTTACGTTTATATTTTGGCAATTTTGTACCCCTAGAAGGGAACGAGGTGGACCATCCAAATTTATCATAATACATGTTAGAGTCCAGTACTATAATACCAAATATATAAAATGATCAATTTCCAAAATTTAAGGGGTGGGCCAAAGTACCCCTCCCAAATTTTTCAAGGGGTGCATTAATATACCCATATGTTATGAAAGGTAATGAACCCCTGTATACGCCAATATAACCGTATAGGGTAATAACACCTCATCAAAGGGAATAAAATCGACCAAAAACCAAACACGTGGTACTACGTATTGCTTACGTTTATATTTTGGCAATTTTGTACCCCTAGAAGGGAACGAGGTGGACCACCCAAATTTATTATAATACATATTAGGGTCCTGTACTATAATACCCAATGTTGAAATTGGTCAATTTCCAAAATTTAAGGGGTGGGCCAAGGTACCCCTCCCAAAAATTTCAAGGGGTGCATTAATATACCCATGTCTTATGATAGGTAATGAACCCCTGTATACGCCCATATAACCATATAGGGTAATAACACCTCATCCAAGGGGATAAATTAGGTCAAAAACCTCCGAAATTTGAATTTTTGGCAATTTTTTACCCATAAAAGGGAACGACATAGACACCCAATACTGATAGAGGTACATACTATGGTCCTAGGCTACCATACCAAATTTTTAGATTTGGCAATTTCCAAAATTTAAGGGGGGTGGTCCTATGTACCCCTGCCAAAATTTAGGGGGTGGGCCAAGGTACCCCTGCCAAAATTTAGAGGGGGTGGTCCTAGGTACCCCTAGGTCATTGACCCCGGGCCAGGTCATTGACCTTTCACCCCGGTCATAAAAGAGAGTGAGGATGAGTCATTCGCGCCAACGGGGGGGACTACTACTGCAACGAATTATATACTTTTCTTAGCGGGATAAAAATTATTTTTTCTCGATTTTCTCAAAAATGCACATGAGAATTGATCCTTCTGAGAATCCTTCGAAGCAAGGATCCCATGCACCAGAAGTGAAATCTCTACCACTGATCCACTGTGTCCTTTTGTTCAAGAGATAATGTAAGTATTCCAAATTGCACGGTACATGAGATGCAATGGGTCAAGTGTAACATCATTTGAAAGATTACCTTTTCGAATTCTTAAAATCAAATCTAAACTGTTCCGCCGTGGAAATGCATGAACTTTGGGGAAAACTGCGCTATATTTTTATAATTTTGTTTCGATAAAGGAACAAATGCCGTGCTGATTCTTGAAGAAATTTGTTTTGTTTATGTCCAATATATCAAAAACAAGATTTGGAAGATGATTCAGTGAGATCATTGAAAGTTTCGAATGTCCAAGATCCTCCTCCCGGTGGGCGACCGATCACATACATGTTGCATGATATTTTAGCAAAAGTCCAGAAAGACCAGCATGTAAACAGTGACAACACACTAATCACCTAAATATCAATTTCCAAACAGCGTTAAAACATTTCGAGAACGCTGGCTATGAAAAGAAACTTCAGATCTCGGTACAACATGATCTGACTCAAAAATATTTAATCCATCGTGTTTCTATCTGCGAATTCCTACTGAAACGTAAGAAACTCGAGCCATTTCTGAAGCGGTCATCACGAGTGACAAAAAGTGGATAACCTTTGACAACAATGTGCAAATGAAATCAAAGCAACGATATGCTCTACAGTCAGTTGCAAAGCCCATATTGACGCTTAGGAAAGTTTAGCTGTATGTGTTGGGCGTTGGAAGGGCAGCATAAATTACGAGCTGTTGTGCAAGCAAGAATGATAGACTCGGACTTGTAAATTCTGCTGTCGACAATTAAAGTAAATGTACTTGCTAATTCTAAAGAAACAGTCGCATCTGGTCAACAGAAAGAGTGTCTCTTATCCCTTTCAAGATGGGGAAGCACAATTGTACGGGTTGATTAAAATCGATGTTGAAGTGACCCCTATTACGTTTGTGCTTCGAAACAAGATGCAGTGATTTTGTAAGTTTCGTTCAACGATTTGCAGTTGTTTTGGTTTGTTATAGGTTATTTTTGGCATGTACAAGAAGAAAGAAAAACAGTGTTCTGAACGAAGCCATGAGTGTTACCGTGTTAAAAAGGATACCACAGTCCAACGCAAGACTGCATACATCTTTAATGACCCATCAAAAATGAGAGAACCTGGGAGCGAGATTTTAATGCCGGCGTTCGCCACCCGATAGTGTCCAACATAACAACTACTCCACAGTAACAGATGCACGTGACCACAACCACACCTGTAGGCTAAACACATCATGTACACCTCTTCCACGAGTTGTTTTCAAATCCCAATAAATGTGTTCTCAGTTTTGACCTCCAAATTTTCAACACTTTTTAGACAACAATTGATTCATCTATTTCGTAAGGAACATGCTTTCTCACATCTGATTAATTGCTAAAATAAAGGTGCGTTTCCATATCAAATCCATATGTAGAAACTCTGCAATATCCACTAGATTTATGGTTCAACATACAATAAAGTTGAAGACAAATCTTCGAGATTAGAATTGGGAGGAGCATTAGAAATACTTTTTGTTTACTTTAAAAGGTTTTCAGACAATTGGAAAGAAACACACACATACGGATATAGATAGACAGATAGACATAATACCTATTAACTTATAAAAATCTCAAGATTTAATGAAATAGAGAATTTTTTGTAAATTCTAAAATAACCTGTATCATTTATGTTTGAAATAAGTTTTAGTAAAGACACAACTCACTTGTTCCTATGGTACTAGACAAAGATAAGTTTTATAGTCTTGCATTTTACAGTATATGTTAAGTACATCGTATTAACATTTTCAATATTTCGTTACATAGTAATGAATAAAATAACGAGATTCACACAGAGACACACACTCATATATCCATATCTGCATAAATCTATCTATATCTACATTTATATATATACACTTGTATATAAGTAAGAAAAAAGATCAAAAAGTTGAAAGCACTTTGAAGTATTATAAACATACAAAAAGTAATAATATGTCAATATTTATTGATAAATATATTAATTTATTACAATTTTAAAAAGTCAAATGATTTTTTTTTATATTTTAGTTTAACGTCCTACTGTTATGACCTTTAGTCTAAAGAAGAGGATGGTTAATGAAAGATGTGAAATAAAATATTCATGTTCTCCCAGTAGGAATCGAAAATTAGACCACGTGTACCGGGCCATAATACACACTGCAATTGATTGTTCTGATATTAGAATTATCCAGTAGATAAATATGTTATTAAAACCAAATTTATTTTCATATCTCTCCCTTGACTAGTAACATATCACATTTTGAATTATGGATAGACGTTTCATATCAGCTCAGTAGTGAAAACAGGTATTAAAAATAAGAAGAAATACATTTTATATGATTATCGAAAGTAATATATAACATTATACTGTATGTTCTGTTTCAAAAATGTTAAATTTTATTTATTTATCTTTTTCCAGACATAAAATGAGATTGAAGTTATTCATTTCAGTAACTTCGTTTGTCATGTATGCTGCTGCTACTTCCAAAATTTTTCATGAAGAACACAACTATCTTGAAAATAAAACTGTGCTATTTATGATCAATAAAATTATGGCTTCGTTTCTTCATGAAGATGTGCGTTGTATTTCAATCATAGGTGAACAATGTCAACTGAAGGACAGAATCTCACATTTCGTTTTAAAATCATTCAAATATGTTCCTGTTATAATATCAAGTTCAAAATCTATTATAAAAATCTCAAGATATATAATTATTGTTACGAGCGGAACTGCTGATAATATCCTGCAAGTGTTTAGTAATCTTCTTACATCTACATTGTCATACTTCGTGGTTGTACCTTGTTATAAATCTACTAAATTGGAAGTTATATTTAGAGATAAAATTTTGCAATACTTTCCCAACGTAATAGTTATAAACTGTAACACTAGCAACGTACATTGTTCTATCTTTACTCACAAATACTCTCAGAATATTACAATTACAAAACTTGATGAGTGGAATGGAGAAAGGTTTATTTCAAACCATACACTCTTTCCTAACAAACTACGAAATCTAGGAGGAAAGGAGTTTATTGTTACAAGTACACCTTTTCCTCCATATATCGTCTTTTATAAACCATCTGAAAGCAATAATATAGAAATGTTAAAAGAGCCGATCCCAGGTCTTCAGAAGTCCTTGAATGTATCTGGCGTCGAAGGCAATCTCTTGAATGAGCTGTCTCACATTCGGAATTTCAGCTTTTCCTTTAAGTTACCAGAAGACAAATGGGGAGAGTACGAAGACAACGGAACAGCCACTGGAATGGTAGCAGATATTGTTTATCGTAATGCAGATATGGGTATTGGAGACTGTTGGTTGGAATACGAAGGAAAATATCCAGCACATTCGAGTACATCCATTTCTTACATGAAATTGTGTCTCACTTTAATAACTCCTCGACCTAAAGAAATTTCCAAAGCTTATGCTTTAATACTTCCTTTTGATCTCGTAATTTGGTATTGTATCTTGGCGACAGTGGTATTTTCAATGTTCTTTCTTACTATTTTATCGCATGCTCTGAGAATTGTGAATCCAATGAAACAAACCTCTAGATACATAGATATCAGAGAAAGCTTTACAGACGTAATAAGGTTATTGACTCAAACTGGGATAAAAGAGCAAAATGAGAATGTCTTGCGTCAGTTTCTGATCTTTTTAACATTAGTGTGTATGCTATTGACTTTTGCATATTGCACTGATTTAGTTTCATGTTTTACTGTTTCTATGTATGAACATTCTATTAGAACTTTTAGTGAAGTAGTGGATATTGGATTGAAATGGCTAGGATATGAAACATATATGGTAGATCTCTTACATGAATCAAGCGTTAGGAGTCATAAAACATTAGCTGAAAATTTTATATTTTTAGAGAATGGGATCAACATGAAAGAGATGGCCGCTACAGGTAAGTATGCTATATTTGTAGAATATCATTATCCTGGGATAATGAGTGGCACTGAGTACTTAGAAGAAGACAATTTGAAAGATTTTCGCCTTCTGGACGAGTGCATCTTTGAGGCTAGAATTATAGCAACGTTTCCCGCAGGATCGCCATTTAAATCTATGTTCGACGAAGACGTCACATTATTTATTGAATCAGGAATTATAAGTTTTTGGGAAAGATATATGATTCAGTTGTTTAGCCTACACACGGTGAATCAGTTGTTTCATACGGTTTTGATAAGTGATACAGACACAAAAAGTATTTCGTTAACTGATTTGCAAGGCATTTTTATATTTATGGGTTTTGGTTATGTACTTGCAACTGTAAATTTAGTTTACGAAGTCTCGGGAAGGAAATTACATTTCGCATTGTATGCAAGTTTTAGTCGCTTGAAAAACCGTATTTCTAAGCAGAATGTGAAATTTCGAATTCTGAGAAGAATAAAGAGGAGACGATATTAACATATTGTACTAATGCAATTAATGTTAAGGGAGTTGTGTAAATATCGCACATATTTTAATCAAGCTCAACTCCTTCTGATTGGTTCGAGTTATCCGTTTCTCGCCACGCAGCATAGACATAGCACCAATCAAATTTTAGTTGCTGTCTGTCTTTGTAGACGAGCGTGGTAGGAATGGAAGCCGTTTTTGGCGTGAGTTCAAACCCGGCCCAAGAAAAGTTCTCTTTTTATTTTTTTTAAATTTTCATAACACTTTTTTCATTAAAATTAGATGAAAGTAATACTCATTTACCCTTACACGTAATATATAATGCATAAATTGTGCTTTTTCCAGCATTTGCCCAGAGATTTCTGATAGCTCTTATAAACAATGACGTTATAAACCAAGAGAAGGGTAGTTTGAAGTCGCATCATCCGATCGTGTCATAATGTCACGTGGTAATTAGCCTACGTTGAGCACACAACTCAATTAATAAAAAGTGATTTTCTTACGTTACGAAACATAGCTGAGCGAGGGTCAACTAGAAGCCCAGCAGAGTTGGTTTTATTCCAGCTTTGCCTCCATGATAACACCACATGACATTAATTCACGCTCGGATGGTGCAACTTTGATTAATATGTGTGCTACGGAGGCGGGTCAACAGATAGCTCGAACCAATCAAAAACGTGTTTTTAGGTCGTATGGGTAAATACCGTGCTCGAAAAAACTATATGCGTAAATATGTATGGCAGAGGACTAGTTCGGGAGAGTAATACTGCAGGAAGTAGGAACTAAATACATGGTTCTGATTGGTTGGCGTTATCCGTTTCTTGCCACGTAGCATACATATAGCAGAAATCAAACGCTTGCTGCTATCAGTCCTCGTGGCCGAGCGTGGTAACGCTACGGCTTTGCAACGGAAATCGCTTTTACTGTGAATTTAAACCCGGGCCAAGGATTTTTAATTTTTTTTAAATTTTCCTAACACTTTTTTTATTAAAATAAAATAAAAATAATACTCAAAAAGTTCTTTGCTTACTTTTGGACACATAAGCAGTAGTAGGAGAAGGAGTAGAAGTAGAAACGGGTTAGAAGCCCTCACTGCTCGTTTTGGTCTACCTTGACACCCATTATATACATTTTGTAACAACTTAAAACAGCTGGCCAGGGTAGCGCGCAAAACAAATGTACTTCCGGAAGTATTACTCTCCCGAGTGGGTCGTTCTATGGCACATTGATTACTTTATAAACTGTCTTAGTTAATAAGAAACAGTTAGTTAATATTTGAATACATTACTTCTTTCATTTTAAATCTTCTTTCTTTAATTTGTTGAACCACTAACAACGAAAACAACTTGTAATATATGTTCTAATAATTTCTAATAATGAAGATTTTCTAATACTAATAAAAAAGGAAGATTGTAAGTAATGTGGTTTGTATATAGCTTACACGAAAGCTGCTAGACCTACAAGTTGTGTAAACAGTTAGCAAAGAAATGGCAACGACGAAAGTATATCGTGCGTATTGTGTGATGTAATTTGTATGAACAGGGTCTTTGTAAAAGTACAGAGACATTTTCGTAAAAAAAAAAAGAAAAAGAAAAGAAAAGAAAAAAGAAAAAGAAAAAGAAAAAAAGGGAATCAAATACTGCATAGAAACTGCATTTCACAGTGGGTGCTGGAGAGTGAATTGAATGCATGTATGATGTGCTTCATGAAAAGTCTTGGTCGACCAGAAACATTGAGGGAGACATTGCATATGATTTGGGCTGAATTTGAAGGGAGTTCAAGGTAGTCAAACCTAAGCTGGAAGATAACTGAATTTGCCACAAACCACTATATGACGTATTGTACGGCTACACAAATTGCAGTTTGTGTGGACGCTAAAACCAACACACATGCTAAAACGACCTAACGTTTCTATTGATAATGCAGAATTTGTTAAACGAGAATGAATTCGGTAATAATTTAGTATTTAGTGAAGAAGCGACTTCTCATTGAGCAGGAACATGTGTTACCATAACTTTAGAACCTGGGGTGCACACCCTCTGAAATCATCGTGAAGCACTCGAGAAACTCACCAGAAGTGACTTTCTTTTGTGTGATGGACACAATGAGACGCATCTGGCAAGAACTGAACTATAAGTTGCACGCCTGAAGTGTTATCCACAAAAACTTAGAAGCTTCCTTTCTTTGGCCAATTTTTCTTCTGTACATCACTTAGTGCAAAATAAATACAATTTACTTCAAGCCATTCTTTTTGAATAACCTTGTGTTACTTACAATTTCTTCCTAATCTTACCACCGAATTATAAATTTGTTGAAACTGTTGTTTACAGACAAGTAAGATAATAACCAAGGATACAATATCACGATGCTTTTATGACCCTTTCGGGAGAGTAATACTACTGGAAGTAACTTTTTTCTTCGCACACTACCCTGACCAGCTGTTTTAAGTTGGTCACAAGGAAGCAGCCGAGGTTAAATTTATATCATAGGGGTAAAGTTGGAACAAAAGTAGTCTGCGGGGCTCTAATCTGTTCCTATTCCTACTCCTACTACAACTACAACTACTACGTACTGCTACTCCTCCCACTACTATGTACTACTTATACTATGGATCCGTATAGTAAAACTGCACGCGTAACGTAACTAAATTACTTTTTTTAGTATTATTTTCATCTTATTTTAATGAAAAAAGTGTTATGAATTGTTTTAAAAAAATAACCGCTTGGGCCTTGTTTGAACCCACGCCACAAATAATTGCTATTACTAGCCCGTTGCGCTTGCACGCTTTTTTTTAAAATTAACTAATTCAGCGAACGTGCCTCATTAACTTGCTTCACTATTTATTAATAGGTTTCTACTTGTTTTACTCGCTAAACTCTTTTTTTCTATTAACTTACAATGACAGGGATACGAACACAGAAACATCGAGGAAGTTAAAATTCCAAAGGCTCTCCTACCGAGAATCGAATCCGGGACCCCGTACACCAAAGGCGCATGTGCTAGCCACTAGCCTGGAGGGATACACGCTCAGCCACGAGTACTGACAGCAGCAAGCGTTTGATTTCTGCTTTATGTGTCCTACGTGGCGAGAAACGGATCAGAACCGTGTATTTAGTTCCTACTTCCGGGAGCATTACTTTTCTGAATGAGTCTTATGCTTTCAGAAATCAAAGTTAAATATCTCTAAGTCCTACCGATGTAATAATTTTTATTCAGAACTATAAATGTCTAGAACTTACACCTCTGTTTAATTGTGCTTTGAAGAAGAAATTACAATAGTACAGAAGTACAAGGAATCTACTTTTATAGCTATGTTTCCCGGTTAAATATATCTGATACAAGATATTAAACACAGTGCTTAGCAAAGAATTGAAGAGTACCTACTAACGACTATCATTTAATGAGACCAAATGCTGTAATTGCAGAAAACGAAGTTTATATTAAAACAATTAAGGAGAGTAAATGACAGTAGCAACAACTAATTAATGGCAAAATTGTGGTAGACAAAAATGTCCAAACTGGTAAAATTCTCGTAAGTGTAATATTGAGTTAAAAATGGATGCTTATAGTGCCTAAAAACGTATTCACTGTTTAATTGTGAATATCTCCCAAATCAATTGACGACTAAGAGCCTCATTTCTCTAGGGTTATAGTTTAATGTTCTGTTGTCACATTGTATCCCGATAATTGTTCCATTTTCTTCTTTTGCTAGGAGGCGTCAATAAAGCAACATGGCTGCAAGGCTGCAAGACATATATATAAAGGAAGACATTCTTGAGGTGGTACATGGAAGCAAAACCATCAGTGAACTACAACGACAATGGCGAGATGATTTTTGAATACAACCACCGGCACGTTTAGCAATTGCCTGAATTCGTGATAAATTTGAACCCGATGATTGTGTTAAAGATGTGCACAAAAACCGTTTTGGACAACCTGTCACAGCAACAAGTCCTGTCAAGTTCTTGACTTGCACACAACAGAAGTCTGTGAGACAGTGTGTCTGTGAAACCGGTATGAATTACCGAGATGTTCGTCTGATTTTGAGGCTGTAAAGTGCAAAGTATACATTGCAAGATTGCTGCACGCAATACACGAGGACGATCCAGATCGTAGATTGGAGTACTATGAATAGTTTCAATATATAGTAAACAAGGAAGATATGTTTACAGAGATGTCTGCGTGGTCTGATGAGGCCACATTCAATGTCAATGGTACAGTAATGGTATAGTCAATGGTAAATTGAGACAGCTATGTGTAATGGCTTGTTATAAATACGGAAATCCAAATGGTCAAAACCAAGAATTCATCTGGAGTTAATGTGTGGTGTGAGTTGTCTTATCGTGGTTTGATTGGACCTTTCTTTTTCGAGCGCACAATTACCGAGTGAGGATTACGTCCACATGCTAGAGACTTTCGTTTCGTTTGCCATCAAAGACCTCTATTGAGACGAGAGGTTATATTTCAAACAATATAGCGTTTCACCACACTATCACCATCTTGTCAGGAAATGTCTCAATGAAAATTTGTCCGAACAATGGATAGTTTGAAGAGGGCTTGTTGAATATTCCTGCCATTGACCATGCCTCACTCTTCTGGACTTCTACACACGGTAAACTATCAAGAACGTTGTTTATGGACAAAAGCCTGTCACATTGCATTATCTGCGAGCAGGTACCGAATTTTCCTCTACAGATATCCAACTTGGCACATTGCAGTCGGTAGTTCGTGCAGCAGCAGTCCGGCGGTATCGCCAGCGTATTGATGCTAGCGGCCAACACTTAGAGCAAATAAACTGTTTTATCAGTTCTTAATCGTGCATTGCAATGTGGTAACAGAACATAAAACTATAACATTAACAAAACTAATACTTTTCCGTTAATCGATTTGAGATTTATCCACAGTTAAATGAGGAACTCAAAAGCAAAAACAGCCGAGTTCATAATTTTTTTTTTTTAGGAGTGCAGAAAAACTACTAGCTCCGAAACTGTCACGGATCTAAGTAACGCTTTATTAAAGTTTTATTAATTAAATTATTACGAGTTGAGATGGTATGATGTGTTTTTCAGTAATACCCGAGTTATTGTTAAAAACATTTTGGACAAAGTGCATTTTGATGCGAACATACAGAAAATGATGTATCTGAGACTCCATAAAAGAAATACAGAATTACATTAGAGTATATTTTATTTACAGTCGTACACACAACAGTGTATGAAGCATGTAGAAGTATAATTCTCTCTCTCTCTCTCTCTCTGTATGTGAATATTAAAAGGGTTACATGCCAGAAAACGAACATACATACTAGCAATTGAAAACAATGAACTTTTGCTATAAGAATACACATACAGATCAATATGCCCTACAGCAATATGATATCAATTTCGTGTTGTGTTTCATGGCATATCGGCTTCCTGTTCCACGCAGGTTCGGACAAACCTTCGTTATCAATACAATGTGCAGACTATGCATCTATTTAGAACTAAAGCACAGATTCACGTTTCCAGTGATCTCCGATTTTTTTTAGACGATTTGCAACGTCAGCTTTCTTTGCATTGATGATTTGACTTTCCAGGGCATCTGGTACGCTCACAACCTTCCGCCTTTGTTCAGAGGTGACACATACTGTTTAGAAGGGTCGTCAAAATTGTACGTTGATTTCATTTTGAAAACAATCCCTGGACGTCCTTGGTGCAAAGCTTTCTTCAGGAATACACGTTTCATGTCATTGATATCTTTAATTTATTATTTTTTTTAGTAAATTGCCTAACGCGTCTCTCAAATGTCAGTCGACGCCTAGAACTTTCACAAGACTTTTCTAGAATAATACTCCAAACAATCGGTCGGCAGGGAGATAGGAATGCCCTCGGACTGGAAAGTGCATGGTAATATTCTTGAGAGAACATCTCAGCAACCACAGAATTAAGACATAGACAACAAGTGTGTTATTATTTCGACCACCACATTCGTCAGAAAAAAAAATCGAATGGCCTTTGTAGGAACGTCACACTATCGTCGTACAGACGCCAAGTGATGTCAACAACGTTCTAACCATAGCAGACTCATTCATACTGATAGCACGAGAAACAACGTGTGAGCTGATGTGGCTACACTTTCTTGCACTGTCAAATAGCACATTCTATTCCGGACAACACGGTGGATATGGCGCTTTTTGCATCAAATGCTGTATTTTATGGCTATTTCACGCAGTTACGTAGTGACTTTTCAACCCAATTGGCAGCACAGATCGCTTCAGCGCTGGCGATTTACAGAAAATCCGCATCCGAATGGACTTAGCGCAATTTGATTTGGAAATTTTCAAATAGTGTATACATTTTTGAACTACTATGTATTTACCATAAGCTCACAATAAATGCATTAATCAACACTAAGAATTGTAAACAACACGAATTAGTGTGACACTAATTAGTGACTCTGAAAGTATCAATAACCAAAACACATCAACACAAAGAAAATTAGAAATATTTGTATCTCAAGCATAAAATTACAGAAAGAAATCCCACTTGGCAATGTGGTTAGCGCAAGCGTCTTTTGCGTGTGAGATCCGGGTTTAATTCTCAATGAGAGCTCGTATGATTGGAATCTCACATTAATCTATAGATGTACGTCTTATATAGCCTCGCTGCTGAACGGGACGCTAAACTATAATGTACCAAATAAAACTACAGACAAAATATACTAATGAGTACTATGGCCTTATTACAAGACAAAAGACTCAATTTATGGTAGGTAATGGTGCAAACAGTACATGGACACGTGATAAACGAGTTATGCCATGCAACACTCAGTTCACTTCTGATAACATGAAATTAAAAGTAGTTTCTTTGAGTCGTCCACACAGAAATTAAGTTGTCTCTTCCTTAATGCATACGAAGATGTAAATGTTTTATTTCCCGAAAAGCTAGAGCTGCGTCGTCTGTTTTGTTTGTCATTAAGACTTATGATCAAATTATTATGACTAGTAACAGAGCAAGATATTTATCTATAAGATCATAAATTTCTTTTGAAATCTTGCGTCATTAAATTTGAGGGAAACGCGCCGTGTTGACTGATTGACTGTTTAGTGCTTTTGCGCAAGCGTATAGTGCAGCGTTTCTCAACCTTTTTCAACTTGCGGCACACTACAGGTGTAACTTGAATTATCGCGGCACACTCATATAGATATTATTATTATTATTATTATTATTATTATTATTATTATTATTATTATTATTACTTGTAAAAAAAAATATCTTGGCCATTTTTTCTGTGCTTACTGATATCTTTTTCCCAGACAATAAAGTTCGATCCCTGGTTTCAATACGTGGTAAATCATTATGCTTATTTTTCATTCTAATTTAAAAATAGAAAACAATTACAATGAAATATAGGACTCAGGTTTATAAAGATACACTTTCTCTTTCGAAAATTGTAGATCTATCCAACTTTTCACTAAGAAGGAAGATCACTAAATAACAAACGAACAAACCAATCTCTTGTACTTTTAAAACGCAAATGAGGGTAATTTGTATGCAGGTTTGCTTTCTCGAAATGATTGAATAATATTTTAAAATTTCTAGTTACGAAATAGTCTGCAACAATAAAGAAGCAATAATGGTGATAACAATTATAACAAAATACCTTTTTAACATTAAAAATGTACAGAACAGTAACACAGTATGGAACTTAAAATTATAGATTCATAGTAGACGCTCAAAGTAATGTGAAACACAAATATACATTTTTTCTCACAAATATAATGTGAGACACAATGTCTTGCAATTTGATTGGAATAGAATTAATAATTATGTTTCGATTTCCTCGCGGCACACCGGTTGGGAAACGCTGGTATAGTGGAAGAGCTGAGCATGGAAAGAGATTTTCAATATGGTGGAATGTTTAAGGTGATAAATAGTTCCTTGTAATCTAATATGAGGAATTAGTAAGACCCGGCAGAAATTATAAATTTTAAATCGTAATCCATGTTTAAATGGTAATAGTGCTCATTCACTAAATTTAATTTTTAATCTGTAATTGAAGCAATTACTTCAAGTGATCTTGTGGTAACTGTCTATATCAACTGAGTTGCAATGCAGTAATAAGATCTAAGATAAAACATGTTCCTCACAAGTTGCATCCATAACAAAACCCATTATTCTCTATCCTTTACTGGATTTGTTCTACGGCGGAAAAGGATGGAACATAAATCGCTAATTTAAAACCAATTTTGGCTTGAATAGAGACTTATGCAACAAAATAGAACCTATTTTTGGGATTCTAAACTCGTTGAAAGAAAATAAAAAAGAAAGGCTTCTCGACATGTTTTAAGTTTTTGCTATAAGAAAATGTGTACGGAAATCAGAAGAACTAATAAACTAGTCAGTCAGAGCGGTGATAGTGGGTGGCGGGTTACAGTGGCTGAGAGTGGGTCATGGTGGGTAGTGGGTCACATTGGGCCGTGAGTCATAATGCGTGATGAGTCACTGAAACATAATGGGTTGTGAGTCAGTGAGTCATGGGTCAAGTTTTCATTGACCCACGCCATCTCTGTGATAGATAGCTCATCTGCAGCTCAACAAAATACGAAGCTTCATAGGGCATTATCATGCGCACTTTTCGAGAAAATCCACAAAAACAAATTGCTATCGCGCTCAAACACAATCGATAGCGTTTATTTTCCTTCAGCTTATCGATTATTTATTTATTTAAGTCGTACTTACCTGAAAGAGACCGTCGATATCTATTGAGGTTTCTGTTTTGCTAACAATGATAAGCATAGTACTTGAAAATTAAAACTTATAATTACTGTTTCTTACGAACGGAAACGACACGAAAAATAAGACTTTCTCGTCCTATCTTGTAAATTATGTACAAGTCTCGTCTCGTCTCAATTTGATTCTCAAAAAAAAAAAAAACATTTCTCGCCTGACCTCGAATTTTTTCTCGTTTTTTTCGCAAACAAGGTATTTTTGGACAGAATCCAGAGACGAATATTCGAACCCAAGAGGAACGAGAATGGGGAATGGCGGAAACGTCATAATGAGGAAATATACAATTTATACGGTTTACCAAACATTGTTAGGGTAATCAAATCTAGGAAGCTTAAGTGGGCATGTCATGTAGCTAGAATGGAAGAAAGTAGGAACCCTTTCAAAGTTTTAACTGGAAATCCAATCAGAAGACCAGCATTAGGAAGACCTAGGCGTAGATGAGAGGACAATATTAATGTGAATCTCGCGGAAATAGAAATACAAAGTAGAAACTGGATCCAGTTGGCTAAGGATAGAAGTCAGTGAAGAGGTTTGTGCACGCGGCATTGAACCTCCAGGTTCCATAGACCATAGAGTTATTTAGTTAGTTTTGATTTTCTAAATTTCTGTAGAAAATTATGCCCCGAGTTTCTTCTTAATTCCATCTAGAAATGATTAGAATCCTTTGTCGTCACGAAAAGTCCACGATGGATGTGATATGAAAACATTTAAACCAAATTTGTTATTGAAATACGAATTAACTAGGGTATCTTTAAACATTCATACATGCTTTTCATTGTGCTTTTAGAATACGTTGTAACTTTTATAATAACAAGTAAGAATCATGTAAGAGCAAAACAGTGCTTTAGCTGTAAAACTAGGATCAATAACTGTCTTCCACGACACGCCAGAAATTACTCGAATTTCGTACCCTGAGCAATCTATATATATGTTTGTCTCCAAACTGAAGTTTATATTTGTCTCGAATCCTTTCGACAATGAGATCTCGAAAAACCACAAGTGCTACAAAAGTGCAGTTTCCTCTGGTCGATTGCAAATTTTGTTTATATTATCCAGTTCTAATTGAATATTTAAAAAAAAAAAACTTGGCTGTTATTTCTTTGTTACATTTTTAGGGTGCACTGAAGTGTTGAATTTTTTTATATAAAAGCGCCAAATCCTATGAGTTATACATTGCAACACAACATAGTTGTATACAGGGATTGATACTTCTCAGGCGTTTGTTTCATGGCCAAATAATAATGAAAAACGAAGGATAACAATTTCTCCAGGCTAAGATGAATCATTATTGTTTGGGGTGTTTTGCCCAATGAGCACCATATGTCATTGACATAATTAATTGTGTATGTAATGCATCTGCTTATTACATACTGCATGCAAGAAGAAAGAAAATACTGGTCATACATGAATTAGAAACTCCAACCGGAAGTAGACTCAATCTTGCAAACGGTGCGAGATATTGAAAAAAATCTCTCCTTTAAGGTACCCCTTGCCGATATTTATCAAGACTTCCTTCACTTGTGTCTGTAAAGGGACATGTACAGATGCTGTGAGGAATGACAAGGAGATTTATGCTGATATGTGAATGGTGCGTTGTATAGAGAGCACAGGTTCAGCTAGTACTATTTATAATTTTGTTTACTGTATTTTCCAGAATCATTGTCCATTGAATCAATGTACGAATTCATTTGTATCAAAGATAGAAAAAACCCTTTCAACAGTAACAGCTAGAGGAACAGTGCTGTGCCAATCATAGAACATACCTACATTATTCAAATCATTTTGCTGCAACAAAGATATGAATTTGCTTTCAGAAAATATTTATAATTTAACTGATTGCTATGCATAATGGGACATTGAAAAATTAAACAAAACCATATATTCTACTTCTGTCTCTGTCCATAGACATTAGGTTTCATTTGATCGCATCTCTGCTTTGTTAACAGATATATTTGCATTCATGTATTACCAGGCCATTAACTTAAATATGTTCGTATATAAATATGAATGCACGGTATTAAAAGTAAAGCACTCACTGTTTTATTAGAGGTCTTTTAGAGCATATGACACTGTCATTCAATTTTCTCAAATCTTTGTTCTCTAACTTTGGGACAGATATTTCGTTAAAATAGCTCCAAATTCATAGTATCGAAGCTTTTAAATTATATATTCCAATTCAGCCATTACTTCCTTTTAAAAGTATAGCGATATTGGATGGTAATAAACACGATATTTTTTGACATTTGTATTTTTTCTGACAAAAGTTTAATTTTTTTTTGTCTCAAATTGAAAATTGGAAAGAAAAAAAAATTGAGAGCACCCGCAAATATTACGACCGGTAAATGCAAAGAACAAGAACAAAAACAAAACAAAACAAAAAAATCGACTTTTCTGTGGTTTTTCTCCCCCTGCGCCTTTCGGATCTCCCGCCCTCTTCGGTTCATTCTTTGTGTGCAATTGATGAAAAGCTCATTCACCAGCTACAAGGAAAGGTTTTTTTTGGGCGAGAGAGGACTCCCAAACTCCACCCCCGCCCCGTTTCAGAAAAATCAATTAATTTCCAGCCTTGCATTGAATTCATTTCATTTGACTTGAATGTATGAAAAAACATCAGCACATACGATTGGATGTTATTCTTTTATCTCGCTCAGTTCCTTTCTTTTATCATCCCCTCATCCTTCTCTTCAATTTTATAGGGTTAGTAGGAGTAGACTGGGAACGAGGGAATTCTTTATTATTCATTGGGAGGAGGCACTTGCTTATTTTACGAGAGAAACCTGCGCAGATTACATTTTATTTGTTCCCAGAGCTATTCAAATCTGTGTGTGTGTGTTTTTTAGTTTATTTTCTCTCCTTTGCCAATAACATAAAAAAATGATATCACACAAAGCAATTTAATCTTCGTAGCATATTATTTGAATCATGTCTCATTTTTATCTCATTTGTTCGTTTTTCTCGTCTCTTTTCACAATTTTCTTCTTCGTGGTTTCTTTTGTCCTTTTCCTCGTAATTTACAAAATATTCTCATTCCATCTTTCTTCTGGCTGGTGTTAAGGGACATCATACGTATCTAGTTGATTATAATCATTGGAAGGTGGTTCTATTGTTAGCGTTAAATAAACTTATACGCATGCTCAATAACAATGTTCATAGGAAACGCGTAACAAGTGTTGCCATACCCTTCATAAAATAATTGTATGAACCGTCTCAATTCTTTTTAGGATTTAGGACTTAGATTTTTGGGCTTTCGGCATCAATGGCCTTGTTAGCCCGTCACGTTTGAAGGATGACGTCACTCGGCGAACACACCATCCGGGGAAACGGAAGGAAGGAAGCAGCCTGGGACCTATAAGTTAGGTACCACCCTGGCGTTTGCCTGGTGTGAATGACGAAAATTCAGAAAAGCCTCGTTTGGGGTTGCTGGCCTGAATAAAACATTTTACACTTTTTCTACCGGGAATCGAACCTAGACCGCTCGTAGCGTCTCAATTCTTACAAATAGTATGTGGGTCACTCATAGACTATATTCTCTCACCGTTAGGATTAGGAATAGAGTTCTGGGCTTTCAGGAGCTATGTTAATCATCACGTCGAGAAATGAAGTCCCTCGGTGATCAAATTGCCCAGGAAATTAGGGACGAAGAAAGGAATGTGGAAGGAAGAAAGCGATGTTATCCTGGTGTGACTGAGGAAAATCCAGGGAAAACGTCATTCAGGACGGCCGGCCTGAAAAGTACAGCTTTTCGACCGAGTGTACTACCGGGAATCGAAGAAGGGACCGCTCGTACCGAAAACGAAACAAAATTAAATCTTTTACTTGTACGTCTCACCGTTATGCCAGGTAGGCTAAAGGAGATGGTGATGATGAGAATGAAGAAAGTGGGAGGAAACGGGAGAACCTTGAGAAAACCCGCGCACATGGTAAACCACGAAGTCCACTTGCTGTGAGCTCGGATCGAACCAGGATCCCCACGCACCAGAGTTAAACGCTGTACCACTGAGCTACCGCAGCCCCGAAAGACGAGAGCGTTAGCGTAAGCGGGATCACTGCCATTGGTAGCAGAAATCAAGTAACAATATATACAATCTGCTGCTTAAGAGAGCATGGGTTTCATATAAACCCCACAGTACACCCATTGTTAGCTTAGAGGTGCCAATAACACGTGAAAGCTGTAGGTCTCCGTTCCATATAATCTCGATACTGAACGGAACGCTAAACACGAAATCGACGAAACATTAATAGTATATACTCCTCATACATAATACATAAGTAAATAAATATCAATATCATTAGAATCTTTCTGCGTAACGTCTCTCGATTGTGTCCTTTACGTTAAGGGAGGCGGATGATTAAGGCAAGTTAATAATGATGGAAGAATTAGTGCTTAAGAAAGAGGGAGGAAACGGAAGTACCCCGACAGAAAACCCATGGATACCATGTTGTCCACCATAAACTTATAACAGAATTTGGGTTTAATTTCTGCATGTCTCTCTTTGGAAAGACATTTCATAAGGGAATTGATTTGATTAATAGCCTTCATGAGTTCGTTTCCCATCTGTCCTTGAGAAAAGACGCTATTTTATAAGGGTTCTGGCCGCTGGGTTTGAAACCTTACGTTCCTGTTCGACAGGCAGTCGTGTTATACCAAGTATGATATTAGATAGAATGTGCCGGAATTCGAACCAGATGACCCAACGTAAATCATTCTGTTGTCCGAAGTTCGGTACACCAAGTTAGTCCATGAAATCACGTATTTCCACTTACCGATGGTGTTTTGTTCCTTTTTCTTCTTTGTTTTACAATTTGTTAATAGTTATGTGAACAAACACTATTGCTGAGATGAAATACGTGATTTCTTGGACTAATTTGGTGTACCTAATCTCAGACAACAGAATGATTTTCCTTCATTCATTGGGTTCGAATCCCAGAATACATCTTAATCCACTTAGATAATATCACACCTGTTATACTTACTTGGTCGTGGATCGAATCAACCATTACAATCGACTGCATCACGTTGCAACGAATGGATCCTTTTTAATGCCACAAAAATTAGTTTTTCTAGATTCTTTCCACCCTCATACATGTCATTGTATTCATCTCCACTTGTTCTATCATTATGTGTATTTGTAATTAACTATACTACAGGGCGAATCAAAATTGTCTTACCACTCAAATGGTAATCATTCCTCAAATGCGATGAAGAATTTACATGACAGCCTCTTCTTCTTCTGCATCATGTTCAATACACAAAAAGCAGCCATGTGCAATAGTATTTAAAGGCCATACACACATTTAGCAGGGGATGGATGATGTCACATCCGGTATCTTGTCTTTTAGGTCACTGATATTGCAAACTTTTCTACTATACAGACACTGCTTTCCCATACCTGAAACCAGAAATCAAAGAATAGATTTTGTAGGTCAGCGCAGTTATTCACCACGACCAATCCAATGACTTGGAAATATATGGTTGAGATAGACACAAACACCAAGGGTATAATGCGATAGGACCCAATCTTGTTGTAAATACTCTACAAGTAGTAAGGTACTGTTGGCAAATAAGGCCCAGAAGGAAATAAAGCCCAGTGCCAAATTTTTTAGGTTAGAAACACTGTAGGTGAAATCTGACAACATCGCAAGTAGCGATTCCTTATAGAATGCTTACTTGAGAGAGAGCTGGTCTTCCTGTGTATGGTTAGACAGAATGCTGGCAGTATTGAAGCATCGAGAAGCCAGTTTCCATGTGCTAATATAATTCATGGAAGCGAAGATAATTTCATTTTTTCTGTGTAGAATAAAGCTATCGCGAAACATTTTGTATATTTGTGATGACTATAATGTTCAGTATTTGGGATAGTAGTAACTTCGTTTATGTCCAAAAATTATTTGTAAATTATGATACATAAAATAACGCGTACATGGTTATTAAATAAGCCCCATCAAAACTCCATTGGTTACCCCACCCCTGATTACCCTATTAAACATGTATACGTTGTTAAATACTGAGAAACTGATAACTTGAATGTGTGTCAATTTGTTATTCTTTCTTGACCGGTGCGGTCTGTCGTTTTCGGGCCAAGTTCCGGACTATAGGTGTTCGCAGGTTCAAGGTCTGTATTGGTCCTTTTCATAATATAAACCTCTATTTATAATGCATGCGAATGGATCATACCTCTGGCCTCATTGTGCATGTAGGCGTGTGTCTGTGTCCATTCATACCCCAAAGTATTGTTCGTGACTCGGGGGAGGGAGAGGAAATGAGCCCAAACGCTCAAGTTTTGGGGATAAGCTTTGTATATTCTAAACGTTAGAGGTCACACACATCTCTTGTAAGTGTATTATCAATGGATTAGAGCAACTGAATCATTTTCTTTCAATCCTACAGTAATTCCTCATTCTGAATTGCCCTAGTTTGCCAACATCCACTAACAACGAAAACAATTTGTTGCCATGTGAAGAGAGTGTTACATCAACGGCTGACACCGAAGAGGATGGAAGTAAACCTGATGTGTTACCTGTAGAGACCTTACCCAGTTCTCCATATTGTTACTAAATATGGTTTTATTATTAATATTTGAAGTGCTGTGAAAATCTTAGGTGTTATTTGGGATCCAGTGGTCTCTCAGGTCGCAAAATTTTACATTTCAAACGGTGGGCCTTATTTACTTACCGTGCGGGTAATAAGGCCATTTTGTATGTTTTTCTTTCAATAGGTTTTTCATACATTTAGTTCAAGGTTTAAGTTAAAGTAAATACGCCACAAGATAGATAAAACACTGAAAAATAAAATGCATTTCATTTTTGTTTATTTTGTATTTACGTAAGGAAGCAATTATTCTTAGGTGGGCCTCATTTGCCGCAAGTACCTTATTTGTAGTGATAGCTCATCAATGGCTACTGATGCAACATATTTAAGTACACGTCTGAAGTCCCTGTGAAACAGTCGTTCTTTCAAAAAAAAATGTTCCGGGGAATTGGGTCACTGGTGATCTATTCAATTTATTATTATGTTCTATAGACGTTAATTTTGGTCTCCTCCGGGGGCACTGTCAGAGCTCCAGAGGGGGTTCCCCCCAAAAAACAGGTCTGGAAGAAACACTGCTGTGGAAGTATCAAAAAAGTAGGGATCTATTACTCCAGTGGAGGTAACAGCTTTCAAATCATTCGCTTTTCACGAGTCACATTCATTTAACCGAATGACTCGAAAATTTCCAGTGGAACAGTATTTGCTTACTTGGGTTGAAAAATCCAGTTGTGTGAAAAGTTTATCACTGAATAGCATTACGTACATTCAGAATGTATTTCTAGATGTTCTGCTCTTCAGCTAAAATCTGAAAATATTTCAGTGTAACACTTTTTTGCAGCATTATTAAAGCTTGAAAGACTTTGGATGTGTTCCCAAGGTTGTCTCTGAAGATACGCCACACTGCTTTTCTGGGACTATGAAATCCCTGTTTCAACACTGAATAGTTACAACGAGATACTTTGTATCGTTTAATAATTACCTGTACCTTGGGCAGAAAGTGCTCATACACAAGCACTATACCTGATATAGTGTTAATTTAAAAATAACAAAAGAAGAATGTTTTTAATATATGTAAGAAATATACATTATTATATAATTCGTTGCTATGTAGTTGTTGATAGTTACCTAACAAACATGTACGATTGGAAGGCAGTCTATGTGCATATTCGTTCATAGAGAATCAACGAATAAAACTGTTTAATACGTATCACCGTTTTGTAATTTCAGTATAAAAGGTGAGAATACAAGTAAATGTACTCACAGAAGATATTTTAAGGTGTGAATAATTACTACCACACAAAACTTGACTTAAATTATTAGCCAAACCAGGTTAACGATTACCTTGAGTGAATCGTTCGTTAAAAATTTTGGTTTACCTCACCCGGGAACTTGTAAATTCAATTCCCCTAAGTTAAGTAAGGGTGAATTTACTTCTGCAAAAAAAGTTAATGACTACGAACTTGACAAGACTGAGAAGTGGTAGAATAATCTCAAGAAATATGAACGGGGAAACAATGGAAAAAGAAATCAGTGATAGTGATAATGGTGAACAAAGTGCAGCACCAGGAATGACACTAGAAGACCGAATATTACTACTCTTACAACGGCAAGAACAAAGCCGAAAAGAAGATATGGAACGGCAAGAACAAAGCCGAAAAGAAGATATGGAACGGCAAGAACAAAGCCGAAAAGAAGATATGGAATGGCAAGAACAAAGCCGAAAAGAAGATATGGAAGCCATAAAGCAGACGATGGAGCAGAAGTCAGATGAGACGAAACAATTTATTCTGCAGGCGATGATGACATCACCTCGCAGTTTGACGAAAAGTTAAAAAGAATATCTGAGGATTGTCAAGATAGTCACAGCCATCTAATCCAAGAAGTCAGTGGTGTAAAAAGGGATTTAGAAGCAGTAGAATCTTCTGTACGTCAACAAAAAATCCAGGTCACGGATAACTCCAATCAGATACGTGCGAACACGCAGTTGATAGCTATCTTACAAGAGGAAATTAGGACACTACAGATCAAGGACAACACGTACCCCAACAACACGATTAATGATCGTGTGGAATTCCCTTGTTCGCCAGAGATGACCTCGCCTTCACCCGTCTCTGATGAGGACATTATTTTGGAAGAAAATCATCCGAGGAGTTCAGATGGGCGGAAAAGAGACGGTGTAACTACACATCACGCCATAGGTAGGAATTGTCACTCAAGAAGAACACGGAATGATAAAAGGAAGGTAAAGTTAAGCGTAAAGATGAGTGAAATACGTGCCATGAGTAAGTTCAGTGGTAAGTGTAATGAGAATGCTACTTCTTTCCTAGAAAAATTTCAGGACGAGTGCAATATAATGTGTATAGATAGATCACAATATATGAAATTAATCCCTCATTTATTACTCCCACCATGTTCTTTATGGTTTAAAGCAGTACGAGATCATGTTAGTACGTATGAGGAGTTTAAAGCAGCGCTAATCGCAAATTATGAAAATGACTTTTTGCTTGCAAATAGAGATGCCACGATTAGAAACCAACATTTCAATCCTCGTTTGCACAAATCCGTTGTCGAGTTTGTTGTAAATACATACAATGAATTAAAAGTCGTAAATCCATTGCAATCAGAATCTAGAATCATAGCATCAATTCGAAATTTGTTACCGTTCAAGTTACAACAGATCCTGTTTTCTACACAGTGTATGAGTTTCAACCACTTATTAATACTTGTTCAATGTTATGAAACTCAATACCATGCTCTGAATCAACAAGCAGGAGTAGGTAAAAGTAAAAATAATTCAGATCATTTTGTACCTGTTCGGAATCTAAATATCCGTAGTGTGAACGATACGGAACACAACCTAAACCGAGTAAATTCAAGCAATCAGAACGAGCAAAATAGGCAAAGCTATGTTGGGAATCAACCTAACCTAACCAATCGTGACAATAATTATGTCAGATCACTCAACCGAAGTAGACACAAAAACAATAGAAATACATGGCGAAATTCCAGGAATACAGCAAACTACGTGGATAGACGTAATTGGAGGTCAAGAGATGGCACTTCGTATCAAAATCAGAATCACGACGCAATACATGTACAAAATAGTGCAGAACATAATAACGATTGTGCAGTACAATGTACTTTATTAGAATCATATGCAAATACGAATTTAAGCTGACTACAGTTGATGAAGTAAGGGTTAAACCCATATCAGCTATAGATTTTCATGAACATTTATTTTATTTTTATTCAATTTAATTTTCTTTAATTCTCATTAACCAATGATAATTTTCAAATGATTTTAATTCTCTCTTGTTAATGTGAAGAATTATAATTCGATTTGTGATTGATTAAAAGCAAAGGTTATTTATATTATATGGATCTGTGTTGAGAATTTGTTGTCAAAGATTATGTTAAGAATAAGGTTCATTCTATTAAGCTATTTATCCGACGACTGTCTTTATGCGCTACCTTACATATTACTCGAATAAGATTCTTCTATATTCCGACGCTTTATTGATACAATGTATATTTTAAAACATCATCTAATGTAGTTATTATATAATGCGCCCTGGAAAGATCAAACATTTTTTTCTTTACATCACCGTTTGTAATAATGATTGAAACTGTTAGTCATTGAGATTTATGTTTTAAAAAGTAATTTGCCTTTTACCGATTTTGACTTCGCACCCTTCATTCATTAGATTATTAAGCGACGACGTTTTTATAATAAAAGATAAATGATAATGGAAGGAAAGATTTATTATAAATGTATTTATATATATGAAGCTTAATGAAGATATATACGAGGGGCGATCAAAATGTAAAGGACATAAGTAATGTAATACCATTATTGTAAACGGACCAGTGGTTCTTAAATATAAAAGCCAAGCTCGCTTGTAACTTTTATATTCAGTCCCATCGTCGGGCGACATTTTTATACAACGAGATACTTTGTATCGTTTAATAATTACCTGTACCTTGGGCAGAAAGTGCTCATACACAAGCACTATACCTGATATAGTGTTAATTTAAAAATAACAAAAGAAGAATGTTTTTAATATATGTAAGAAATATACATTATTATATAATTCGTTGCTATGTAGTTGTTGATAGTTACCTAACAAACATGTACGATTGGAAGGCAGTCTATGTGCATATTCGTTCATAGAGAATCAACGAATAAAACTGTTTAATACGTATCACCGTTTTGTAATTTCAGTATAAAAGGTGAGAATACAAGTAAATGTACTCACAGAAGATATTTTGAGGTGTGAATAATTACTACCACACAAAACTTGACTTAAATTATTAGCCGAACCAGGTTAACGATTACCTTGAGTGAATCGTTCGTTAAATAGTCTGGTTGCCTTTGAAGACCTCTGGAATAGGGTTGGTTGCACATCAACATTCACTTCACATCTTCTTCATCTTTTGCCTCCTGCATTTCCTCGATAGTCACTACCGACCCAGTTTCTTCAAACTTTGTTCCGAACTAATAAACGATGCTGCCGAAATGTTACATTCGGCGAGCCATAAGTTTCCATCAAGTTTGACAAAATTCCTCTTTTGTTCTAATGTTAATCAGTTAAACATTGTGTAGGCTATGAAGAGAAGAATAAGTCAAGTTGAAGAGGTAAACAATAGGAGGTAATAGAAAACGAAATAATACATGTGTTGATGTATGCTTAATAAATAAATAAATTATACCAGATGAATGGTTACATAATTTTGTCTCACCCTGTATATATACCGTCGTCTTACTATTGTTATAGGGAAAATTTTTTATTAGTTTCTGTTTCATCTCAATAGATGCGGTGGTCAAGGGCGCCGATTTCTCTGTAAATTTCGAGATGCCCATTCAGATGCAGAGGGCATATATCGTCCCTCTCGAGACAAAGGGGGTATCTCATTTTCTAAACTTTTCTAGGAGACAAGTTTAAACCTTTTCTTCTTATTTATTTTGTCTTCTTTTAGAATTTAATTTGATAACCTTCGTGTCATTTATATTACTTACGAGATCAAATTAAATTTTGACAAAACAGGATACAATAAAGTTATGATAACATCTTTAAACTTCTCTCCTGTAGAAGTTGAAAAAATTAGATACGCCCCTTTGTCTCGAGAGGGACGATATATGAGGATTTTTAAGACGAATTGCATTCAAATTATGCCAAATATTGCATATTCATAAATACAATAGGGGGCCCACATCAGCTTTGAGGGGGGCAGGATCGGCGCCCTTGGCGGTGGTTATCGTAGAACACCACTTTTTCTTAGGTTTACAAGAAAAGTTCGTTTGTCTCCGTTTTCTTAAAAACAGCGCATGAGGATTTGAGCGCTTTTTATTCACGTCAACATGATGTATCAATTAGTATGTGTCACGTTTTTAAACAATCTTCTCCATTAAAAGGTACAATATTGTAAAATTTAGAGTGATATCTTAGTGTTTGGGTTTTAAAATTTCCAAGCTGTGCTGTGTGTAAGTAGTGCCGTAACTAGTGGGGACAGAAGCTCCCTGCCGTTCGAGAGGGGCCCATTTTAAGACAAAATTTTCTTTCTCCATATACGATACAAACATAAAATTATAAATGAGTCATCCAACAGGTTTACATTACATAAATAAAACAGCACACAAAAGTTAAATAAAACAAAAATAAGTCGTGGGCCCATTTCAGTAAAAAACTGTCTATTATTAGTGGCCCTAGAAATAATATTTATTCGTATGGATTTGAGATTTGTCAATATTTTCCCTTTAATTAATTTTTTATGTATGGAACGGGCCCAGGGGCGTAACTAACGGCCCCGCAGACCTTGCCGTACGGAAGTACCCTCAGGTTCCGGAGGAACACAAAGAGTAAAAGAAGGGTCCCAAGAATTAGAAAAACAACTTTTTCTAGCCCCCTCCTCTCAGAAAAGAACTAAGTTATGGTGCTGTGATTAAGTATAGAATTTGTTATAGAACAATTTAAGGGCCCTCTGCAGTCTGCAATAACACGGTAAGTGAAACATGGAGGTTCTAAGTTACAAAACGTATAAAAGTACAACGTGCCAATTAACAGGAGTAAACTTGTGGATATATGCCGATGAAGAAAAGCGGTGTACCACCTGATCTGTGCTTTGGATCATAAAATGGCAAATACCGAAAATGCGGAATAATGAAAAACGAAGGTGGAAAAGTGAGCATTTACCTTGTTATTGCATAACCCAAACTAACAGTGAAAAGAAGGACAGTAGGAACACCTAACGACGTGTCTGACAACATTTATGTATCGCAATACACGAGAATACAAAATTTCAATAACGAGCGTTGTAGGCAACAAAATCTGGAAAATGCAAGGTCCTGAGACCATTTTAGATTTAGAATCCGGTAGCACAGATAAAAAAAGAAATAATCAGCTGTGTTCCGCACGTTCTTGCAAAACTGCTGCTTACAAGAGTAAGAAATTATAGCAGAGCTTCCACATCCTTCTTTGGATTCTTGATTTCCGGTGTGGCTGGTTTCTTATGGAGTTGAGTTGATTTTGAGTTTAACGTCCCGTTCAGCAGCGAGGCTATATGAGACGTGGACCTACTGATTAACGTGGAATCCGAACCACATGAGCTCCCGCCGGGAATCGAACCCTGGTTTCTTGTGGAATAACAGAATGGTATCCAGTGATGGTGTCTGCATTGAATAACCTTTTTCTCTTACACCATTATACGTTTACGAAACTGACACAGTTCTGTGTGGGGGGTTTCATCCCCTTCCCCCTTGCGGATTTACTAGCAACTCCGAAAATCGGATTCGGATTAGATATCCGAATTAGAAATCATGAGTTTTGATTTACAAATCCGAAATCTGAAATCCAGATTTAAATCTGAATCCGGAATTCGAATTTTTCAAAACCGAATATTCCAAAAATCCGGATTTTTTGACAGCACTGTAGAATAAAGCAAAACACTGCGTTTCGCCGTAATTTTGCTACATTTCTTTGCCAGAGTTTACGATTTATCTTCCTTTTTCATTTCTTCCGCTTCTGTCATTTTGATTCGGCTGCTTCGATTTTGTCAATTTCGAAACAAAATGGTCAAGTATGTCTCCGTACCAGAGCTTTCACCTGAACCGACCCTTGAAAACAAAGTTACAGACACGTCGCGTCGCCTCCTCCATCAACTAGTGCTTGCTTCATTACCCTCATACAGCGGCGCCCTCTGTTATCCGCATCGGGAAACTGCGACTCGATGGAGATGAATAGTGTTTTTCTCCGAACAGACGCTTCGAATATGCCAGTGGCGTAGGAAGTATTTTTCAGCTGGGGGAAACTGATTTTGAACTACTGTTTTGAAAATAGACGCGAGAATGTAACATAAGTAAGATAATACGAAGATATGTTCGTAATGTAACAGTAATTGGATTTGGTTGGACAATAATAATAATAATAATAATAATAATAATAATAATAATAATAATAATAATAATAATAATAATAATAATAATAATGCAGCTGTAAACAGTTTCGTGAGGGTAAAATTCCATCTACAAGAAGCATATTGGTTTACTTCTTTATTTAATCCAGTGCCAGTTTTGTGCTGGATTTTGGTATGGTGCAGAAATTTTCCATAACTTAAATCACAGTTAAAAACAAAAATAAAAATAACAAAACAGTTACTTAAATAACAATTCTTAAAGAATTTGTAGTGTCTTGAGAATGTACACCAATGGACATAGATTTTTTCTACTTTTGGGCCCAGAATAACTACAACAACATTTACTTTTATGGTTACCAATGGAAACAAAGTAAAAATAACTGATAGTCTAACGCAGAATTCTGAACGGATGATACAAAAATAACATGTATCGTGTACTGAACGATCGCTTACTATCGCAGTGGTTCGAAATGATAAAGAAATGTTCCCTTAACCTTCCACATCAACGAATACCTCTACGAATCGTGTCTCGCGACATCTCAGTTAGTAAATCTGGTTCAAAAGATATATGTTAAATGGTTGATATACGTCAAATTCAAAACAGGGGAAGGTTAAAAATATAAAAAATCTTCAAGAGAATAGAAGACTAGATAGAGAAGAAAAAGAAAAGCAAAAGCGGGGCCAAACAAATAAGGTAGGACACTAAAACTACAAAGATAAGTGGTTGAATTTAGACATATGACAATCCACAGCCAAATGTACTTTCATAAGCCGAAAAAAGCTGGCCTACTAAAATGCGTGGCACAACGGGGTCTCTGAGTGTCTAAGTACAAGTCCGTGCCTTCTAGGCAACCATCTCAGAAGGAATAAGCCCTGTGAAATGATTCTGTGAGTATTAACTGTTTTCGGTACCAAATCACTCAGATTACGGCCGGTCCAGCCGGAAGGTTGGTGTAGTCTCTTAATTTAAAATTTCTTAAAAAATTATTCGACCCCTCAGAAACTGAGAAGTTTCGAGTAAAGTATGGAAACTAGAATAAAGTCGATAAAATAGAGAAAATTCTAACTAGGATTTACCAAAATTAACAAAAAAAAAAAAAGAAATAAAACAAATTTTGTACTAGTAAGCTATATGCCAAATCTTACTAGTAGCTCCTACATCCGCAAGGGCGCCAACCTTGTGATGTCATTTAATTTCACTCGCTACCTAGTTTAAAACTAAGGAAAATAAAAATATTTGGAGGGAGGAGGATCGACACCTTGGTACAAAATAACGATATTCTACTGTAATAAATTTTCTATATTATTCAATCCTATCTACTTCGTCACCTTTGCGAATAGTAATGAACTTAGCTTAATCAGATGACGTGGCAAAATTTTTTCAAAGTTGCAGAGTAGTATCGTAAATGTAAACTGAACGCGTATTTTTTAAATGGTATTTATTCTGCAAACGGTTATTCTGTTTTGTGATTAACTGGAAAATATCTGGAATCGTTTTCTATATGCCAATTATTCGTATTGTCAGTCCGGTAGATTAGTTGGCCTGTATGTTTACTATCAAATGTCAAGCCATAAAGTGAAAATACAATCCATCATTTTTACACGACACACTCTCTTCACACAAATATTCGGACGTGATGATTAATGTACTAACGTTTATTATTATTATACATATACATAATCAATACCTTGTGGCAAAATTCACCACTGGGCACATATATGCACGGGGTTCCTATTATTTACTCACACTTATTATCACACATATATATCATTACAATTATTATTATGCCTTTATACATTTATTCATTTCTTAATAACGTAGATTTGTTTTCAGATACCCTATACTCTACAATTTCGTCCAAGACTGTTCAAAGCAGTCTTATTATATATTTTAAATCACAAAGCCACAGCACAAATATTTGTACACTGATCAACACGCGAGAATTTGTATGAACTAGATTCTTTCTAAACAAATCATAGTATATTTTACTTTACGGTTTCGAATTATTTTGTATGCAACGAAAATTCAATATAATTAACTACATGCAATTATATTTCGGAAAATGTCATCAATGCGATCGTTCACTGAAAGCAATGGAGAGAGAGAATTTGAAACTGCAGCCTGACAACAAAAATAATGCCATATAGGCAGACTTCAGGTTAAAAGAAAAAGCAAAGTTTACTATTATTAATAATTCGATTACTGGGCTATATAAATGACAGTGTTTTTCAGGAAAGTTAATTTACAATCTAAACCATCTAAATACCTATTCATATGGGTCGGAACTAATATTTACTCATCATTAATTGCAAAAGAAGGGTCATTTGCATGTTGACCAGATCGTTAGGTATAGGAGTAACAGAAACCTAGCGGCGAATAGTTCCCAACTCGGCACGAGATGGCATTAATAGTACGAAAACTAACTTTGCACTAATAAATAAAATTTGTTCTTTGCCATCGATAACTATAAGTAATCTACTATGCAATTACGGTACAGTGTTATTATGAATCTGTTTTGTGAATTGATTTATCAGTTTAAACTGACCACAAAAGACGACTAATTAAACGATACACTGTCCATGAACCGATTAAGTTTACATGCACACACATTCATGCTACATCCCACATAAACTAAGAAACCAAATATTACATATTACTACACATGTTGAATCATCTTATCACACAGTTCAACTATACATAAATCAAACAAACTACTAAATTTCACTCTCTTAAACCGGCTCTATTAACTATGAAAAGGAGAAGGAATAAGCAGAGCCCAATGGCTCTACTACTAATTAAATCATGGTTTTCGAATTATAGAATTATTCTCAATGCCCCAGAAGGAACATATTGAAACGACTAATTGTAAGGGGCCCTTTCCTGAAGGGAAAAGAACCCTTTTTGATTCTTTATTTAGCCTATAATGTGTTGGAAGCTGCGATCAAATTAGGAATAAGGGAGTGTCCCTGTTCTAACTTACACTGACCTTATAGTAATAAATTCAACCACGAAGAAATCTACACCTGTTACAATAAAAAAAATATATTTACTACATATACTGACATAGCTATGTTAGGACAGGCCTATCGCAACCTAACAGGAAAATTTTGAGGATAACGGGAGTTATCAAGGGAAACACTACTCTTCAAACTGTTTTGAAAAAGATCACACTACGATGTATCCTGTCCATCACATTAACATTTACGAACATGGCGTCGCTTGGGTTGAACTCCATATCTCATTGTTTTTTCGACTGTTAAAATGAAAATCCAATAAGTTTAGACTCTCAAAATGCTTCCTCACTATTTATTTGTTAACTGAAACTAATTTTTACCTTAATAATGAGACTTTTCGGTCCAAAATCCAACATTTGAAAGAGCCGAAGTAGCGTGGTGTTACTTGATGCTTTTTCACGTAGAGAATGACAAGAAAAGCACCTTAATACCAGAGAGTCGGAAATAGTTCCTATCAGAACAAAGACTTTTGGTGGCGGAAAATATAAAGCGAATAGAAAATAGCAAAAACTGGATGAAACCGGATTTTGGGAGGATAAATGCATCTCAGAGGGACGAAGGAGATCTAAATTATTCTGCCAAACATCAGATTGGTGAATAACTTCAAGAATTTCTGTTCAATTGCTGGCCTATATATTTGTAACGTATTGAGATTTATAATTTCAATAATCATCTATTTGAAATGCCCATATACAGGGTTTACAATAAAATAATGTGTAAATAATGATATTATTCCCCAGAAATGTAATTCCTACTAGATTATTCCGAAGCTTTCACATTAATTTTGATTTGAATAAAGAACAACTGAATTTACTACATGGACCGATAATTGTGTATTAAGAATTTACAGTACACAGTGTGTTCGGAAAGTATTGGGTCCCTCCAAACAAAAATTTCATTACCTTGATTGTAATGGCACATTACACCACAACGTTCATATTTTGTATCATTATTGGAGAATCAACCATCCGATTTAAATGTGTTCTTTACCAAAATGTTTCTTTTTTTATGCCGTTTAATTTCAAATGTCACAAGGCGCATGTTTCTATTTAAGATTTTAAGAGTGCGGGTGATGGAGGTATACTATACGCTATATACTATAAAAGGTTACGAATAGCACAGAAGGTTTCCTCTAGACTTCTATATGATTCCCACAGTCAGAACATTCGTATCTTTCTTGGTTTAGTAGTAAACGAATTCACTACTTTTTAAAACTATATCTTGTATGTATATACCCATATATAGGCCTAGACGCTTTTGTATCATAACATATTAACATGTCATAGTACGCACTTTTCGCTAAAGGAAGGGTATGATTAAGAAAAGTCAATGATTATAAAATTTGTTGCCTTCTGCCACCGGAAATCGAACCTGGGAACCCACGCGCCAATGGTGAGCACTCTACCACTAAGCCACTACGCCCCCTTGATATAAGATACATCCATCAATGTAATGTTTCCCAAAATAAATCCAAACTATCGATATTAATGTATTATGATTAGTTAGTCATTTCGTCTCGATTCTGATAACTTCTAGTTGAGCTTAAACTGAAAATACAAGTCGATGAACAAGGCGTTTATTTATAATAATAATAATAATAATAATAATAATAATAATAATAATAATAATAATAATAATAATAAAATAATAATAATAATAAATTGTAACAGTTTCGCCAACTAACTGAAACATATTGGCTTCAACAGAGACTGTCTTCTGTTGAACAGTGTTCAGTTAAGGTTAGTGTAAAGGGATAAGTTTTGACGATAGATGTCACTACAGTCTTCCTCTCTCTGCCATGTATTTTTTACCTTTTACGAAAATTTACAATTTCTTTTATAAATTTCAATCTAGAGACTTCAAAGTTTTAGAGAAGGAATTTCATAACCTATTAAAGGAAACAATCCGTGCCGATTTTTTATTTAGAATTTTCTTCATTGTTGAAATAGCTTCATTGTTAAAGATCTGGATATCCATTTCAACAATCAAGCCATTTCAACAATGAAGAAAATTCTAAATAAAAAATCGGCACGGATTGTTCCCTTTAATAGGTTATGAAATTCCTTTTCTAAAAATTTGAAGTCTGTAGGTTGAAATTTGTAAGAGAAATCGTGAATTTTCGTGAAAGATAAAAAATTCATTGGAGAGATACAAAGACTGCAGTGCCATCTATCGGCAAAACTTGTCCCTTTAAACCAACCTTAATTGGCGAAACGGTTTTACAGTTATTATTTTTTAAATAACCGTTACTTTGCTCAGCGATTTGTGTTTTTAGTTTAAGTTATTTAAGATACCAGAGCTAGAATGGTCCAATTAATTCTAGTTGAAGTTTTTTTTTAAAAAAAAAAAAAGAAAAAAATGATGGCATTCATTTTGTACACAAACTTACAAGAGAAAATGATAAAAAGTTGTTCGATATTTCAAACAAGAGGAGAAACAAATCTACGAGAACTGAGACGAGGCGACACTGACTGAAAATTTACGAAATGAGACGAGGAAACCTTATATCTTGTCATTAATAGTAATATTAGAATAAAGTACAAATTTATTTACAAAGATATAAAAAAGGAATGAAATGTTTAATTGAATGTCCCGCCCTTTTGGTCAAAGAAGACAGGCGGTTGACAGAAAGGAATGATTATAAAAGAATTGGTGCTAGAATATGAGAGAACCTCATCACAAAGTCATATGGTTAGGATCGAACCACAGACTCTTCGAGAGCTCTGTCATTGAGACAACGTGCCCTTTCCCATTGAAAATACATTTCAAAAAATTGTGGCTTATATCAATTTTCGTCCTTCATTTAAAACTAGCTGAAGTTTTCATTCTTTGCGGGAAAGAGTAAATTTATTGAGAGTTTTGAACCTCTCTCCCCGTACCTCTTATATGGGAGGTCGCTGATTCGATCCCAGCTCGCGAGAATTAAGTTTTTTGGTGGACAATAGGTATATCTGAGTTCTCCTGTTCCTTGGCAAGATGTTCATTCGACAATTTTATTCAATATAATCATCATTGTCTCCCTCAGCGCTGGAGCATTAAAGTAAACATTAAGTAGTCATAAAGTAAACATTAACAGTAATCAAGGGACATTAAAGTAAACTAAAAAGGAACTTTATGATAATTCTTTTATTTCAAGCGTCACCCCGTTCTGTAGGCAACCAATATTGAGTCACGAATAGTTGCAAAATCTATTAGGAGTTGTGATAAAGGCCTAACACAATTCTTCCTCGGGTGCTAGGAGCGTCTTAACCAGAGATAGAGTGGTTTCGTGGGTCGTGGGCCAACAGGACGTGACCCACTCTGACCCACCACCCACCATGACCCACTCTGACCCACCGACTCACCCTCACCTACCGAGCCACTCTGTTCACTGCATTGTAGAAGCATCTTCTGAACACTGGTGAATTTGTCTACGTTTTACTTTCAAGGCTCCCACTTCCCTTTCTTCTGCATTTGTTTCTGTTTACTTACCTGAGATGAGTATATATAAGTGAAAAAAAGAACTTCAGGCACTTTTGGATATTCATATTTGCAGTTGTAATAAGACCACTTAAACTACTACTTGGCTTTCGAGACACACAGTCCGTGAGTTTTTAGAGGAGCTAACTACTGGAAAAAAAAATGTTTTTTTTAAATCTCTGTAATATATAAATTATTATATTAAAAAATTGAATGTAACTATGTGTGCCTAATCATCATGGTCAAATTGCAAAGTCAAATGAAATGACTTTTGGTGTATAGTTAGGTCCTAACTTCCAGTCTCAACTGATGTGTTATCATATCGATTTGATTATAATACATATCCTAAAGGGTGAGTGGGGGATACGAATTTTTGCGATAAATTGAGTATCTTACGAACCGTTTCTCAGGGAGCTGAAATTCAGTGTATTAACTCTTTATTAATAATAAACAGAACAGGTAATAGCATTTTGTTAAAATTGTCTGTTTTAAAATTCTCTTTCAAAGGGAGACACTTTCTATTATAGACCCCTATGGGAAGTTAGTAGTAAGTTGATTTGTAAAAACAACACTAGTTAACAAATTTAAACTTTTTGTTTGTTACATGAGAAAAATCACCTGATCTTAAAGGAACTTTTTGCGCTGAATTCGAATATGCACTCGGTTTCTCTCCATCACGTACAGTTTTCCCGTAACAGAGGGATTTTCGGGAAATTCCCTCAAAAATTTCCCTTTTTCAGATATTTTATTTCCCTAGCTCCTCTCCCCTTACATATAGTAACATAGAAATTATACCTAAGTATACCTTGATTTATATTTAATAAACCCTAAAAGTTTCGTAAAAATCGCTTTGTTCTTTCTAGAGAAATAAATATATTTGTATGTATACTGTGTGCACTGTTTATTGCACCTGATAGTAATGCTTTCAGATCTCCTGAGTTGGGGTAAAAACGATTTGCTTTATTACTACAAACACAGACATAAAAATGAATATTTACAATAGTTAACAACACACTTGTATTGCTCTCTGTAAATTAGAAACGTGTATAAAAATAGAATGTACTTCCAACGTATATTTTTTTTAAACGTACAGTATATGTATATCTTAATACATATATATATACAATTCTCCAAGTTTTTTCGTTTTGTTCATGAAATGGTTATCAATATTTGTTATCAAATGTAACAGAATGCAAAAGAAAGAAAGAATGGAATACAGACTCATTGTTGACAACAATGAACTAATGCAGTCTGAATTTTCCACTACGGTATCGTTTCCCCCCTCCCCCCCGCGCATTTCTTTCTTTCTTGTGTTCTTGACACCTGGTGAGGGAGTTTTGTACATTTTTATATTGACGTGTGGTTTAACACTACTTCACTTTCAAAGTTGTCTTTGCTGCTAAGAGTGCTTTCATGTTTGATCTTAACGGCATTATACCCAACTAAGACCAGAAGTTTAGTTTGTGATCAGTACAATGGCGTCAAGAGGACGGCGTTCGTGTGTTAACTCACCAAATAGTTTTTGTTATGTGTGTGGCCAGTTTGTAGTTAAAGGACAGTGTAGATCCATTACGCCATCGGTGAAACTAGCATATTATATATATTTCGGATGTCGTGTGGGAGATCAGGACAAAATTTGGGCACCCAACATAATTTGTGCGTCGTGCTACGTCACTTTACTTGCATGGGCCAAAGGGAAACGGAGGTTCATGAAATTTGCTGTACCAATGGTGTGGAGAGAACCCACCAACCATCTGGATGATTGTTATTTTTGTCTCACAGTAGTTAAGGGACATTCTAAAAAAAGCAAATACACAATAAGTTATCCCAACGTTAAATCCGCAATTAGACCTATTCCGCACGGGGATGAACTTCCACTTCCCGAGCCCCCTACCAACTGAGAAGAGATATGGCCAAAAGACTCTGATGATGATCATGACCTTGATGAACCATCGACATCAACATGTACATCCAAGGATCCAACGTTCATCCCTGACTGTGTTCGCGAGCCACATTTCATCCGGCAATGTGAACTTAATGAGCTAGTCCGTGATTTGCACCTGACAAAACAAGAGGCGAAACTTCTGTCATCAAGGCTCCAGCAGTGGAAATTATTGGATGCAGAAACGAACATATCAGTGTACAGGAAAAGGCATGTTCAATTTTCAAGCTATTTCTCAATGCAAGATAATGTGTGCGTATGTACGGATATAAATGGGTTGATGGCGGAGCTAGGAATTCCTTACGTTCCAGAAGAATGGAGGTTATTTATCGACGCGTCAAAGGTCAGCCTTAAAGCTGTCCTTTTACATAATGGACATAAAAAACCTTCTATACCACTTGCGCACTCAGTGAAGATTAAGGAATCCTATGACACCATGTCAACTTTGCTAAATCTTATAAATTACAAGGACCATTGTTGGCAAATATGTTGTGATCTCAAGGTAGTTTGTATTTTATTAGGACTGCAGTGCGGTTACACGAAGTACCAATGTTTTTTATGTTTATGGGATAGCCGAGCTGATGACAAACATTATGAAGTGAAGGAATGGGAACCTAGAGTGAATTACGTACCTGGAGAATGCAACGTCAAATACGCTCCTTTGGTAGATCCTAATAAGATATTACTACCGCCACTTCATATCAAGTTAGGACTTATGAAAAACTTTGTCAAAGCCATGGACACATCTGGTGAAGGTTTCAAGTATTTGCGAGATAAGTTCCCTAACCTGAGTGATGCTAAGATTTCAGCGGGAGTGTTTATTAGTCCCCAAATTAGAAAATTAATGCTTGATGATAGCTTTGACAGCAAGTTAAACAGTGCTGAGCTAGCTGCCTGGACAGCATTTAAGTGTGTTGTGCGCAACTTTCTGGGCAATAACAAAGCTGAGAGTTACACAGAAATCGTACAGGACATGATACAGAAATACAAAGAGTTGGGTTGTAGGATGTCTTTAAAAATCCACTTTTTGCACTCCCACCTCAGCTTCTTTCCTGCTAACCTAGGTGCTCTCAGCGACGAACAGGGGGAAAGATTCCACCAAGATATAATGGCAATGGAGAAAAGGTACCAAGGACGATGGGATCCTTCAATGATGGGGGACTATTGTTGGGGTCTTGTTAGAGAATGCAACATTTCTTACAAAAGAAGGAAGTAGTGTACGTTTTTGTAACCCAATGGAAGTTTCATGTATTGTGATAGTTTTGATTGTCTTTTCATGACCTTTTGGTACATTTGTATTATTGTTTATTGTAAATTGTCACACTTGTAAATTATATTGTATTATATTTTATATATGTGTTTGTGGTAATAAAGCAAAACGTTTTACCTCAACTTAAGAGATCTGAAAGCATTACTATAAGGTGCAATAAACAGTACACACGGTATACATACAAACATATTTATTTCTCTAGAAAGAATAAAGCGATTATTACGAAACTTAGAGGGTTTGTTAAATATGAATCAAAGTATACTTAGGTATAATTTCTATGTTAGTATATGCAAGGGGACAAGATCTTGGGGTGTAAAATAAACGAAAATGGAAATTTTTGAGGGATTTTCCCGAAAATCCCTCTGTTACGGGAAAATCGTACGTGATGGAGAAAAACCGAGTGCATATTCGAATTCAGCGCAAAAAGTTCCTTTAAGAACAGGTATTTCCTTTTATGTAAGAAAACCTTTGTTAACTAGTGTAATCGAAAACGATCGATATTAGTTGAGAAACAAAAATTACAGTGTTCTGCATTTTATACCCACTGCTTTCTATTAGACCCTATAATAATTGCTGAAGCTTGTGTTTATTACATGGAGCGTTTAGAGCACCAGGCAATCAAGCCATAAATTTATGAGAAAAATAGACATAAAATTATTCATACTGTAAGCTTAATTACATGTAAATTTTAAGTTTGTATTTTATGCTTAATTATATGGAAAATTACGTTTTTTTTTTCCCTTTACGTTGGTCTACTTTACCTGGATTTGAGACTTTCAAATTTCATCCTATTTTCCACTGGAAAGTATCTGTAATTCAACAAGGAAATAATATGGTAATTAAATTGAAATTTATCGTAATATGGCCCGTGATAAACACGTTACTATTTTATATCGTAAAGGTTAGATCCACCGGCATTATAACAGAATGGTGCATAAGCGATTGACCATAGAAATTCAAACTCCGATTAGTGAGAATTTCACAGCTTGGTTTTATTGCAAGTGGAAAGGAGGGCGTGGATCATGGATCAGAGTTGACGACGATGGATTTTGGTGGGAAGAAGTTGGTCACAGTGCGTCACAGGGGTTCATGGTGGGTGGTGGGTGGTGGGTCGGAGTGGGACATGGTAGGTCAGAGTAGGTCACGGTGGGTCCTGGGTCAGAATAGGTGTTGGGTCAGTGGGTCGTGGGTCAAATTTTCATTGATCTCTAGCCCTACAGTATTTTTTTCGGGATTTTAAGCTATTTGTGTATAAAATTTGGTCGAAGTTCTGCAGGCGATGCGGAGTTATGGCGGAATATACATGCATATACCCAGAATATAATAACACATTAGTTAGTTGATTTGCTAGCATTAAAACTAAGAGTTATGAAAATCACTGCAAAATGAAAAAACGAAATCTAAGTTTTGCGTTCCAAGATTTTGCGACCAAAGAAAACGGTGATGATGAAAAGCGGATGAAATGATGGAATGAAGAAAGTGAAAGGAAACAGAAAAATCCCGAGAAAAACCATGCACACTTGTTTGTCAACCACAAAGTTCACTTGGCCCGAGCTGGGATCAAACCAAGGACCTCATGAACCAAAGGTGAACGCTCTACCACTGAACTCCCACGGTCCCATGAAAATCATTGTAATTTTAAAGATGGCTCGTTAACTTCTAATAACAATAAATGAGTTTCTGTGTAGTCTTTTAAAAAAAAGTAATTTTAGTGATAAGTTGGTGAGGTTGTATCCCCTCGCTGGTAGCAGCGAATCCGCAGTTAGAAAGGCCAAAGCTGTATTAGTGGCAGTCCTTGTCTTTTTTATTTATGTTGTTAATTACGCAAAAGTGCCTCCGTTGCATAAAAGGACGTTGATTAATGTAGCTAGGAACGAGGAGGAACAGAATAGCGTGGTTGGGGGTCCACCATCCAGAGAGTGACGTTTCAAAGGGAGTCTCTAACTCTACATACAGATACGTCGCCTTATTAATTTTATGGGCACGCTTTTGTCACTGCGATGCGCGGGATTGGATTTTCGCAACAGACGACAGTGGAAAGGAAACCCAGCGGGGGAGGGGGTTCTAGCTCTTCGCTCAAATAGTTGAGAGAGTGGTCACCCCCTTCCCCTTCTATATACGGTGTTTTGGCCCGTTGTAGGCAGCCGGTAATTCTAGTATTACCCACAAAACACATTAACAAGATGACAGAACCAAACATACTGTGCATTGGTGCCGACACACAGATCTCTGAAAGAGATAGCACAGACCAATGGAAAGGTAGCACAGGAGGTGGGGGGAAGACTTTTGTCACAAGAGGAAGGGGAATAAAACAACAGATACAAAATAGGCTTTTATGTATTCATATCACACGAATGAATTAAGATTATGGACACTCGCTACTAGATGGTATCACATTCAAATCTAATGTTTTAATCCAATTTACGAAGCATAGTTTAGTAGAGCTGATTTTATTAACTGGCTCACAACTATCCACCTGGAACTCTCTCCTTTTATTTTCAATTTGATTTCTTACCGTACTGAAGCCACGATTTACGAACATTTTCTCACACAAAACTTGTATGTAAAATATATTTCAAACCACGGGGTGTGTTCAGAAAGTATGGAACCTTTTGTTGCCAAAATATATTTATTGATTTGGTAATCCTAAATAATAATCCCCTTCAAACTAGTGTTGTTGGTAATGGACACACTTCTCTCAGCGTTCTTGGAAACATTTCTGCGACGCAGTTTTTGGAATGGTGAGCAACCGAGCCGTTTCACTCCGCATGATGTCTTCGGGTTGTTAAAAAAATGTTTCATCACCTGTGATCACGGTGTTCAGAAAGTTTGGGTCATTACTGCATTGTTCAGCATATCCTGTGCGATGTCCAGATGCCATTGCTTCTGCTCCATTGTTAGCAATTGCGATACAAATTTCGCAAACACTCTCTTCATGCCTAAATGAAATGAAATGAAATCTTTAAGTTTAACGTCCCACGGTTATGTCGGTTAGGCTAAAGGAGACGGTGATGATGAGAAAATGAGTGAAATGGTGCAATGAAGAAAGTGGGAGGAAACGGGAGAACCCCGAGAAAACCCACAGCACGGTGTTTGTCCACCACAAAGTCCACACGGCGCAAGCTGGGATCGAAACAAGGACCCTAAGCACCGGAGGTGAACGCTCTACCACAGAGCCACCGCCCCCCTACTTCATGCCTAAATTTTCGTTCAAAATTGAATGTACCGATCCTATGCTTACCATATATCGATCCCAATTTACGACGAATTGTAATACGATGGTTGTGGAAGATCACAGTCCGCACTTGCTCAATGACATTATCATTCCGGCTAGTTGAGGGCCTCCTAAAGTGGTTCACTCTCCACTGATATCCGGCCATTTTCGAAGCGGTTGTACCACTCTTTCATGCGTGAGGTGCTCATGGTATCGTCACCAAAAATATGTTGAACCTTGTGAATGGTTTCCGCTTGGGTATCGCCAAGCTTTTCACAGAATTTGGTGCAATATCGCTGCTCAATTTTTTCTGTTATCTGACGACCGTTCACTACACATCTTCACTCATTGGCCGACTGCTAGCGACTGAGGCTTTCTGCGGGCAGGAAGAATTCACGACTGCGCATGCGTGTCCCCTCTACATCTACACTGAAGAAAGCCTCCCGCACTTCGCTGGTTTAAGCGGGTAAAAATAAAGTTCGATTATTTTTGAACACGCCTCGTATTTCTACTGTATTAGTTTATTTACAAATATATTAATTAGTACTGGTTAATATTTTATAACATTCTAACGATTAAATTCCTGAAACCCAACTATATTAAACATCATGATATCATCATCATCATCATCATCACCATAGGTATTTTGCCATCATTGGCAGGTCACTTGCCACAGGTCATAAGCTTCCATACTTGACGGTTTATACTCAACCACTTCGTCTTCACGTAGTCTACGTTTCTCTCTATTTTGATACCGTTCATCAACTGTAGCCACCTTCACCCTTCCCTTTCTTTCCTCAAACTATACCGTCTAGCATGCCTCTTATGATACAATTCCTTCTTAGACATTGTCCCAACTAGTTTCTCTTCGTCTTTTCTCTCCCGCCATTTCTAACCCTTCTGATTCGTTTACCGTTCGTCTCACCTAATTCTCTCCACTTCCACATTTTCAATCATTCCAGAGACTTTTCTTCCTCCTGAAGCCTTCTTTCGCCATTTCTATCCTTGTTTTTACTTCAAGCTGGAACTTCATTTCATCACTAATAATATTGCCCAGGCATCGAAAACTGTTCTATTTTCTTCCCTCCTACTTCTATATTTGACACCAACATCTTCGTTCCAACACCACCACTTTCATTTTTCCAACATTTATTTTCATACTAAATTCTACACACTCCTTCCTCAAGTTTTTAAACATCTCATTTACTTTCTTTCCAGACTCCGCAACGAGCGCCATATCATCTGCAAATCCTATACACCTAATAATTCTACCTTCTATCAAAATGCCATCTTCATTATCTAGGCTCTTTTTCACTATCTTTTCTAGAGAGATATTAAATAACGTTGGCGAAAGACAACACCGCTGTGGAACTTCCCTTCCATATGCACTCTCCTTTGTCATTTCCTTCCCTATTCTAACACTAACTTGTTTGTTCATATATAAGTTTCTTATGAGTGCTCCATCTTTCCATTAAAATCCAACCATTTTTAGAATTCCCAATTCACGCGGTTAATAAGAAAATTGTATCTCCTGTGCCCTTACCTCTCTTAAATAGGGATGGGCACGAGCGAGTTCGAGCGAGTTTTCATTGAAACTCGACTCGACTTGAAACAGACAACTTTCAGCTCGACTCGAGAACTCGGCTCGAAAAATTTTCTCCAACTCGACTCGAATTTGACTCGAGTTTCGAGTCGAGTCGAGTCAAATCGAGCCAAATGCTATGTGTAGTTTCAAGTACTTTCTTCAAGTATCCTACATAGACAATATAATTATTATCAATCATACTATTACTACTATAACATTATTATTATTATTATTATTATTATTATTATTATTATTATTATTATTATTATTATTATTATAACAACACCGTGTATAAACATGAAAGATAGGTGGTTTGTATGTGAAAACTAAAAACTAGTTGACTAGTGACCTTGGTAGTCGTGAAGACTAGGAGGCAAGGACATCGTTTACGAGGTTCTAGGTTTGAGTTCCGGAGCAAGTATCCGGGCTCGAACCAAAAATCGTTAAAAGTTAGAGGGCGCTGGTCACGTATGTTCAAAAGTGCTTGGTCCGGGTTTAGGGTTCTCAACGGCTTGAGCGGCTCTTCTCACAGCTCATTCCCTATCGACCCGACCCAACAGCTCATCCACCCAAACCGACACAAACCGAACTGATGGCTCAGCCCAACCGTGTCGGCTCGAGACGATGGCTCACCTGAGCCGAGCCGGTGCCTCATCACAACAAAGCCGGGTCGATCTGCTCCCTCAGTTGAACCGAGCTAACCGGTTAACATCCCTACACGGGTTGGGATTCTGCTTCGGCTCAAAACTTTCACCGTGCAGGTCTCAGCCTTGGTGATGAGAACTGCAGTACATACTTATGTTAGTGCTCACAACACTTGAGGCTGTCACGTTATAAAAAATCATTGTCGTCTTGTTAATCGAGACGAGGCGAGATGCGAGCAGTGTTTCGCCTTGTGAGCTACACTAAATATATTCCACATTACTGCTTACATTTCTCATAACTTTCGTTTCTCAGTCTAATCAGGCAATGATTTCAAAATGAGCTAAACGAGCGAGCCATTTTCAAACTCGACTCGATTCGAAACTCGACCTCAAAACAGTGACTCGGCTCGGAACTCGACTCGAGAAAATTATCTTTGGCTCGACTCGAAACTCGACTCGAATTCACATCGAGTTTCGAGTCGAGTCGAGTTTTAGCTCAACTCGTGCTCATCCCTACTCCTAAACCCGAACCGTTCCTCCTAAAACTTTTAATTTGTTCTTCTTTACAATCTTCTCTTCAGTATTCGAAGTAAATTTTTTGCTGTGTGCGTTATAAGATTGATAACTCTATAGCCCTCACATATATCTGGGTTCGATTTCTTAACCATCGGTATCATGATCATCTTTAGAAAATGATTTGGCCTTTGTCCTGTTTGATATACATGGCTAGCATAAATGATTCCGTCATTTTGAAAAGGCTATATTTTTAAACGTATTACACGTACACACATGGAAGATATATATATATATATATATATATATATATATATATATATATATATATATATATATATATATATGGAAAGAATCACAAACTGACCTATTTCGTATATTTGCTACAAATGTCCAATATGTGGCCCTTGGTGACACGATACACGTCCAGACGATACTCGACGTCTTTTTTTTTTCTTGCTTCCTTTTCCTCCATTTTCGACTGGCACTTAGGGGTGGACGGTTCCTGAAAATGGAAACCGCGGTTTCGGTTTGCCACTTAAACCGGTTTGGAACGGTTAACCGAAACCGAACCGAACCGTTTCCAAACCGAACCCAAACCGAAACGTTCACAAACCGAACCGAATCGTACCGTTCAGAACTGTCCGTAGAACTTTGACAAACTAAACTGTCCAAAGGGTTTGAAACGTGGTTTCGTTTACTATTGGCTAACCAAAACTTAAGCGAACTCCGTCAAAGCAAATTCAGCTGTGTCCACATGGAGCTGAATTTAATCTTTAACTCACTCGTAACATACGACCAGTTAGCAGATTTGTGTATAATAAAAGAATAAAATAGCAAAGAGCCTGAAAATACTCATTGCAGTATATATATATATATATATATATATATATATATATATATATATATATAATGTTTTTATATATCTTTTGTATGTATATAGATAGATAAAAATATCACACAACTAGATACCCCGTATGCATAAAAAAATATCCTGGCAAGACAAGTATTTGATGGAAAAGTGATCCCAATAAATTCCTTCAAATTAGAAGCATTTCATATGTCAACGGAATAAAAAAAATCACTGGTAGTAATCAGTCTTTGAAAAAGATTAAATTCGTTGGGTTAAGTTCTGACCTGTTAAGCCCCCATTCTACAACTGCTTCAAATTCGAAAATGTTATTATTATTCTTGTTTACCTTCACTTTTAATATTCCTGCTCAAATAGCAGCTTGCATGTGTGTCTTCATTTCTCTCATTTTTCATACTTTCATTCTCACTGTCGTGATTAATATTATAAGAAAAGCGTGATTAACTAACCAGACTCATCATCATCAAAACGCCGAACACATATTTCAGACTTTGACCGTTTCTGATTTTGAAAACGCTCCTACGTACAATGTAAGTCAATACTCGGCACCTTGTATATCACATCGTTAACAAATCATTATATAATTACTTTCTGTAAATAATAAGTAAAAACTTCGTGTGACTTTTACTGAAACGTTTGGATTGCGAGCGTAATGAGGAAGAAAATTTTTAACAAATCTATTTCTTTGCAAACCGACAACAATATTGATTTAATAGGGCGCCAATACTTTTACGGGGTACCACATCGTTTACTCATTTTCAACACTTCTTTTTTCTTATTGCTTGTTCGGCGCTCTCTTGCTACCAACTCCTCCTCCTCCCCTCGTGGCTACGGCTCTGGGTGTGGTATCTTCTCCATCACGATGTAGGTTTTGTACATTTGCTAATCGTACACATAAATATCATTCTCTGACAGAAGAGTTGCACTAAGTTTCAATCTCTCTATCTTCGATTGTGGACAGTGAACACAATGGCGAGGAAACATCTACCATTTCCCACTTTAATTTCTCTTTATTTCATCACCATAAGGCCAACGAGTGTGGTTACAGAGGTAATAAAGGAGTACACACGTGAGAAATTGTAAAATATCTAGGCTTAATAATAGACCAAGGGCTTGGCTGGAACAAACACATTTCTGAACAGTGTATTAAAGCTAAGCGCATCTTACGACAGCTTTATAAGTTAAAAGGCTATTTGTCGCAAGAAACAAGACTATATTTGGTTAACACTTTCATTTTGCCTCTGTTCGATTACTGCGATTCAATATATGGTAACTCTCTCTCCACTCAAAATACTAGAGTCATTCAGAAAACACAGAATTACTCTTTACGCTTCTCTCTCAATTACAGAAAGTCTTAGCATATTCTGTCGGTACTTAATGAAAACAATATCCTAACCATGTCCCGAAGACGATATCTCCGATACTGTTGTTTACTATACAAAATAAATTCACATAAAACACCACCTTACTTGCATCATAAATTAACATGTAGATCAGAAATTCACCGTTACAATACCCGAGGAAGTAATAAACTGAATATGCCCCGGCATTCTTGAAAAATAACAGAGAAGGCATTTTCAATTGCGGCAGTAAAAATCTGGAACTCCCTACCACAGTCAATCACTGACAAACCATACAATTCATTTAAATCATCACTTCAAACATTATTATTTAGAGATCAGAGACAAAGCATTGGCACACATGAAAGGTTTACTACAGTATGAAATTGGACTAACAATATTGTTCTTTTTTAACATTTACATTTACTGTTTTGTTTGTCCTTAGTATTATTGAATGTACAATTTTATGTTGTTATTTGTATCTTGTATCTTATTTGTGTCTGTTTTTTATTTCTTTTCTTTGTAATGATGACAAGGGTTAGGTGGCAGAGCAGCCTCCGGCTGGACCTCGCCCGCTGAAATAAAGAGAAATTCAATTCAATTCAAATTGGCAGACATTGATCTGGCATACGGGAAAGCGGACGGTAATGGCCGTGTGGCACAACGGTGTACAGACAACAGTTTCCTAATCTTAGAATTCCACACCACGCAACGTTTTCAGGTTTAGATCGAAGATTACAAGAAACAGGATTGCTGGAAGCACATAGGCTCAATCCTGGACGAAACAGAACCGTATGGACTGTGGCTTTTTAGGAGGAAATTCTTGCTTGAGATCAGAGAAAACCGTCCACGAGCACACGGGTAGTAACTGCTGAAATTAACACCCATCATCGGCAGGTTTGGAACAGGTTTCACGAAAATCATATGTACTCTTTCCATGTCCAAAGGGTGCATGCATTACACGCCATCCACGTAGGCGGGAGTTACGCGAACCATGCTAATATATCCCTCTTCATGTCTCGTATTCTCTTCAAAGATAAAGCTATGTTTTCCCATGATAGAATGATGAACACTCACACTCAACATTTGTGGTCTGAGGCAAACCCATATGGAATGTCAACTCGTGTCCATCAGGAACGGTGTTCTGTGAACGTGTGGGTATGAATCGTTGATAATTCTCGTCAGACCGTACCTACTACCACAATGCCTAACCGGGTGGGAGTATTGGATATTTTTGAAAGAGATTCTGCCTGAACTACTAGAGACTGTGTCACTGGCTGTTCATCGAAACATGTGGTTTATGCACAATGGTGCTTCAGCACATTTGCTTTTGATGTGCGAAATTGTCGCAACGCATCCTTTCCGAACAAATGAACGGCAGAGAAGGACCGGTATCTTGGCTACCTCGCTCATCCGACCTTAACCATTTAGATTTCTTTTTCTGGGGCCATATGAAACAACTAATCTGCGCGATGCCTGTGCAATCAGAGGAGGATTTGGTTGCTCAAATTGTTGCTGCAGCGTGGAGTATACAGGAAACGCCATAAGTGTTTCAACGCGTTCGCAGCGTCTTTCCCTTCGACGCCGCTGTAACCTTTGCATTGAAGTGGTGGGTTTAAACTTTGAACACCTTTTGCAGTGTCCGTTCTGACGACCATCCTCTTTCCGTGTAAACAAAGACTCTTTCTGTACCTTGCTCCCTACAACTATCTTCTGTATACAATCCCGTTATACGATTTGGAACCAGAAATATCGGCCCCTGTTACAGTACGTACAAATATCGTGAATGGAAGGAATATTTTGTTTCACACCCGTCAGTTTAGCACATTGATTGAAATAAACGTACTGTAGTCGCATTTGTGTGATGTACTGATCGAAATGAATGTGCTAAAACAGCTATGTGTATTATTATTAATAATAATAATAATAATACGCGTTCTTTATTTGTCTGTAATTCTTGTTCAATTACTGTAGTTGTAAAGGTAGATGCGTTCTCAAAAGCGTTGCGATATCATTAATATGAGCAGATCAGCAATCGGAATTTCTTTATTTTCTGTAACCTATCGGCTTGTGCCGTACGTATTTTTACATTCTAGAAACGTAAAGTTTCCAGTGAGTTCTTGTACAATGACTTTACTAGTACTTTTTGAGGAGGTATGCAACCACACACAGTAATTTTTACTTCATCCGCCATCTTTTATCTTCATGTATGAGTATTGATCTGCCACGTAGTATTATTTCCAGGTAGTGAAATGTCCTTTACATGTTGTTGTCCACTCAAATTACGTCATAAAATATCAGGGAATACCCTGTGCCGCCATTGGACAAATCTCAAAACTGCAAATTTGAATACAGCAGGTTAGGATATTTTGTCGTTATCATGCCGCATCGTCTACAGTCAGTAGTTTGTGCAATATTTAACTCTAAAGTTTGTTTTCCCACGCTTTCGGCAGCCTATAACACGTAAACGACACGCTTTTCGTCCTATGTGTACTGGAACTTTTTTTGTTTGTTTGTTTGTTTTGCTCTCAGGAATCACCCCTCTGTTTTTGTACAACGAATTTAGCGCCATACTGTGTAGCGTCATCAGAATCAATTTGACTGCACTAACGCGACAAAAGTAACTGTTCTCAAAAACAGCATAAAGTTTCTTGGTTACCTGATAATATTACACCACGATATATTCCACATACAGGTGTAAATCATGACTTCCACCTCCACTAGCCATTTCAAGACGAATTTAATGTTTCATTCTAAACGTAGCTTCTCCTGGGATAGCATCCACCCTTCAAGTAACTGCCACCCCTACCACGGTATCTCCTAAATCCGACCATGCCGTAAAGTTGTCTTCCAACAGATATTAAGAGTTTTATTCCAAAGTCCAAAGCATCAGTAAAAGAACCCATACAAGTACGACCCATAAATTGTTTCAGTAATATCGAAATAATTTTAATCTGAATAAAGTTATACCGAAAAACGTAACATTCATCCTTATTATAATGTCTGGGTGGACGGTTGCTAATAATGCAAACTGCATTTTTGTCGATTTCAAATATTGAACTGAAACCGAGCAAAACAGTCCTCAAAAAGGGCACAACAGTTCTTAAACCGAACCGAACCATTTCCAAACCGAACCGTTTCAAAACCGAACCGAACCGAACCGTTCCCAAACCGTACCGTACCGAACCGTTCCCAAACCGAACCGAACCGTTCCCAAACCGTACCGAACCGGACAGGTTTGAAGTCCAAACCGATTGATTCGGTTTAGACTACAAACCGAACCGAAACCGGTTAACCGGTTCTTGAAACACCCCTACTGGCACTAACCTCGTACTGCCACACCCAATCGGAAAGATAATGGATTCGTGCTGCCACACAACCAGTGTCGGACTGGCCAAATTGAGGGCCCTTGGCGCGGGTCGTTAAAGGACTCCATATATATATATATATATATATATATATATATATAAACTTAACACGCCAGTTGGAAAACATGGTAAATGACAAAATCATATTTTCTGTATTTAATAAATATGTAGTACAAAACATCGCAATAAAAGTTGCAATAATACGGAGACACACTTAATCGTGAAGTTACTCATATGAGCAAGGGGGCCCCGAGAATACTTCCTTTCGCAAAGACGAACTTAGGCTCCAGCGACTGGCTTTTGGTAGGAAGGCTCAAGAAAGCATTTGTAATTGCGAAAACTCGACCAAGGCCTACTTGGTGAGTTTTAGGTTCTTTTCATATATCTTTCATGTTTGTATGCAGTGGCGGATCCAGGATATGATCAAGGGAGGGGCTACCATAATTTGCCGTTTTATCCAGTGTAAAGCAGAATTGAAGCCCGTTTTATCCAGTGTGAAACTGAGCGTCAAGGGGGGGGGCTATAGCCTCTTAGCCCCCCTTGTATGTATGTGTAATACTTTTGAAAATAGAGCCTTTTGAAAACGGATGAATCAATGCTAATCCTGTATTTTGTTGCAGAGCCGGAACACTTCTTTCTTGCTCTTGTCACGCACATTTTTGATGAATTCAATTGGTATATCATCTATCCCGGTTGCCATTCCATTCCCAATCTCCAATGTAGCTTCCTCATTCTATTTTAAGGCTTAAGAAGGTCAAAGGATTACGACCTTTCTTTAGGACGAGGATTATAGGTATGGAGAAATTTATTTATTTTTTTTATTTTTTTGTAGGTGGGTATCGGGAGTTTGGAGCATTATTTTATTTTATATCATTCTTGGTTATGGGCATCATTTATTTTTAATACGTTCTTGGAGGCATCAATGTTCACCATTGTTGCAGTAGATAGCTGGCATTTAATATTCACTATTGCTGCAAAATAGGCCGGGCTATTGTTATGTAATGACAGATGAGATGAAGGGCAGGTGGACGTCACAAACACAAGGGTATGATTAGTATGGACGCGTGAATGGTTATCTTCTGCCCTGCGGCCTTGCAGGACTGCTGAAGACAGATGAAACCCACTGCTAGCAACATTGATGAGGCACTAATGCAGAGATGGATAAATGCATGGACCAAGATGAGGTGGACGGTAAATAGCAAAGTCGTCCTTTTGAGGATCATTCTCGTCTAAAGTGTTATGATATAGAGTGAGATGTTGGAGGAGTGGCTTGGTGACGTGGGGGCATATCATGTATTATGTCCTGTTGAAAAGTGTCTAGGAATATCGGATTGCCTTCTGCAATGACGTTTGTAATATATTTAGTGCGGAGTGTTTCTAAGTGTGATAATATTGTTGGAAAATTGATTCGGCGATAGAGGTCGGCAGTCGGTGTTGGTAGTTTAATACAATAAGAAGTCTGAGAGCATGTCTTTCAGAGATGGCAAGTCTATTATATAGTTTATCACGGGCAGAGATCCAGCAGATATGGCCATGTGTGAGAGCAGGTCGGAAGAATACTTTATAGGTCGCAATGACGGTGTCGGTATGTAAGCCCCAGGTTGTGCCCACTAGCCGTCGGAGGAGGTTTAAGTGGTTCGTTGCCTGTGATCGAATCTTCTGTAGGTGGGGTTTCCAACTGAGTTTAGAATCGAAGATGGTCCCAAGTGAAGAAGTGCAGGATTTCGATGAATTCCTGAGCAGCAACGAGGTGGGAGAAAAATAAGAGCTTGCGTTTTGTAAGAATTGATGCTGAGGCGCCACTTTGAACACCAGCAGGTAAAGGCGTCTATTGCCTGCTGGAGTGTTATATTTATGTTGTGAACAGTATTGAATGTGGCGAGAAAACCGGTATCATCTGCATATTGAGATACTGAAACATTTGGTGGGATATGGGGCATGTCGGCGACATATACAATATAAAGAGGAGCTGAAAGGACAGATCCCTGAGGTACGTCACAGTGAAGAAAGATAGGATAGGAAACAGATTGATTGATGTTAATATAAGCCATACGATTGGAAAGGAAAGAATGTATGTATCTGATGTATGAGGTAGGAAGATGGAAAGAGTGAAGTTTCGCGATGAGACCGGCATGCTAAACTTTGTCAAAAGCCTTCTCTAGATCAAACAGTGACAGACAAGATGGTTTTGAGGTTGCTTTTTCAAACTCATCCCGAGGAATACTAAACTCTTTATCATTTGTGCGTACTTAATTCTCTATTTCAACACCTAGGCCATATGGTATATCCCTACTCCCATAGAAGTCCTTAACATGTTCTTTCCATCTTCCTAAGACTTCACCGGTTTGCTGACTATCTTGCCCTTCTTAATTTCTACTGCCTTGTAGAAATACACTCTAGTATTCTTTGTAGTTCCATTCATTTCATCTCCTTGTATATTTCCTCATATTTCCCAACGGTTTCTAATTCTTCTAGCTACTGGCACTTTCTTTTATAAAACTTTTTCTTTGCTATGTATGTTTCCCTTCGTAACACATTGTTCAACTTCCTGTACATTTTTTGCCCTCTTCAGTATCAAACTGTTTCCACACTCTTTTTTCCTTTATTTTCTACTACACCTATCGTATAACCAATGAATATTAGTACCTACTCTAAAACGTTTTTAAGCCGTTTTGTGTTCACAGTGACTTACTACTTCTTGTGCAGCGTTCTGCACGCAAAGTTTAATATGATACGACCATCTGTTACTACGTGCATCTATCCATTCGTCGTTTGAGCACTTTTCTTGAAATTTTTCAACGAAAGTATTTCTTACTGTCTCGTTTTTCAAATTTTCAGTATTCAGCCTTTTGTTGCCTACCTTTCTTCTGGCTATATTTTTCTGTTGAATCTACTTCGAGCAACACAAGATTATGATCTGAGAAATTCTCGGCCCCAAAAAGGGTCTTCACCTTCTTCAAGCTAATCTGATACCTATCTTGAGTCATAACATAGTCTATTTGGTATCTTCGGTCGTCTATTGAGGATTTCCACGTATATCTTCTCCTCTTGTCCTGATTGAGCCCAGTGTACCCAATTACTAGTGAATTCTGTCTACAGAAAATGACCAATCCTTTTTCAATAATTTTCGCTTAAACCATATTTGCCTACGACAATCTTCCTGTCCTTTTTCCCACAGCTTCCATTATTACAATTACGCATGCGTTCCTCTTCTTCCTGTCTATAATGACTTCTGTTTTCTGATAATTTTTCTAAAAAAATTTCAGTTGTGTGCAAAGTGATGGGTTCGTGTTCTATATCACTACTAGATTCTTCTTTCTCTTTTAAGTCTTAACATAATAATTATGTCATCAACAAATTTTACGTACTTTCATTATCCCTCCCCCCTTCCTTCTAAGCGCACACCCAGAATTATTCCCACATCAGTACGGCCGTTCTTTTTACCTGAATAAAACATTCTAATTAGTTTGCTTCTTAATTTTGACACTACCTACCTGCTTTTGAAATTTCTATAAACCCGGATTATTTTGTTTCATTTCTTCTTAAAGATTTTCTAATTTTCCTCCGGTAGCATGGTACGTATATTCCATGTCTCTTTTCCAAACTTTTTGGTCTTGCTTATCTTCAATGATTTTTCTACACCCCTCTAGCAACTCCTGAAATTCCGAATCATCCCCTCTCCTTCACAAAGAAATCTGAAAAAATGTTCGAAAAATACTTTATTGATATGTATATAATACGGTAAAAAATAGGGAAATTACTACTCAAAATATACAAATATTTTATTTACACTCATATGTTATAAAACTCAATAAACAATTTTATAAGGGCGGCACAGTGGTTCAGTGGTACAGTGCTTACCTCTTATGCGTGGGGTCCCTGGTTCAATCCCCGGTCAACTAAGTTTGCGGTGGACAACCTGGTGTCCGTGGGTTTCTCAGAGTACTCCCGTTTCCTCCCATTTTATCATTCCACCTTATTCCATTATCATTCACTTGCTTTAATCATTTGTCTCCCTTAGCCTAAAGGATGTAATCGTGGGATGTTAAACTGAAAGATTTCATTTCATTTTTTCATTTATAATTTGTAGTGATGCGCACGAGACAAGATTTGAGGCTGTCTCGTCTCGTAAATGTTCATTAAAAGTGATGTCTTGACTCGAAAAGTATATATCTCTCTATTGGAAAAGCTGTCTCTCGACTCGAATTTTGTCCGGAAAATTCTGTCTCGACTCGACTCGTGCGCATCCCTAATAATTTGATGTTGGGGTCTATGAAATTGAGTTATGTGATTTTGGTTATGGACAAAATTTATCGAGAACTTTACCACATTTTTAAAAATAAAGGCATTTACAACGATATATTGTATTCTTTTAAACTCTTTCTGGGCAATATATGATATTTCTTTAAATATGTACTAGTCAGCTATTTCTATGGTAGAAGAAGAAGAAGACACTAAAATAATTATGTTTTAAAAATCCAAGGATGTTATAAATAGAGGATCTGCCCATATGTATCTTCATCCTATTAAATCGATGAAGCCAAAAAACAACAGAGCATCGGCACGTCTGATTGGCTACTCCCGTTTCTGCCATCGTCTGATTGGCTACTTTCGTTTCCGCCATGATTGTTGGCTCAAAACATTGCGATCCTATTGGGCGGACTGGGCAGAGTAGGGGTGGCGAAACTCTGACGTATGGTTTCAAGATTTTGTTGTAAGGGCAGATCCTCTATTTTGTAAGATCCTTGTAAAAATCAATGTTTTCGTGTATGTATTTGTTTGTTTTGGTAACCATGACGATATATTGAGTGTAGACATAGAAACGGAGTTACTGTAATCTGTAATATAAATATCATCAGGGAGAGATCACAACGAACATAAAAGATATAATAAACGACATTTTGGTACCATATTAATTTTGTTTATTTGTATGGCTCAAAATATATCCAAGGATCAGGGCTATAGAACATCGATTAATAGTAAATAGATTTATTATTCGTTCTAATATTACACCGTGAAACTAATTAATTTTTCTTGCAAGTTGGCTTATATTCATAAAATCAAATTTTGTTTTTCTATTGCATTCATAAACCGCCTTACTTATCTTGTTTTCCAGGAACATCCCCTTAAAACTTGTAACATCCTACCAAATGAAAAGTCCTAGCAAAAGTCTGTCTGTCTTTCTTTCTCTAGATTTCTTCCCCACATCGTTATTCTCTCGTCCAATAGTCCTTCTCAAGACATGCCGCTCCCAGACATCCGAATGGGGGAATATTTTGTCTCTGGAATTACATTTTGACTTGCGAAAGACCATTCTACGTAAATTTTCTTTTTTCTGCAAAAAAACAAGGGAAATATAGAGTAGTGGTTTCCCGTTGATTTCCACCCTTGAATATCCCGGTCGTAAAAGTCGATTACGCTTAAGACTTGATGTCCAAGTTGCCGTACAAATCGCTATCAATTAAGCCAACTTGTCTACTGGAGAACTGCTGCCTTCTCTCAGAACACTCTACGTCTGGCTACTCCATTTAGACCAATTCGGTAGGAGTGGCCCTTCTGGTATGGTGGCTTACCGCCCACATAGCTCTAAATTCAATTGTAGCACGCAATTGTACCCACATTACACATAAGTGCCTTCGTAAAGATGATGTTTTTCAGGGAGGTATAGTAAACAAATTTTAGTTAATACCTCATTTTCTTTCAATGATAAAATCTTCGCATGCAGCTGTATTAAAATAACATTTGTTAATGCCCCATTTCCTTCTAATAGTAATATTGTTGTGTTAATATACAATTGTATTAAATTAGAGGGATGCGCAAGAGATGAGACGAGACGAGACAGAATTTTCCTGACAAAATTTGAGTCGAGGCACAGCTCTTCCAATAGAGAAATATACACTTTTCGAGTCGAGACATCAGTTTTCGAGCACATTTTCGAGACGAGACAGTCTCAAATCTTGTCTCGTGTGCATCCCTTAATCCCTAATTTCCCTCGAATGATACTATTTTAATCATGTAATTGTATTAAGTAAATATTCCTTAACGCCTTATCTCTTTCTAATTATAACACCCTATATGCAAATGTATTAAACATTGGCTAATGCTTCAATTTTCTTTTCTTTTTTTTAATACCAGGAAAGATAAGAAAGTTATTACTGTCACCATAGATGATCTAGGAATCCGCAATCTGGTTCACGGACACGTCATTCTATATATATATTAATCTGGATTGCTTTATACATACATATATCTGATATGTATGGATTGGTGCATCAACACCAACTGCATAAAAGTTTGGAAATTGGAGGCAAACCAAATTTCCACCAGATTAATTACCCTGTCATCGTACATCAGAAATATTTGTTCATGTTTATGAAGAGGAAGTAATCCTAGCTAAATAATTAATAGTCACACGTCTATCTTCAGGCATTAATTACTTAACTTTTAACATCAAGCCACTAAGAAATTTTGTAATTATTGAGAGACGATCTTCTTTAGGATCACCACAATTAAATTCTTTCTTGTAGTGTTTCACTGGGTCATAAAATGGACATTCCTCACCAAACACAGCTGTCATCTCTTCATGCATTGTTTATGGCGATTTTTTTTTTTTTTTTTTTTTGAAGGTGAAGGAACCTAATCTCAGCTCGATATGTGATTTTGTACAACATGTTGTGCTCGCCAAGATTTCTCGCCGTAACATCAGTTCAATAGGACCTGTAAAAACACAAATTAGGGCACACATTAGTGAGATGCCAGCCTGTAATTGTTTAAATTTTTATATTACTAGGATATCTCTATCACGATGAGAAATAACTTTCTGGCCTTCCCTCCGTCTGCTACGTGTATTACCGAGAGGGGTGGAAGGGGTCAAATTTGCCCTCGCTGTTTTCAAGTGATTGTTACACTATATCTACTGAATTCAAGTTTACATTTTACACTAAATTAATAGCATAAACTTTTGAACTAGTTTTACTTTACATTTATAGTAAAAGGTTATACATATGACATCACTGAAGGATCATTCATATGGAAACATCATTCAGAAAATATATGTGGATGTAATTGGAGTATCACTAACAATACAAAACGCTCTCCCAAGCTTCAGCTCTATATAAGACATATACTATACACTTTAGAACAAAAGAAAAAAATAAAGAGTGTAGGATATGGACTAACAAGGAAATTGATGAAAACACAAATCTGTTTTACCCAGTACCAAAAAGGGTCACATGAGGCAGCACCAAATCAATTTCTTTTAATAAAATATGTGGTATTCTACTATAGAAATAAACATAATATTACATTCAATCGAAATCAAGAGCTCTTACGAAGCACTTTAACCCGGTTAAAAACATTGAAAATTTTAACGCTCTGGCAAAATTCCTCCCTCCCCCCAACCTTCGTACTTCTATGATTAAATTGATTAATTCCTCACTTGCTTCAAAGGATAACTTAATGCCATGCAACTGTATTAATTTAATATTGAAAATTTTAACGCTCTGGCAAAATTCCTCCCTCCCTCCAACCTTCGTATTTCTATCATTAAATTGATTAATTCCTCACTTGCTTCAAAGGATAACTTAATGCCATGCAACTGTATTAATTTAACATTGAAACTTTTTACGCTCTGGCAAAATTCCTCCCTCCCTCCAACCTTCGTACTTCTATCATTAAATAGATTAATTCCTCACTTGCTTCAAAGGATAACTTAATGCCATGCAACTGTATTAATTTAATATTGAAAATTTTAACGCTCTGACAAAATTCCTCCCTCCCTCCAACCTTCGTACTTCTATTATTAAATTGATTAATTCCTCACTTGCTTCAAAGAATAACTTAATGCCATGCAACTGTATTAATTTAATATTGAAAATTTTAACGCTCTGGCAAAATTCCTCCCCCCTCCCAACCTTCGTACTTCTATCATTAAATTGATTACCTTCTCACTTGCTTCAAAGGATACCTTAATGCCATGCAACTGTATTAATTTAATATTGAAAATTTTAACGCTCTGGCAAAATTCCTCCCTCCTCCCAACCTTCGTATTTCTATCATTAAATTGATTAATTTCTCACTTGCTTCAAAGGATAACTTAATGTCATGCAACTGTATTAATTTAATATTGAAAATTTTAACGCTCTGGCAAAATTCCTCCCTCCCTCCAACCTTCGTATTTCTATCATTAAATTGATTAATTCCTCACTTGCTTCAAAGGATAACTTAATGCCATGCAACTGTATTAATTTAATATTGAAAATTTTAACGCTCTGGCAAAATTCCTCCCTCCCTCCAACCTTCGTATTTCTATCATTAAATTGATTAATTCCTCACTTGCTTCAAAGGATAACTTAATGCCATGTAACTGTATTAATTTAACATTGAAACTAGTTACGCTCTGGCAAAATTCCTCCCTCCCTCCAACCTTCGTATTTCTATCATTAAATTGATTAATTCCTCACTTTCTTCAAAGGATAACTTAATGCCATGCAACTGTATTAATTTAATATTGAAAATTTTAACGCTCTGGCAAAATTCCTCCCTCCTCCCAACCTTCGTACTTCTATCATTAAATTGATTAATTTCTCACTTGCTTCAAAGGATAACTTAATGCCATGCAACTGTATTAATTTAACATTGAAACTAGTTACGCTCTGGCAAAATTCCTCCCTCCCTCCAACCTTCGTATTTCTATCATTAAATTGATTAATTCCTCACTTTCTTCAAAGGATAACTTAATGCCATGCAACTGTATTAATTTAATATTGAAAATTTTAACGCTCTGGCAAAATTCCTCCCTTCTTCCAAATTTCGTATTTCTATCATTAAATTGATTAATTCCTCACTTGCTTCAAAGGATAACTTAATGCCATGCAACTGTATTAATTTAATATTGAAAATTTTATCGCTTTGGCAAAATTGCTCCCTCCCTCCAACCTTCGTACTTCTATCATTAAATTGATTAATTCCTCACTTGCTTCAAAGGATAACTTAATGTCATGCAACTGTATTAATTTAATATTGAAAATTTTAACGCTCTGGCAAAATTCCTCCCTCCTCCCAACCTTCGTACTTCTATCATTAAATTGATTAATTTCTCACTTGCTTCAAAGGATAACTTAATGCCATGCAACTGTATTAATTTAATATTGAAAATTTTAACGCTCTGACAAAATTCCTCCCTCCCTCCAACCTTTGTATTTCTATCATTAAATTGATTAATTTCTCACTTTCTTCAAAGGATAACTTAATGCCATGCAACTGTATTAATTTAATATTGAAAATTTTAACGCTCTGGCAAAATTCCTCCCTCCTCCCAACCTTCGTACTTCTATCATTAAATTGATTAATTTCTCACTTGCTTCAAAGGATAACTTAATGTCATGCAACTGTATTAATTTAATATTGAAAATTTTAACGCTCTGGCAAAATTCCTCCCTCCTCCCAACCTTCGTACTTCTATCATTAAATTGATTAATTCCTCACTTGCTTCAAAGGATAACTTAATGCCATGCAACTGTATTAATTTAATATTGAAACTAGTTACGCTCTGGCAAAATTCCTCCCTCCCTCCAACCTTCGTATTTCTATCATTAAATTGATTAATTCCTCACTTGCTTCAAAGGATAACTTAATGCCATGCAACTGTATTAATTTAATATTGAAAATTTTAACGCTCTGGCAAAATTCCTCCCTCCCTCCAACCTTCGTACTTCTATCATTAAATTGATTAATTCCTCACTTGCTTCAAAGGATAACTTAATGCCATGCAACTGTATTAATTTAATATTGAAAATTTTAACGCTCTGGCAAAATTCCTCCCTCCTCCCAACCTTCGTACTTCTATCATTAAATTGATTAATTTCTCACTTGCTTCAAAGAATAACTTAATGTCATGCAACTGTATTAATTTAATATTGAAAATTTTAACGCTCTGGCAAAATTCCTCCCTCCTCCCAACCTTCGTACTTCTATCATTAAATTGATTAATTCCTCACTTGCTTCAAAGGATAACTTAATGCCATGCAACTGTATTAATTTAATATTGAAACTAGTTACGCTCTGGCAAAATTCCTCCCTCCCTCCAACCTTCGTATTTCTATCATTAAGTTGATTAATTCCTCACTTGCTTCAAAGGATAACTTAATGCCATGCAACTGTATTAATTTAATATTGAAAATTTTAACGCTCTGGCAAAATTCCTCCCTCCTCCCAACCTTCGTACTTCTATCATTAAATTGATTAATTCCTCACTTGCTTCAAACGATAACTTAATACCATGCAACTGTATTAATTTCCGTCAAATTATAATATTCTTCACATACAGTAGTAATTAATTAGACTCAAAAGTTCAATTAGAATTTCTTGACATGTTTCCATAAGAAGAAACCGAAAATTGTATTTTTTGTGTGGATTTTTTAAAAATATTTAGTGTCTCAAATAGTTTAGCAGTTTGTGATCGAAAAATTGAAGGTGGCAGAATCAAGGTGAAAGATGTTCCAAAACGCCGCTACTGTAAGTTGTACTCCAAGGATAGAAGAAGGAATGAATAAGATGATGAGAAGATTTAGCCGTCATTACATTGCAAAGAGGGAGAAAGTAATGGAATGTTACGGAGAGCGAAGAGAAGCAGGAAAAACATAGACTCACTTGTCAGGTAGAAATATCACAAGGAATGACGGAACTAAACCCTGTTCGTCCTAAGCTCTAAACTGCGATAAACAAAGCCACGTGAAACTAAATCTCGCTGATTTGCTGTTGGCCTACTGACGCTTGTACTCCTCCGCAAAATAGTTCATATGATTTGATTATTACTTTTACTATGAAGCTCCATATAAAACTACTACATTATTATAAATGACAAAAACATAATACGGATTATCTAATAATACTGCAGTCGAGTGTGGTTAATGAAACAATACAAATAAACACTAAGCATGCGCAGTAATTATGGTGCCAATTCAACTGTGGGCGCGTGTTCTGCTTTCAAACCTGAAAGACGACTAGCATGAATCCCGGTTCCGCGAATGTTGTGGTGAAACACCAACAAGGTAAACCTTTATTCACTAAGCAACAATTGTTTACCAGCTTCAAATGGAGCTCTTCATATCCATTTGAAGTTGTCTATTATTATTATTATTATTATTATTATTATTATTATTATTATTATTATTATTATTATTATTATTATTATTATTATTATTATTATTCGCCTACTTTTGAACGTTCACTGCGAAATTACTGCATAATATTAAATCTGTATTTTTTCCTGGATTGTGTTCTACTGTATTTCCCCTATTAGTAGGCACTAATTTGTCTCTAGGTCGTCGAATAAATGAATTTCGTTGTGCATTTTGGTGTGAATAACGTTAAAAGAAGCCGGTTCGTTCCAGAGCTGAAGTTAGAAATACTTGGAGTTTAATTTCATATGGTATGATAGTGTAGGGATAACGTAGTTGATTTACAAACAGTACAGTTATCCAACATGGGTTTAAATCCTGCTCACTCCAAAGTTTTTTTTTTTTTTTTTTTTTTTTTTTTTTAACGAAGTGATCGTTAAGAACCGACTTCTCATACTAGACGAGCAATCCTTAAGAATGTGGAAGCAAACACCTGTATGATGATACACGGTTTATTAATGTTGTTTCGGAAAGGGCAAGGGAATTACCAGGACATTCGAAACACTTCCTTGATCTTCAGCACTCTTCGTGTTATCGTTCTCCGAAAGATTCTGTCTAAGAGCATGTCTGCATATAGTTTTCATGTGTGCACTTTTTGTCAATGATGGAAGAGCTGGGTTCGATTCCCGGCGGTAGCTCATGCGGTTTGGATTCCACGTTAATCAGTAGGTCCCGTCTCATATAGCCTCGGTGCTGAAAGGGACGTTAAACTCAAAATCCACTCAATTTATTTTTGTGAGTGAGCAGTCCCAAAGGCCAAAAGGTATGAAAACCTCCGAGAGAGAACAAGAAAACTTTCTTATGATAAATTCTAGGTCAAAGCTCGAAGCGCTTGCTTTGGACAGGTGCTTATGTTATTCTTTCCTCGGAGACAGAAAAATTTTGGCAGCTAAGAAGTTACAGTATATAATGGTTCCATCCTATTCTGCCTAACGACCCTCTAGCACTTTGTAACACAATTTTTATGTAATCTTATATTTAGGCAGAACAGGAATTCCTGTTCTGCCTAGTTCTCGCAACATGGATATTTAAATTTAAGAGAAATTTATTAGTGCCTATTTTCCCTTGAGTTTCAAATGCCATTGCAGAACCCTTTAAATTAAATTTTCTGAAATGGGAATATACATACTGTAATTCATTACGAAAAAAACCAGTCATGCAGCCATGTTCAAAAACTTTACTTCCCATAAGTTCTATCTTTAACATAAACCTTCCGTGAAAGAACATCCTCAAAACTGTTCATTGTAACATAAGTTTTGCAGTAAAAACAATCTTAATGAGTCGTATAGTATGGTGGAGTACCTATAGTGTCTTATGAGTGTAAGATGAAAAATCTAGAATTTGCTTTATTTCAAATACTACTATGTTATCGTATACCAATTCATATGCAGTAAGATTTTTTTTGTGGCTTATGTCTCTCATTTTATTCATTTTATGACCATTAAGTAGAAAACTATAGCATAGCAAAGCTTCTTCTTATAGGCCTATATGACTACCAACAAAAAGGTAAATTCTATTTGAAACGCAACTAAATTTTCATGTACTTTGTTATGGAAAGCCACTTAACAAGTAATAGGCATAGGCCTACTAACCGATTAAATAATGTAATTTAAATAATTCAATTTTCGTAGCTTTTGGCAGCTAGTACAACTCAAACTGAGGCCTATAATGCCTCCTTATTTGAAATAAGCAACTTAGGTTTCAATATGGAAAAATGATTGGCCAATTACGATCAACAATTAGTTGATATCTAGTTTCGGCCAATCAGAAGCAAGTATTTGTTGCAGAGACCAACATATATTCATTCAGGGATGTAGTCAGCAAGTTGTTCTATAGGGGGACATCACTCAATATGTTACTAAAGAAGAAAGAAGAAAAATGAAATGAAATTTTTGAGTTTTACGTCCCACGATTATGATGGCTGGGCTAAAGGAGACGGTGATGATGAGATAGAAAAGAATGGTGAAATGAGGAAAGTGGGAGGAAACGGGAGAACCCCGAGAAAACCCACACACGGTGTTTGTCCACCACAAAGTTCACTTGGTGGGGGCTGGGATCGATCACGAAGAAAGAAGAATGGTATATTTCAACTTTGAGTAACTAAATTAGTTATTGGAAAACTGTTAAGAAAACAAACTTGCATCAAAGAAAACAAAACATACAAATATGTCTACAAGTTTCATTTCAATATCGTCAACAGACATTCCACCAATCAGAGATAAGTATTTGTTTACATTTTCCAATTTTGTACAATCACAAACAAGCTTATGTTTACATCTTTCAAATTGAGATTCTTTTACTGTTGAGAAGTATTTTTTTTTCTTGATGATAAAATATTACATATTATAACACTTAAATTCCACACAACTGAAGACTTTTTGTATACAGCATCTTACTATGCTTATAGTAATAATTGTTATTTAGACTACGGACAGAGATCCGTAAATTAACCATACAATAAAAGAATGGTTGACCGTAATTGCTTATATGATATGCAACCTAATCTGTTAGATTCTATTGTTCCAATTTATATATTGATGTTACTATTATTCTTAATATTTCAACTTCTGTACGAGGAAATGTTGATTGAATTACTTTAATATCAAAAGTCACTTTTTTAAATATAATTTTTTATTATTAGATTAAAGAATTTTCCGTCATGAGAAACTATCAATCCACGTGTTCGTAAGGGTAGTTATAATAGAACTTTAACTATGTTACTGTTCAGTTAGTTGCAATTTGGTTACGCGATATCCTCGCAACCAGAAGGATAAGATCTTCTTCCTGAAGTTGTAGACGGCCAACAGACATCGCGTACATATACTCGTAATAAAATAATGGCCTATGATTGCTAATTTAATTTCAGACAAGTTGAAATGATATAAGAAAATCAAGAGGTCCTGAAAGCAACTGGAATTGTAGGGAAAATAATTAGTATTAAATTTCCCGTAAATCTAAATATCCTTTTTTGAGCTAATTAGGCAGACCAGAAATTTGGCATAAGAGGAAGCCCCCGTATATAATATGGCAAATTTGCAAGTGGATTTGTTTACATAGCAATTTGTAGTCATAAAGAAATTGTAAAACTGAAGTTTTATTTCTTCACTCGTCGCAACTCTTAGGAGCCCCTATACGTCACTCCCCGAGTATCAATATCGAAAATTTAGGATGTTGATATATCGATGTCGATATATTTGCGATATCCAATGTTTATATATGTCAATATCAATAGCGACGATATCGATATATCGACATACCCGAGGAATGATGCAATATAATAATAATAATAATAATAATAATAATAATAATAATAATAATAATAATAATAATAATAATAATAATATATAGAGGAAGCTTGAAACATTGATTAACTCACCTTCAAAATGAAGTGAAAACTTGGTGGTCAAATAAAATACTCAACTTCCAGTAGAATTGTTGATCTCCGAGACGCATCTAGCATAATGTTAAACGTTTAACACATGCTTTGTTTCCGCGTGGTTCGGTTGCAAATTCGGTAATGTTCATTGGACGTTCTGATCTGAAATGCATTCTAATAAACCCAATAGGTAGCGTATAGGTCATGCCTTCAATTCTAGACTAATAATGCGAAGTGAACAAAAAGAAAGAAAGAAAGGTAGAAAAGAAATGAAAGAGAAAGAAAAACAAAATGAATGAATGTTACTTTACTGCTAAATTTCTATCGGAAATACCTTAAATTAAAGGTAGAAACTGTAACACAATGAAATGTTACAAATATTCAAACGGAAAATTGGGTATTCCCGATAGATGTAGCAGACCTTGCATGTTTCAAATTTCAAATGTGAATAATACAAATTAAATTATAGGATGGAAACAAATTTTGTATCAAACTAATAGAAATAAAATGTTGTTTTCAAATAACCAAAGAGGGGCGCCATTTTCTAGTCAACTCCGAAGATTTATCTGTTCCGAACATCCAGTGGCAATTTCATCTGTCACGGATATAACATTGTAATTCTCACAGTTGGAGCCATTATTTTATGTGAAGAAACGATACTATTTTCTTTGCTCATCACAACTTCATTCTACTTTTTTTCATTTTTTTTTTTTTTTTTTTTTTTAATGATCAACAGCTATGAATACAGACTAATCTTTTTCGTTAACGTGATATGTGCGAAACGTTGAAAAAATGCGTATTTTCTACGTTTCAGGAAACCTCAATATTTACGTTTGTATTATCGATTTTTTTTTGTATTACTTGCGATAAATGCAAACGAAGACGAAAAAGTAGAGTTCTTGCTAATAATTGTTAATAATAACTAAAAAGCGCATTTCCAATATTATTTAACTTATAAACCGTTGCATTTTACTGAAAACGTGCACGACGCTAAATTAAGTTTTGTGTGGAGAGTTTACGAAAAGCTCTGTGAGTTACTTGATCCAGAAACTGTTTTACTTCATAAAGATGTACTGTAGACATCAACAAACCTGAACTGTTGTTTAAATCTTTGACTGGTTTTGTGGTGAAAATGTTCATGATCTGTTTGTTCCTTACCGTGAATTTAAAAGTAAGGTTATTGAAGTTCTCAACAATGAGGATAAGGAAGTTGACATTGTATCATTGTTAAACAGTTTCAAAGTTAAACACAGGTCTCTTGCTGTCAGTTCGTTACGTTCAATAAGGTTGCCATTCTCAAGTGTTGATGCCGAGAGATTCTTTTCCAAGTATAATATGATTGTTACAGACAGGAGAACAAACTTAAAAGAGTTGAGTTCATTTTGAGTTTAACGTCCCGTTCAGCAGCGAGGCTATATGAGACGTGGACCTACTGATTAACGTGGAATCCGAACCACATGAGCTCCCGCCGGGAATCGAACCCGGGCCACAAACTTAAAAGAAGAATTGGTAATGTCTTGCTGCATGTTATTTCTTAACTAAGAATGAGGTCAGAGGAAGTGTTTAAAATTTTGCATTAATTTCTATATTTCAATGAATACGGTACGTTAGCTAGAGTGTACACCTAATCAGGTATAAGCTTATCATTTCCTAATTACATACACCTTACTATCAAAAATATAGCTACTGTTAAGAAGTACGAATTAAAAAAAAAAAGTTATATATTTAAAAAAAAATAAATGCAACATAAATGCGAAAATCGTGGAAATTAATGCTTCAAAATATTAAAGTTTTTACGAAAAATATTCTTCTCTAGCTGTGAAGAATTTAACAAAGTTAAAAAATAACCTACTTAATATTTAAAAAAAAAAAAAAAAAAAAAAAAAGCTATCGAATGAATTAAGGTTTGTTTTCAAACCGTTCATTTTGTTTGTAAATTTGATACCAGGACTTCTACGTCGCATTATCTGTATTTATAGATCTGTGGGAGGTGGGAAAATACTTGCATTACTTCATCTAATACGTTTTTCTAAATATTAGCTAGCTTAGTCTTCAAATATTTCATGTCAATTACTGTCTTTACATAAATCAGTAACTTTTGAAGAAATTAGAGAGCGTTAAAACAAAAATAAAATAAAATAAAATAAAATAAAACTGAAGAATAAATGAATTTCTATGCGGCTTCCATCCATAAACGTTACAATCCGTAACTTCTATATTTCAAAGATGTTGATATGGCGAATAGACTGAAATCTCTGAATAATATTATTTTACAATATCCCCCCAATTTTTTCGTTTCTATTGCTTGCGTTAGCCAAATTCTCGCTTTCGGTTTTTCATTTGCATCCACGCGCAGAAGCGTGCGCCATGCAGAGATAAAGAGCAAACTCGGATAGATTTAATTTTTCAATCCATTATTGTTATTAGTTGCTGCTCGCTCTCTATTTCTTTTTTTATCATATCCAAATCCAGAAACACGGCGAGAAGTGAAATATTCTGGTATTATTTTTCCCACCAGTAGCATCCGCCGATCAGTAAATCCCGCCCACCACTCGAGATGTGAGCCAATCACGTGAAGTGTATAGACAGCTATTTTATCAGAGCGCGGAGGCGGAGTTTGTTCAAACTCCAGACAGGATTCTGTTGCTTCTGACGACGAAGTGTCTGATCCTGACGCGAGATGGCAGGACCTTTCCTTCCGCCGCTTCCGGGGGATCTGCTCTCCGAATATATGTTCGGAAGAAGACGTCAGGTAAATTTTCACATATTTATTTTTTAAAATTAATTAGTTCTTTCCTTATAAAACAACAGCAAAGGTTAATATATAACGTAGATATTGCCATAGATTGTTAAATGCGTATTTTAAAAACACCAGTAACTTCGTACGGTAGTTGGTAATAATAACCTTCATTTTATACATTAATATGCTAATATTTATAAAAATTAAATAAAAATAGATTTTGTTTTTCTTGTTGTTTGGCGAAGTTTAGCGCCCCTTCTCTGAACTGAGGCTACATGAGGTTTTGACCCACAATTTAAAGTGAAATAGGAATCAGCGTACATGAGCGCCAGAAGAAAATTTTCTAGGGGGGGTCCATCTCCCTGGTTGCTATATCACGTTTGGTATTTTTTTTAATTTGTATTAAGAAAATCCTAAGAAATTTATTAAATTTTTGTGAGCCAGGGGGGCGGCCCCACCGTTCAGCGTGGCAGCCGTTTTACCAGCAAAGAGGACGAACTTAGCGTTTAGAAGCTAAATGATAGGGAAACATTTTGAGGAGGTGCCCTCGAAAGAATAAAATCTTTATGAGCACCAATATAGTTTATTTACAATAATAATGGTATATTTTACAAAATTCGTGAAATACTAAACCGTGACTGCATTTCTAAATGTTTCTTCTAATCTTGTCTAAACAGGGATGCTAACTCACAGAACTAATTCAAGTTAAACGTTTATCTCAGTCTGATCTTAAACAACTATTCGAAGTTGATTGTAGAAAATATAGCAGGTTGCTTTCTAGGTATAAAAAATCAGATTTCTGAAATTGGGTTTCGGGAATGACTTGTAGAACCTTAATTTTCGAAACAACAATTTAAGTTGAGTGTTTGATTGCAAGTAATTTCTGTCTTCGCGACAAAAATGCCACCAGTCAGTGCCCGACTCTAAAATGTTAATATAGCAGTCCAGTTAATATATCGTGCATAAATTAATAAGTTAATCTGTGGCCGCTAAGCTCAACATAAAATGGAGGAAAAAAGAAAAAAATAATCCATAAACATTTATTTAGCTTAATTATATCTCATTTCATTCATTACATTAGTAATCATGTCGCGGGCCGAAAAGAATCTCTCAGAGAGATGCAGTTTGTCCGTCAGTGATCTAGGTCTATACAATACATATGCTCTTGAAACAATTGTCAAAAGTAATATATTAAATACAATTACCAAAAAGCCAACATTAAGTGACACATTACTTTGAAACAGGGTGCAATTCTGTGATAAAATTTTAACTTGGATTTTAAAGCTAAGTAGAGAACTGTAGGTTATAAGTTCCTTTAGCCACAGTTTGTGTCCATCACAATCAAAAAATAACGAAAGTAAAATCTTATAACGAGATAAAATTGCTTGCAGAAATAAATTTGCAAGACAATCTACTTTTCATTTTCGTGAAGTACATTTTTAATCCTCGCGGGGGGGGGGGGCTTTTTGGCTGAGGTTTCTTCAGGATCAGGACCGAGAGATTGTCTTTATAACTAACAATCCAAAAGGACCAATTAAAGTTTTCAATATCTTCAAAAGAACGGAGTTATCACATGTGTCCTTTACCTGGATATATCTTTTTTTGAGATGAGAAATGGTCCGCGTGGGTTTTTTAGAAAAGCAAATGCTCTCTTTCTTCGGTACAGAGAAATAGTTCATCTTTAAGATGTCTGATGTATGAGTCTTTTGGCAAACAATTGTTAACGTTTATATATGCTATTATTGCAATTTTCATTTTTCGACGAAGTCCACATACAGCTGTAAACTCAAAGGAATGAAAGTTAGCGTTATATTTCCATATGAGATGGCAATTGTAATAGTTTCGTTGTTTAAAATTGTATTTGCTAGCCTATTAACGGAGTTGAATACCTTCTGTTTCTTGGCACATTGACGTATTACCAAGGCGCCCGTGTTGTGGTTTCCAAGGGAAGGGGGAAAGTATAAGCAACGTTTCAAAAATAGCTTCAAATTTTGCTGTAATTAATGTAAAAATTCTATTGGATTTTCGATATTCTGAAGTACAATTTCCTATAGGGGGCGAACGCTCCCTTGCACCCCCTGATGGGCGCCCTTGCCTGTTGCTCTCATTGCCCCTGCACGGTGGAAGTATGATAGAGCAAGACAAGGGCGCCCATGTTGTGGTTTCCAAGGGGGCAAGTATAAGGGACGTTTCAAATTTTGCTGTAATGTAAAAATTCTATTGGGTTTTCGATATTCTGAAGTATAAGTTCTTCTAGGTGGGGTCAAGCGCCCCACCTTGCCCCCCTTGATAGACGCCCTTGCGTATTACTGTTTTCTCTTTGAAATCAACTAGATTTTTAACAGTTTCATTTCATTGATTTTTTAAAAATTTATTGAAAACAGTGAAATATATATATATATATATATATATATATATATATATATATATATATATATATATATATATATATATATATATATATATATATATATATATATATATATATATAATAAAATTTGGATATTGAAAGATTTTTTAAGATTATTTAAGGAAGTTGCATAATAACACTGATCCCCAAATTTGCCTGAATAACTACCCTTCCAAAGACATCACTGCCAAATGTTTCATATCATTCCAAATGTCATTCCATCACATTTCAACTATGCTATGCCTTATCTCTGTAGAATAGCTACAGGGGGTGAGGAATAAAGATTTTTTTCTTTTTTTTCTTTTACAAACAATCACAAAATGTAGCTCTCAAACCATTCAGAATAGGACCCATGTTCATATGATTATTTGTTGCTTAGAATAACCCACACTAGCATCTCGCAAATTATTGCCACTTCCTCCCGGAACACCCTGTATATAATGCGAGTTCATTTTGAAAATTGCCTCATTAAAGTTTTATTTTATTTCAGAGTAAACAGGTTAATAGTTCTTGAGATGAATCAATGGTTGAAAAAGGAAAAAATGGCGCCGTACTCGACACTGTTAACACATTTGTCCACTAATTTATTTTTTATTTAGCTATATGAAGTGTAAAAATGTTTTAAATGTGTCGTCGCGTGATAAGGCTACAAAATGTGAAAAAACTACATTAAAAGTGTAGATGTTAAGTCAGACACGTATGCTCAATAGGAACACTTGAGTATCACGACAGTTGGAATTGAGTACTTACATGTTTTTTCAATTGTTGTCAAGTAACAATGAATTTTTGATTTGAAAAAACTTTCAACATAAAAAAGAAGAAAAAAACGTATTGTTGCGGACGAATAGGAAGAAAGTTATACGGACGAGTTTAAGGTTGGTTTAAAGGGAAAAGTTTTGTCGATAGATGGCAGTACAATCTTCGTATCTCTTCCATGTATTTTTTATCTTTCACGAAAATTCACGATTTCTGCTACAAATTTCAACCTACAGACTTCAAATTTTTAGAAAGGTAACTTCATAATCTATCGAAGGCAATAATCCATGCCGAATTTTTATTTAAAATTTTCTTCATTGCTAAAATGGCTTGATTGTTGAAATGGATATCTAAACCTTTAACAATGGAACTGTTTCAACAATGAAGAAAATTCTAAATAAAAATCGGCACGGGTTGTTCCCTTTGATAGGTCATGAAGTTCCTTCTCTAAAAATTTGAGGTCTCTAGGTTGAAATTTGTAAAAGAAATTGTAAATTTTCGTGAAAGGTAAAAAATACATGGGAGAGATAAAAAGAATGTAGTGACATCTATCGGCAAAACCTGTCCCTTTATACTAACCTTAATACATAAGAATAGATTTAAAAACTTTTGAACTAATGCGAATCTACTCCTATTTTTTATATCTATTTATATACAGTATAACCTGTGGATTTAAGTAATGCATCCCGTGAACCTTTAGTAAACCGAATTTGTGAATTGTTTAATAACAAACTGTCATTTTATTACCATCTTATTAAATGTAGGCCTACTGTAGTATATTCAAATATGATATGACCATTTATTCTCCAAATTTTAAACTAATAAATACTAAAACTGTTTATACAGATACCGACAGCAAAAGATTGGTTCGCATATGTATGGAAAACCAGTACTACCAGGTTAACAGTTTTACCAGTGTTGCCACACTTGGTACAATTGTACCAAATTCAGCCCTTTTTGTCATTCATCGGCCCGTTGGTACGACGCTGGCATTTTCAGCCCCATTTGTGAAAAAGTTTGTGCAATTCTACCCACTTCAGCACCATTTAACAAATACTTGTCACATTTTCAAAAGTGTCAGTAAGACATTTCCTACATCTCACGTTACTCATATTGTGTGTTCGACTCTTTAAAAAATTCTGTTGAACATCCATTCTGTGACGTTGCACCGCATAACACTACAAACTGTGTGTGGAAAATTCGTAATTCGAACTATACGGGGAAAAGATGACGATAATGGGTGCATTCGCGCTGTGGTGAAGGAGACGAAAAAGAAGCAGTGTGGTGGAAATTTTAGCTTGAAATCTTAAAAAAAAAAACAAGAAAAAGAAGAAGAAGAAGAAGAAGAAGACACACAAGTTGAATCAAGTGTTGAATATTCTGTTCAATATGCTTTATCCCTCGTTTCATATATCTTTTTCATATATGGCCAATTGGGCATAATACCGTTTTGGTTTATTGGTCACTTTGAAATAGAGTCGCGTTTGCTTTCCTTAGAATAAATATATATCTACTGAAGATGACAACTGTTTTCCCTTTTAATTTGCGGTCTCTGTTATACTTCCTACGTGCGAGAAAGCTTTCATCAACTTCCGCAGTTGTTCGGGGTCCTCCTATTTGGATGTTTTTAAAAGGTAATTTTTAACAAGAGCAGTTTCTTGATTTGGTCTCTTGGAAGGGGAGAAGGAGTGTTGTAGAACTTTACCTCTTTTAATTTCGTGATACAGAGCCATGTATTACACTGGTATAAAATAATGAATTCAGCCCTTTTTGTTTCAATTTGGTACTATTTTTCAGCCCACTGCAGAGCTAGCACTGTGGCAACACTGAGTTTTACCAACTCAACATAAAGTTGCACAGTGACTTAGCAGAGCGTTTACTTCTGGTACGTGGGGTCCTGGTTCGATTCCCCGACCAAGTAAGTTTGTGGTCATCAACAGTTTTCTTTTTTTCGGGATATTCTCGTTTCCTCCCACTTTTTCATTTGAACAATTTTTCAGCATTGAGTTGCTTTAAGATCGTCTGCCTTAGCCTAAAAGGGAACGTTAAACTCAAAGATTTCATTTCATTTTTAATATAAAATTATATTATTTTTAATTAGAAGTAGTGTACGTAAGCTTATTACACACTTCAAATGTCCCATGTATTATTCAGTGTTGGAAACTACAGATTCTACAGTACAAAAGGGTGGCGCGGTGGCTCAGTGGTAGAGCGTTCACCTCTGGTGCTTGGAGTCCCGGGTTCGATCCCAGCCCCCGCCAACTGAACTTTGTGGTGGACAAACACCGTGCTCTGGGTTTTTCTCGGGGTTGTCCCGTTTCCTCCCACTTTCTTCATTCCGCCATTTCACTCATCTCTCATCATCACCGTCTCCTTTAGCCTAACCGGCATAACCTTGGGACGTAAAACTTCAAGATTTCATTTCATTTTCATTTCTACAGTACAAAAAAACATCCAAATTTTTGAGGCCTCTACAGCAGTAATAATGCAAGGACCGACAGAATAATACACATCGAAATTACCTTAGCATCAAATACAACGGTTATTATATGATTTCTTACGAATAAACAGGAATAAAATTAGAATGCATTTACGAGATTATATTTCGAAAAATTGAGGCTTAAACAAGTAGTAGATCAAATCACATAGAATACATCATTTCAATAGGTGTAAGGGTCATAACGCCTTTTACAGCAATAGGGATGCGCACGAGACAAGATTTGTGGCTGTCTTGTCTCGAAAATGTGCTGTAAAAGTGATGTCTCGACTCGAAAAATGTATATTTCTCTATTGGAAGAGCCGTGTCTCGACTCGAATTTTGTAGGAAAATCCTGTCTCGACTCGTCTCGTGCGCATCCCTATACAGCAATTTTGTTTTCTCAATTCGTTCTGGAAATATAGTATATCTAAACCTGAGAAAGTTCGTAACGCTGTTTAAATTTACGTAATTCCGAAATTTTGTTTTAATTAAACCTACAAAAATTACTGCTGTTACATTATACAGGCAAAGGAAACTAAAAATTGTTTTAAAGAAGTTCCTACACATACACCATTTCAAGCAATTTACTCTATAGGAATCTTTCAATTAAATATACAGGGTGGGCCATTTTAATTAATCCACGGAAATATCTGAAAAATGATAAAACATAGAAGAAATGTTTCAAGTACACGTTATATATTGCTAAGGGGGAAACCCAATTCCGCCAAAAGTACCCCTCCCCGACCCCCCTAAATGGGGGTAACGGGGGGTAACTTTGAAATGTCAAATGGGAACATGGGTCGAGTAATACCTCGTTCGAAAGGTCTTGAAAAACTAAGTAACGCTGTACCAAAAGATGTTTCATATTGTGCACCAGTTTCAAAATGGCCGCCATGATATGGTTCGGAAACTCCAGTACCCGTAGTGTGAAAACCATGGAAGGTAAATTAATGGAACAAATTTGAAATACGTAAATATCATAGGGCATATCGAATGATGTAGTCCCTGTGATCCCAGTGGCCTCCCTGAAGGGGTCTTGTGGGCTAACTTCAAAATTTCAATGTCCGACCGGACAACGGTTCGGGCGTACGCTTGACCTACCCAATGCTGTTTGGAAGGCAGACTTCATGCATAGAGAATTGGTGCACTAAGTTAACGCGGATGGCCACAGTTACATTTTGATTAACTATTAGCATTCATGTCATATTGTGAGCTTGAGGGACGAAACGGTGTGTACGTATATCCCCGAAATGCTTTCTGAATAACCAGCACGCATTGCATAAAAGTTTCTCTTTTTTTAGTCACTACAGCGTCATCCTTACAAACAAATGTCTCAACCACACCATACCTATTTGTAAGGTTAGCCTTAATTTACGAATTAAAGTAGAGTTCTCGTTTGAACTTTCACTTTACTTTCCACCCCACTCACATACAGAGCGCAGGGAGAGATTATTTTGCAGAACTTGGATTTCTCTCTATACATTACGGCAATTTTACTATAATATTTTTATCTCTGTTGTATTATTCTCGAGCCTTGGAACGCCTCCGTGGTTTTCCTATTTAATTTCGTTATTTTCATTTATGTCTAACCGCATTCATACTATGGGCACTAGACGTTTTCTTAGACACAGTCACCATGTCTTTGCGATCATTTTGAAAACGGTGTCTCATGTCGAAAATTTTCTTACAGAAGCTGTTTGATATTAATTTGTCTATGTAACGTGATGTTACTCGCTTCAAGCTGCTATTTGAAATTCTCAAGTTGGCCCCGGATACCTTTCAGTTGGCCCTTGGAGTCACCCCGACAACACCTCTCGATGTGCCTTACGTCAGTTAGCTACTCCAGTTTTTCTTTTGTTGATTTATCTCCAATCGCTTTCATACTACGGGTACTAAACCTTTTCTCTGACACGGATACTATGTTTCGGCGGCCTTTTGAGAACACTGCCATTCCACATCAATCGTTTTCTCCTGCAATATGTTAGATTTTGCAAGATTTATCGAACGAGGTACCACTCGACTCATGTTACTATTTGAAATTTTGAATTTAGCCCCCAAGACCCCTTTAGGGAGGCCACTGGGATCACAGGGACCACACCGTTCGATATGCCCTATGATATTTACGTATTTCAATTTTGTTCCATTCATTTACCTTCCATGGTTTTCACACTACGGGTACTGGAGTTTCCGAACCATATTATGGCGGCCATTTTGAAACCGGTGCACAATATGGAACATCTTTTGGTACAGCGTTACTTAGTTTTCCAAGATCTTTCGAACGAGGTATTACTCGACCCATGTTCCCATTTGACATTTCAAAGTTACCCCCCGTTACCCCCATTTAGGGGGGGGCGAGGAGGGGTACTTTTGGCGGAATTGGGTTTCCCCCTTAGCAATATATAACGTGTACTTGAAACATTTCTTCTATGTTTTATCATTTTTCAGATATTTCCGTGGATTAATTAAAATGGCCCACCCTGTATATATATATATATATATATATATATATATATATATATATATATATATATCTTTGGAATGGTTTATATATCAAATTCTATAGGAGTCTAAACAGAATTATGATTTTTATGTCTATTGAAAACCATTTACGTAATTAAATGTGTACTTAAAAAGAAAACTTTTTCGAAATAAAATCTTTTGGAACAAGTCAATTCCTTGTTATTTTGTTCCTCCTTGTTGGAAAGACGTCGACACTAAGGTACTTTCGATGTGTATTTCCCCGCCCATCTCACTTGCGTTCTTACTATGGCTTAAGCCTCCAAAATTTGGTTGGTTTTCTGTGTTTCTGTTACGAAATTTCCTAGTACCACATCTATTATTTTAAAAGTTACAGAGACGTATTAAGGTAATTGGTCCACTCTGTTTATATATATATATAGTGTGTTTCAAAACCACCGACAACGTTTCGGAGGTGATTCCCGACACCAAGATAAGACAAAAAAGTATAGACCAACCTTGATGCATAAATGCTTCCTTTCAAAGTTATAGGCTGACGAAAACATGAAAAAAGGAACTTTAAAGGTCCATAGCTTCAATACTATGTGACCTACCATAGTCGCGTCAAGACTTTACTTAGGAACTAATATATGAGCTATCCAAAAATACATGTTTCAGAATCCTAAGGTAATCATGAAGCAAATTTTCTAGACGCAGTTTGGCTACGTGCAGGTAACTTGAAGTACTCTCCAACTATCTCCATAAAAAATTGTTGCCGCACTACCGCGGGATTCTGAAACTTTGATATTTGGATGGGGCACGTACTAGTTCCTAAGTGAAGTCTTGACCCGTCTACGGAAGGTCACATAGTTTTGGAGCTACGGACCTTTAAAGTTCATTTTTTTCATGTTTTCGGCAGCCTATAATTCCGAAAGGAAATATTCGTGCACCCAGGTTGGTCTATATTACATTTTGTCTTATTTTGGCGTCAGGAATCACCTCCCAAAATTCGGTTGTTTTCAAACACCCTATATATATATATATATATATATATATATATATATATATATATATATATATATATTTGCTTACACATTGTTATTTTACAAACATCGCGGAACACGATTGCTTATGAAGTATAAAAATGTGAAAAAAATATACAGATTGTTTCAGAGTGTCACAGTCATAGGTATGTGTGTCATCATCAGAAGAGGAGAAAAACAGTGGACACAATGTCTGACAACGAGCTTTTTTATGCCAAATAAATAATAATCTGTTCCTGAAAATCCCAAATGATCAAATACTAATGACAACATAAACACAGACTACTTTTAGCGGCATAGACCTAAACATTATTTTGCCTTTATTTTCTCGGAAACTACGAAGGGCCTATGAGAATTTATTTACAATTATCGCATTTTGTTGAGTTCCATCTGATTTGTGAATTGATATATGTTCATGTTTAGAGAGTATTATAATTCAACAGAAATTAAATTGGGGGAGTGGTTAACGTCCAACGATTACGCATGGAGCCTAAGGGAGGCGATGATAATGACATGGATACACTGAGAACAAAAACCTTTTGGCGTACGTAAAATCATAAATTACATTTGTAAGTGCTGTAATTTTTGGACTTATCATACATCAAACGTATATGAAAACGTATGTTAACCAAACTAAATCAATATTTTAGTGTCTTGGCTGTCGTCAGAAAATGAAGTTGAGATGGAAGTTTATGAAGAAACGCCTCTAAAGATACAATTGGTCGGAGAGATTAATAACAAGTTTGGTTCATATACGTATATACATTAAGTCCTTAATTACAAATTTGATTCATGAATAGACATAATTTTCTGGGACCTCACTATGAAGTAGACCTACATGGTCATTTAGAGTACAAAAATATGACTGCTGATGTTCCTCAAAACACTGATTAATGTTTAAGTTATTGATCGATCTTCCAGTGCCGGTTTTTTAAATCTTTCTTTAGAACGTAGATTAGCTATAATTTCGAAGGTTTTCCCCTAAGGGGGACGTAAAATAAGCTGGAAATGAAAGTAGCATAGCGAAAATACTAGTAACGCTTATTGAGTAAAATAAGCAGGAAATGAAAGTAGCATTGTGAAAATACTAGTAACCCTTATTGAGTAAAATAAGCAGGAAATGAAAGTAGCATTGCGAAAATACTAGTAACCCTTATTAAGTAAAATAAGCAGGAAATGAAAGTAGCATTGCGAAAATACTTGTAACCCTTATTGAGTAAAATAAGCAGGAAATGAAAGTAGCATTGCGAAAATACTAGTTACCCTTACTGAGTAAAATAAGCAGGAAATGAAAGTAGCATTGCGAAAATACTAGTAACCCTTATTGAGTAAAATAAGCAGGAAATGAAAGTAGCATTGCGAAAATACTAGTAACCCTTATTGAGTAAAATAAGCAGGAAATGAAAGTAGCATTGCGAAAATACTAGTAACCCTTATTGAGTAAAATAAGCAGGAAATGAAAGTAGCATAGCGAAAATACTAGTAACCCTTATTGAGTAAAATAAGCAAGAAATGAAAGTAGCATTGCGAAAATACTAGTAACCCTTATTGAGTAAAATAAGCAGGAAATGAAAGTAGCATTGCGAAAATACTAGTAACCCTTATTGAGTAAAATAAGCAGGAAATGAAAGTAGCATTGCGAAAATACTAGTAACCCTTATTGAGTAAAATAAGCTGGAAATGAAAGTAGCATTGCGAAAATACTAGTAACCCTTATTGAGTAAAATAAGCAGGAAATGAAAGTAGCATTGCGAAAATACTAGTAACCCTTATTGAGTAAAATAAGCAGGAAATGAAAGTAGCATTGCGAAAATACTAGTAACCCTTATTGAGTAAAATAAGCAGGAAATGAAAGTAGCATTGCGAAAATACTAGTAACACTTATTGAGTAAAATAAGCAGGAAATGAAAGTAGCATTGCGAAAACACTAGTAACCCTTATTGAGTAAAATAAGCAGGAAATGAAAGTAGCATTGCGAAAATACTAGTAACCCTTATTGAGTAAAATAAGCAGGAAATGAAAGTAGCATTGCGAAAATACTAGTAACCCTTATTGAGTAAAATAAGCAGGAAATGAAAGTAGCATTGCGAAAATACTAGTAACCCTTATTGAGTAAAATAAGCAGGAAATGTGAAGTAGCATTGCGAAAATACTAGTAACCCTTATTGAGTAAAATAAGCAGGAAATGTGAAGTAGCATTGCGAAAATACTAGTAACCCTTATTGAGTAAAATAAGTAGGAAATGAAAGTAGCATTGCGAAAATACTAGTAACACTTATTGAGTAAAATAAGCAGGAAATGAAAGTATCATTGCGAAAATACTAGTAACCCTTATTGAGTAAAATAAGCAGGAAATGAAAGTAGCATTGCGAAAATACTAGTAACCCTTATTGAGTAAAATAAGCAGGAAATGAAAGTAGCATTGTGAAAATACTAGTAACCCTTATTGAGTAAAATAAGCAGGAAATGAAAGTAACATTGCGAAAATACTAGTAACCCTTATTGAGTAAAATAAGCAGGAAATGAAAGTAACATTGCGAAAATACTAGTAACCCTTACTGAGTAAAATAAGCAGGAAATGAAAGTAGCATTGCGAAAATACTAGTAACCCTTATTGAGTAAAATAAGCAGGAAATGAAAGTAGCATTGCGAAAATACTAGTAACCCTTATTGAGTAAAATAAGCAGGAAATGAAAGTAGCATTGCGAAAATACTAGTAACCCTTATTGAGTAAAATAAGCAGGAAATGTGAAGTAGCATTGCGAAAATACTAGTAACCCTTATTGAGTAAAATAAGCAGGAAATGAAAGTAGCATTGCGAAAATACTAGTAACCCTTATTGAGTAAAATAAGCAGGAAATGAAAGTAGCATTGCGAAAATACTAGTAACCCTTATTGAGTAAAATAAGCAGGAAATGAAAGTAGCATAGCGAAAATATTAGTAACCCTTATTGAGTAAAATAAGCAGGAAATGAAAGTAGCATTGCGAAAATACTAGTAACCCTTATTGAGTAAAATAAGCAGGAAATGAAAGTAGCATTGTGAAAATACTAGTAACCCTTATTGAGTAAAATAAGCAGGAAATGAAAGTAGCATTGTGAAAATACTAGTAACCCTTATTGAGTAAAATAAGCAGGAAATGAAAGTAGCATTGCGAAAATACTAGTAACCCTTATTGAGTAAAATAAGCAGGAAATGAAAGTAGCATTGCGAAAATACTAGTAACCCTTATTGAGTAAAATAAGCAGGAAATGAAAGTAGCATTGCGAAAATACTAGTAACCCTTATTGAGTAAAATAAGCAGGAAATGAAAGTAGCATTGCGAAAACACTAGTAATCCTTATTGAGTAAAATAAGCAGGAAATGAAAGTAGCATTGCGAAAATACTAGTAACCCTTATTGAGTAAAATAAGCAGGAAATGAAAGTAGCATTGCGAAAATACTAGTAACCCTTATTGAGTAAAATAAGCAGGAAATGAAAGTAGCATTGCGAAAATACTAGTAACCCTTATTGAGTAAAATAAGCAGGAAATGAAAGTAGCATTGCGAAAATACTAGTAACCCTTATTGAGTAAAATAAGCAGGAAATGTGAAGTAGCATTGCGAAAATACTAGTAACCCTTATTGAGTAAAATAAGCAGGAAATGTGAAGTAGCATTGCGAAAATACTAGTAACACTTATTGAGTAAAATAAGCAGGAAATGAAAGTAGCATTGCGAAAACACTAGTAACACTTATTGAGTAAAATAAGCAGGAAATGAAAGTAGCATTGCGAAAATACTAGTAACCCTTATTGAGTAAAATAAGCAGAAAATGAAAGTAGCATTGCGAAAATACTAGTAACCCTTATTGAGTAAAATAAGCAGGAAATGAAAGTAGCATTGCGAAAATACTAGTAACACTTATTGAGTAAAATAAGCAGGAAATGAAAGTAGCGTTGCGAAAATACTAGTAACCCTTATTGAGTAAAATAAGCAGGAAATGAAAGTAGCATTGCGAAAATACTAGTAACCCTTATTGAGTAAAATAAGCAGGAAATGAAAGTAGCATTGCGAAAATACTAGTAACCCTTATTGAGTAAAATAAACAGGAAATGAAAGTAGTATTGCGAAAATACTAGTAACGCTTATTGAGTAAAATAAGCAGGAAATGAAAGTAGCATTGCGAAAATACTAGTAACGCTTATTGAGTAAAATAAGCAGGAAATGAAAGTAGCATTGCGAAAATACTAGTAACACTTATTGAGTAAAATAAGCAGGAAATGAAAGTAGCATTGCGAAAATACTAGTAACCCTTATTGAGTAAAATAAGCAGGAAATGAAAGTAGCATTGCGAAAATACTAGTAACCCTTATTGAGTAAAATAAGCAGGAAATGAAAGTAGCATTGCGAAAATACTAGTAACCCTTATTGAGTAAAATAAGCAGGAAATGAAAGTAGCATTGCGAAAATACTAGTAACCCTTATTGAGTAAAATAAGCAGGAAATGAAAGTAGCATTGCGAAAATACTAGTAACCCTTATTGAGTAAAATAAGCAGGAAATGAAAGTAGCATTGCGAAAATACTAGTAACCCTTATTGAGTAAAATAAGCAGGAAATGAAAGTAGCATTGCGAAAATACTAGTAACCCTTATTGAGTAAAATAAACAGGAAATGAAAGTAGCATTGCGAATATACTAGTAACCCTTATTGAGTAAAATAAACAGGAAATGAAAGTAGCATTGCGAATATACTAGTAACCCTTATTGACTAAAATAAGCAGGAAATGAAAGTAGCATTGCGAAAATACTAGTAACCCTTATTGAGTAAAATAAGCTGGAAATGAAAGTAGCATAGCGAAAATACTAGTAACGCTTATTGAGTAAAATAAGCAGAAAATGAAAGTAGCATAGCGAAAATACTAGTAACGCTTATTGAGTAAAATAAGCAGAAAATAAAAGTAGCATAGCGAAAATACTAGTAACCCTTATTGAGTAAAATAAGCAGGAAATGAAAGTAGCATTGCGAAAATACACAAATTAAGTTTTTTATTATATGTTTTGTCGAGATGTGCTTTTTTGTAGGTAGACTCGCATGGTTATCCTTTCTACGCGGATACCATGCAGTGATGTAACCAGATTTCTTAAGCTTATATTACAACAAAACAAATAAACGACGACATATTGCTAGCCATAGACTAAATATGCACTGTGATTATTATAGAGGAACCTGATACTATTGAATAACAATACAAAACAGTGTAGTATTTCTGCTGAGCATTTTATGCAGAAAAAGCATATGTTACAAGATATTGTTCAAGGGAAAGAATTCTAAACTGTCCAAATTGTTTTCCTATATAGACTTTTTAAGCTGAAGCGATAGTATACGCAATGGAGGGCTCGAAGTTTAAACCTCCATTCACCGAACAAGAAATATAAAAATAAACATTTACCACATTTAGAGAATGCACGAGTCGACACACGGTTTGTGAGATTGGAGATGAATCGAAATACGTGTTGAGACGAGATTCCTTAAAAATCCCGACTCCTTTCGAAAATTTTTGCATAACTTTTTGAATTACTTGATGTGACAGTCATCATTTAGGGTCATGTTATAAGATTCTTTAAATAATTTTGAAAAATGCACAATTGTGTTTCAGAAGACTAGAAACAACTGCAAATTATATTCAGACATAATATTATTAGATTTATTAATGTGACTATAGATAGGATTGCCAGATTTTGTAATGAAAAACACCGGGACACCAATCTCAAGCTATATATAAGGTCAGGGTTTCTATTCATTTGGTCAGAATCAATTAATTACCTGTCTTTTTCAGGTTACTAATCATAATTTTTTAGTTCATTCTATGCACAGCCAACACAAATGAAGTCCACAAGGGGTGTACAAAGAATGTGAAAAGTAACAAAATAAGAACTGCCTGACGACGTCCCTTATTCCCATTTCTAATTTAATGGTAGAGCGTTCACCTCTGGTGCATGGGGTTCTGGGCTTGGTCCAAGCTCCCGCCAAGTGAACTTTGTGGTGGACAAACACCGTGCCGATTGAAGTATAAAATACAGTTCTGAGCTGCCCATTCAAGTATAAAATACCTAGTAGTTAAGTCCGTCACCGGGAAAAATACGTTCTGTGCTATTGAAGATGATATTCAAGAAATTATAACATATGATCCATCTTGAATATTTTTAAAATCCTTCCCCCCTTCCCTCCTAGAAGCTCCTACACGACGAAAAAATAGATGTTATTTTCAAAGTTCTTGTTGTTTGATTAGTACGATTAATTTCCTACATAAATCTTCCGAAAACCTCCCGTTTTTAGGTGATACATACTAATTCTTTGGAGGCTGAAATTTTTTCAATCTGAAGAACGAAAACTGGGACAAACAGGTTTTCCGAAAGCCTCTTTCGGGACAGTTAATTATTTCGTTGAAAACCGGGACTGTCCCGGAAAACCGGGACGTCTGGCAACCCTAGCTCTTTCCATTGCAGTGCTAAAGAGAGTAATTGTGTTTTTAACAGTCAATAATTTTTTCGTTATGATTCCTTTTGAAACAAATCGATTATAATTATTTCTTGTTTATTTCTTAGAATTTTGTATTTCTTTCTTAAGTGTGTACAGTACAGTGCCATGGAAAATCAGCGCCCGGGGCGAGAGTATACGACGGCGCCCCTGCAGATCCGTAATGTAGGTTTATTTTTCTGGGGGGCATGCATTAATATTTGGCTCCCTGGAAAAAAATGTTTTGGACTCTCCCGCAAAATTCGAAAATAGGCCCCTTCTTTCTATCTTTCTCTTACTCTTTGTGCCCCCTCCCCGGAGTCTGTGGGGCCTCCCTCACGCCCCTGGTCCCGTCTCATACATGACAAATTATATTAGGGCACAATCTTGACAAATCTCAAAGCCATACGAATAAATATTATTTCTAGAGCCCCTAATACTAGACATTTTTTACTGTATTGGGCCTTCGTCTCATATTTGTTTTATTTACCTTTCGTGTGCTGTTTTGTTTATGTAATGTAATGAACCTGTTTGATGTTTCATTTATAATTTCATGTTCGTATCGTATATGGAGTAAGAAAATTTTATCTTAAAGTGGGTCCCCTTCGAATGGTGGGGACCTTCCCTGGGTGGCAGTTGCCCCCCTTCCCCCACAATTTACGGTCTTGTGCCCCTGAACATATGAGTGAGGTCGACAGAGGACAGACCAGCCGCGAAGCATTACCATGGCTGACACGAAGCGTAAGAAAATTTTCAAAAATAAACCCTGCTTTTCCTTGATTTTTTACACTTTTTATTACTTCTTTCCTTCCATTTTATATAGATATAGTTTTATTTTTTCCTCCCTAATTTTGCGCCTCCTTACTTGGGTGCCCGGGGCCATCGACCCGCTTGCACCTCCCCCCGCGAGTACGGCACTAAGTGTGTATCATTCCATGCAATGACAAATCCAAAAGAGTGGTGCATAATGGACTTGAACCCGCCATACTATTGTGTAATGAGGAACATCTTGACAATGTAATTACAATAAATTGCTAAACAATAGTCGTCAGAAATTTTAAAATATCTCTTTTAGTTATGTAATACGAGTATTTTGAGAAAAGTAAAAACGTGGAGTGACGGAACCACAGAATATCCTTAAAATAAACTTTGTTAAAAAAAACATACTTATTTTTCTGAGCTTTTATAATTAATTACTTTCTGCATAAAAAAAATAAAGATTCGAGTTTCGTGATACTTTTCACAAAATCATGAAGTGAGTTCAAATTTAATTAAACCGAAAATAACTATTGCGATCATATAATAATTCACAAACTATTGCCTCACGTGACTTGAACACTCTCTAAACAGCTGCAAAACAGGACTCTGTCGTCGATTTGTAGCGCATGAGGCGAAAGTGAATTGCTGGGATGGGAATTCCATTTCCAGATGAATTAATTATTTTGTGTGAACTTTGTGTTTTTCATATCAATGATATTGATATCCTTTCGTCAATGCAGTCGTAGTTTAATCATAACAATTGACGTGCAGAATACTGAAACATCATATCTAAATATTTTGAATTCCAACAAAGAATTAGAAATAATAAAATTGTTAATTCACCTAAAAAGCCTAACTTTTTGTTTTTATGGCGCGGGACCTGGGCCTCACTATGTCTATAGATATACCGCATTGACTTGACACCTAGTCTTCCATTCGAAGGCTGCTATCGGCTGAAGGAATTTCACTCACTTTTGCTAAGGTTCTCTCGCTTAGCAACAGCTGAAACCTTATTGGCTCAACGCGTGGGTATGTCGCGGGTGTGAGTTTCAGTTCACATTTTTGCCACGGCTCAAGACATTTTGGGAGCACTATAGATAACTGGGGAGTCTGAGTCTCATTGGGAACAGCATACATGAGCTGTTAGTAAGCTCTAGCGTAGTGTGGTTAATGAGAGCAAGATTCAGCTAACGAGAATCTCATTCTAAATAGCGAGCTCAAGCTACAACGAGTGCGAGTCTTGGTTAGAAAATGTAGGGGGCGCGGTGGCTCAGTGGTAGAGCGTTCACCTCTGGTGCTTGGGGTCCCGGGTTCGATCCCAGCCCCCGCCAAGTGAACTTTGTGGTGGACAAACACCGTGCTCGTGGGTTTTCTCGGGGTACTCCCGTTTCCTCCCACTTTCTTCATTCCACCATTTCACTCATCTCTCATTATCACCGTCTCCTTTAGCCTAACCGGCATAACCGTGGGACGTAAAACTCAAAGATTTCATTTTTTGGTTAGAAAACGCGAGCCCCATTGAGGATAGCGTCCGAGTAAGCCTAGGTTGCAAAATGAGTATCTTCGCTTCTCTCTTTCCTTGGTTTACTTTCTTCTTTCCTATTTGAATACACAAGTTTTATAAACAGCAAAAGTGCAAGAAAGACCTAAATCAGCACAGTGCTTAAATTATCCACAGGAATTGTTTAGGATTTACGATTTAGATTTCTGGGCTTTTGGCATCTAAGGCCATTGAGCCCTTCACGTTTTGAGGGATGACGTCCCTCGGCGAGCACACAATCCCTGGAAAGGGAAGGAAGAAAGCGGCCTAGGACCTATAAGTTACGTACCACCCCGGCATTTGTCTGGTGTGAATGAGAAAAACCCAGGAAAAACCTCATTCAGGGTGGCTGGCCTGAAAAAGCGTTTTACACTTTTTCGACCGAGTGACCCTACCGGAAATCGAACCCTAGACCGCTCGCACCGTCCACAGGAATTGTTTAGATATCTGACGGAACTTGTGTTCACGTCTTAACAATTTAGGTTCTAATCAGATCCTGAATAGTGAGTAATTTGTTCTTCATGAACAAATACAATTATAAGGTGTTTCAACCGGCTTTAGTTGAATTGAATGAAAAGGTGAACATGTACCCGAATTGCACAATGTGTCGTTTAATCATAATTATGAACTGTAAATACCATTTGCTTTTCTCCTTTTTTCTACAAATCGCAAACTCATCGAAAGTGGGCAAAGAAGTTTTAGTATTAATTTAAAATTTCGCAACCTTTTGAAAACTGTAGAAAAATTGGGGTCATGACTGATGAGCACCAAAGAATCAAAACTCCAGAAAGCGTAGACTGAAATTTCAAGTCTGGTAGCTCAAAAGATAGAAAATTAAAGATGTATTGGCCCATCAACTGTCCTTTGTCTTATCCAAATGTCACTTGCTTCTTATCATTTGCTGCAAGATAATCAGAATATTGCAAATTTCCGACATTTTAATTCTTTTTTCTCTATATATTTTAACTCATATATTTTGTCTTGTTTCTAATTTCGAAACGAGTCGAAAGGGAATTTCTCGAGTCGACACAGGAATATATTTTAGAGTCGAGACAGTCTTAAATCTCGACTCAGCTTGTCTCGTGCGAGTTCCATCAATGTCTGTTGGTACACCGCCCCCTTTCACCTTTTCATCAAAATTGTAAATGTTTCTGGGTGTTTGTTTACAAAGCAATTTTAAGGTATTCCAAAAATAATTTAGGGAGGCTGCCTTAAACAGCAGCCTCCCGATTGACGCTAAAAAGGTCTCAACTGTTAGTGCTTCACTCGTGCTCTTGCACACAAAACTTTCGTTTCTGTGCAGCAGGGAGTGACATATTGGCATATTTAGTTTAGACGCGAAATCTTCCACCAACGCCTATTGGCGCGGAAATAATCTGAATCGTTTGTGCTCGTTTCTGCATGCGAAATTCTCGTCCTTACACAGAAGGAAGTGCGAACTATTGAAGTGTCTACGTTTAGGTGCAAGCCCCCCACCAAAGCCGATTAACGCAAAATAATCAATTCTTTGTGCGCTGTTTCTGTACAAAAGGAAGTTGACATTTTACCGTTTCTCTTGTGGCATCGGCCCACAGCCACACCTACTGATTGGCAGCAAAATGATTTCGGTTAGGTTTTCGGCTCTTGGGATTAGCCTAGGGCTGGAAGGATTGAAGTGAAACTTGCGGGATCCATAGTTCTTTGGCCTATAATTGAAACCATAAAAAAATAATTAAGTAAACTTATAAATTTACATGTAAGGGGAGAGAGGAAATACCCCGTAAAATTTGTCCAAATTGGAACAAAGCTTCAGAAATAACTCTCCATGGCACTCTTAAAACTAAAATAATCCCTATTTGATGGGAGCAGGGAACATATTCCCCCATGTGATGCTATGCTTGTTCCATTCATACAAATTTTATAGGGTATGTCCCTGTTCTCCTTATATATAATAATATTATGTTTTGAATTGTAGACTAAAGAACTATGGTACGGAGGCTGGCACTTAAACTAGATATATCAATATTTCAAACTTTCCTTTCAACACAAACAAAAATTCTGGAGTCAACAGGAAGAAGTACTTCAAGTACCAATAAGAAGGCAATAAATTAAAAGAAAACGTAAGACTTGTGTGCAAAATTGTACATCAGAGGGCATTATACGGAAATAGACTTTTATTAGTTAACGACGTTTAATTCTAATTTCAATGAAAAGTTTATTACTGTGCTTTCCTGAAAATAAAATGTAACCCCAAAATGTGTTCTATCTTAACTTTTCAGATTGCTAAAGCTCGCTCCAAGAATACGCTCTGCCCTCCAAAATATGCTGCAATAGTTACAGAATTCAAAATGAATTACTTTAAACCAATAAATGTATAGGTAACATACGTATATTTGTATTTATGTAAATAGATAAACCTTAATGCGTCTTTTTGTGATAATAATAATAATAATAATAATAATAATAATAATAATAATAATAATAATAATAATAATAATAATAATAATAATAATAATAATAATAATAATAATACCTAGTCTCATTTTCAAGGTAACATGTTTTATTGCAATTATCGAATTTTCTTTGATGTACCTAATGAAATTGGTTGAAAGGTAACGACTTTCTTTAAATACAATGGTCTTTCGACTATCTTGTTCGCAACTGTCCGATTTAGTTCTGAACAAGTATTTTAGGAATGATTTAAAAGAAATGATGGAAAGATTACGATCTTAGCCAAGAATTAAATTTTGAATCAGGTGCCACAATTTTTTTGAACGGCTCTAAATCAAGTTTTTCGTATTTTGTACGGAATAAGCACTAGAGTTCAGTCAGTGACAGTTTGGGTTTGACTAGTTCTCCAGGTATAAGGCCTATAAAAGAAACTTTTTCATTGGAAAATAATGGATCTTTTGATCCAAAAATACGAACCTCTGTAATAAAATGAAGATTTTTTTTTGAATAATCTACTTGAGTTGTAATGCCTTCATATTTCTCAAGGAAAAGGAGTCATTTACCAAGGAGCTCTGAATTTCCATTCTTTTAGGGCTACTTTTTCGCAATTGCGAAATCATATATATCATTCGACAATGAAACAAGTTAAAAAATATTTTTTAAACAAGTAAAGCTATGTATTGCGTTAATGTTTTGTTTATTTTAAAATTAAATATATGTAGAGTTTCCCCCTCATTTATGTTTCCTGCAATAATAAGCTAGGCATTATAAGATTAGCATGAAACGTGTACAGAATATTTTTTAGACTTCCTTTCTTGTATCTTTTTTTTTTTTTAAAAAAACTTACAGTACACTACAAAATAAACATTTATAAAGTACCTGACTGCACTTTGAAGTCAGAAAATATCAATACGAGCGGGTTTTTGCTATAAACAGTGGCGTATTTACGATTTTGTTTCGGGAGGGGCTTTGCTAACTTTGGGGGGGCTTTGCTAACTTTGGGGGGGCTTTGCCTGGAAATGTGAAAATTCTGCAAGATATTTTATTTACTTTACTATACTAAGTAAGATTTCGGGGGGGTTTAAGCCCGGAAGCCACCCCCCTAAATACGCCACTGAATTGTGCTTTTAATGTTGCGGATGAGGCAAGGAGTGAATAAGAATTTCCGCGCTTACCACCTTACGTCTGGTGCGTGGGGTCTCCGGTTTGATCCCGTGAAAATTAAGTTTGTGGTGGACAACATTGTGTCCATGGGTATTGCGTCTCCTTCCACATTTCCATTCCGCCAATTCTTCCATCATCATTCACTTGCTTTAATCATCTGTCTCTCTCAGCCGAAAGAGCACAACCGTGGTACGTTGAACTTAAAGATTTCATTTCCGACCAGTCCAAATTACGCCGGACAGCGGTAGTCTTCTGTATTTATGTTTCATTTGTTCATTTTATGTCAGCCATTGTCTGCAATGTGAAGAGCATGCTTTATCCAGAATGACGGAAGGAGGCGATTGCGCTTGGCATCTCTGTTGCGTCGTGCGTGAGAGCATTTGGGGCGTCTCTCGAGAACTTTTAGTTGTTCATGCGTATTAACTACATCAGCGCCGTCCGACGCTATTTTCGCGTTTTAATAATCTTATCGTTAAAATTAACATATTGGATTATTTTGACACTCATAGATACCAACAGATCTATTCAAAGGTGAACGGTTTACGTTGTTGCTTTTTAATTCACAGATTAAAGGTAGAAATAATTTCTTTTCTCCAGTGACGTAGACAGAACTCATGAAGGGACTCATACGCAGAAGTACACACATCTTTTATATATATGGATAAAAGATGGTGGGAACGCGGGAAGACGCCGTCCCCTCACCTCCAAAAATATGTATGGCGTCCCCCACTTCCTAGAAAATTACAATGGGCAGAGATGGGCACGGGGACGGTGTGACGTCATGCCGTTCCCTTTTCAGATCCACTTTTAGCTCTGTATATATACAAAGTTAGTATGGGACAACTTCAAAAATCTTTCAGTGTAACGTCCCACGATTATGCCCTTTAGGCTAAGGAACACGGTTGATTAAGGTTGCACTGTGCGAAATGAGAAAAGGAGAGAAAACGGGAGAACCCAGACAAGAAGGTTACTCAACAATTATTATTATGTATTTTAAATAACATAGAATTTATTTTACATTATAACAGTTTCGTCGAAAGCAAAGCATTTTTATTTCCAAAATAAACCCCTTCTTTGAGATCCGAGAACCGTTTCCCGACAGCTAAATGGAAAAAGCACATTGTCTCAGATCCGTTATTCTCTTCGTACAAATACATCGACCAAGCATAAATCAGAAACACAGGTAGTGGAAGAGTGTGTTAAAAACGTACTTTTGTATCTTTGTATTTTGCTATTAAAATAGTACCCAACATGAGCCCAAAAAATGCTTTTTAAAAAGCAGAAATCCAGATAAATGTCATCTATCATCTATTCCAATATATATGATTAGGCCTACGTTTCAGAGCACGTAGATTCAAGGAATGCGTACAGCATCTTCAACGACAGATTTTTGGAGGAAGTAAACAAGCCCCAAGCACAACAAAGTGTTTGAAATAGTAAAAAATAAATAAATAAAGGAAAGAATCACATTTTGGAACGTAGCTTGATAGTTCAACACTTCGAAGTCTGGCAGGGCCGGATTAAGGGGGAACTTAGAGGGAGCTATAGCCCCGGGCCTCCAGTGGACAGGGGCTTCCATTCTGATCAAAATCTGAACCGGCTATCTAAAAAAAGAGGGCACATATTTTTTCTAGTCCCAGGCGTTAATCCAGCCCTAGAGTCCGGTCAGATCAAACAACAAACACAACACACCATTCACACAGTTTAACGTTTCTGTAACGTTTTGTGTGTGTGTGTGTGTGTCAGCATGTGTGGAAATGCAAACTGCAATTTCATACTTGTTTTATGAAGTTCATTTCATACTTCGTTCACAAACTTCTCTAATGCTTATTTTCAGATTAGTTTTTAAGTTTTCAAACAAGGAAAGAGCAACTAGTGTGATGTAGTGTAGAATTCACGTTCGCAAAACTCCATCTACACACAGAACCACAGACGCGTTAGTTGACACAAAAAAATGCATAACTTTTGTGACTCCAGCAAAACGTTTAGATGCATAATTTTTAAGGATGCAACTAAATGCATAATGAAAACTGTGTTAATTGATGCACTTGTGTGCATAAAATTTATTATGCAGATAAACGTTTTGCTAAAATCACAAAATGTTATGCATTTTTTTGTCTCCTACTGAAGCATTTACATGCATTAATTGAAACAATGGTTGGTATCGCTGGTTGCATATTCCCTAAATATACAGGATTTCCAAGGGTGTGAAAACGATTAAATAAATTTAGAACACTACTAAAAATATGTAATGTTTTTGGGTAATGCAGGACAGAGTACAGATATTCCATATTACATGAGAGCCTCTACGGCCATTTTGGAAGTAGTCATACTGGATTTGAGTTAATTAAGTGAAATATAGACTTTACGATACACTACTGTTTTTGAAATAAAGTGTGATTTTTAAAGACATTAACAAGATTGTTTTCTATATTCTTTGTTAACGAAATTTTGATCACATAGGTCTAGATACAAAAACTTGTCATTGTAAATTTATGATCATAATTTTGTTCAGGATGCAAACAAGCAGAGAGGAAACTACCATAATATCGTTACGAAATCACACCTTATTTCAACAATAGTATCGGATCGTAAAGTTCCCATTTCACTGAATTAATTAAAATCCAGTACGATACCTTCCAAAATGGTCGCAGAGGCTCTCATGTAAAGTGGAATATTTTCACTCTGTCATGCATCACACTAATAAACCACGATTTCATAGTTTTGGTAGTGTTGTAAATTTATTCCATCGTTTTCACACCCTTGACAACCCTGTATATCAGATGTGCAATATACAATTTAGGCCACTCAATTTATGAGATCCATCTAAACTATGTCACAACCATTATGAGAAAATAGTTACAAAAATAAGGCCTTCAAATAGTATATCTTACAAGTCAAAAAAGGAAAAGAACTCATATTTATTATACATAGGTACATAGCTTTTTTTACAGGTTGCTCTACAAGAGCAGTTTTGCCATTTTCACTAAAGCTAAAATCCCAAATTATCTTTGGTGAAATAAAAGAACATGGGTCAATGTTAGAAAAATCGTACCGATAGCAAATCTAGCGATGGGAAACACAAAACTTTTCAGAGTAAAAAAAAATAAAATAAAATAAATAAATAAATAAAAAATAAAATAAAATTAAATTTTAAAAAAAAGTGGAAACTACCAACTCAGATTATAAATCAAACTTTGTATGTCTATGTTCTCTGAATCTTTCTATCGCTTTTTTATAATATATTTTAGTATACTAATTTATGCCCGTTTGGCCTTTTTCCGTTTCGCCTTATGCCCTCAAAACATTTTGCCATACAACCGATAAGGATGTTATCTTAAGGCGGAAGGGGAATTCCCGTTTGGCCTTTTCCTGCTTGACCTTATAACATACAAGGGAATTTTCACTCTGTTTCTGTAACAAAGAGGGATTTATCTTATTCTCAACTGCAACGTCTCTTCTATTTCAGACAAATTAAACTCAAATATCTTAGAACATAAATTTTATTATCACACCCGAAATAGCATATCAAGTTTCTATGTGGATATATGGTATAATATGAAACAGCATCAGTATATGAAATTACATCAATTTCACTGTTCTTAAGTCTATCTTTTAGGCGGTGAATCCTGTCGTCAAACCGTCTCTACCTTAGCTTTCTAAGTGTGTTTTCTGATAACCACTTGAAGAAGTACTCGCAATCTTTCATTTTCACGTTGCCTGTCTTTCATTAATTCAATGAAAGAATGTATGTCTAAGTGATCCCTTGATGCCTTTCTTCGTAATTTGACGTGCCACTGTCTTGCATTGTTAGTCATTTGTTATTGATCGTTTTCAAAGTGATTCCACAAGTCACTGCAAATAGGTAAAAATACATCATTAGCACATTAAAAATTCAAAGGATTGCAGGAGAATTTACGTTGGAAAGTCGATGGCAAAATTTTGGGTGAACCTAATTTATTTCTTTTGCAAAGCAAAAGAATCTGTTCTTTTGATAATTTACAAATCAGTGAATGTAGAATCTTCAATACATGCACTTCGCAAGAAAATCTATATTACACTTTACATTAGGTGTTAATGGAAAAAATGCTATACTGTAGAGTGCTCGGGATAGCTTAATTAATGATTTAATAATAAAAAACAATCATTAATTTTTTGCACTAAACGCCATCTATTTATGTAGGAAAGAAAACATACTTACAGAGAAAATAACGTGTCACCATCATCCAGCCAAGTGTCTATAAGATAATCATGGAACTCCTCCTTCATAGAACGTCAGGCGCATCTTCTTGCAAACGTACAAACACTACATCTAAATGGGAAGTTGGTACCAGAGGCTGTGCTGCTGCATGTCGAATCCATCTTTTTACTTCAGTGTTCTCTTTGTACAATTGAGAAAGTTCTAACTGCTGAACCTTCCTCCAAACAGACTGAGAGAAGTGGAAGGAACATCCTGTGATTTTAACCAGGAAATACTTTATTTATAGCATTGATTGCTACTTTCTTAAGATCAATAGAAACTTCTTTCAATTTGAAACGCAGTCCAAATTTCTCAGCTTCTTCCATGATTATCTCCAGTAATCTTACATGTGTCTCTTGCTTTTTACTGGGCAATATGCAGAAGAGGAGAACAAATACCTGGCCGAAATATTTTCCGTGCAGGATGTACATTTGGGAGAAAAGGAGAGGTACAGTCTTAAGTGTCCCTCCACTACAATCCTGTCGCACTGACACATAATTTTCAAAGTTCCAATAGTGCCGAAAACCTGTTGAAGATAGAAAGACTAGAATAAACAACACAGACATTCTAAAGAAAATGCTTTAATATTAATATTCTTACTCCTATTACTATTGTCATAACAGATTTCCACGATTTCAAAAAAAAAGAAAGAAAAAGAAAAAGAAAAAAAAAGAAACAAGAAGAACGTAAGAAATGATAAACTATTTTCTTGATTACTAAAATATAACTTACAAAAATTCTACTAGTGTCATCGCCTTCATCCCCCAATAAAAGTTTTTGCCGTCCTGCGTTTCGCTCCACGATCCTTCCACATTCAATTTATTCAATCTTTGCGATAGTGGTGCCCGGTTCATGCTCGTACGTTATATAGAGAGTGTTTAACGGCACGGTTTCCTGGAGAGAAGAAAATAAATTCATTTTAAACATCAACAGAAAAAAAAAAGAAGAAGTCGTACTTTCCCTCTAGAAAGTAAAGACAGACGGAATATTGCTTAACTACGACCGGTTAATTGTGTTTCACTATAAATTAAAAAAAAAAAAAAAATGAACTATGTATTTGTGTGCTAGCTAGGATGCCATTTAAGAAAAGTTCCACATCTAAAGTTCTAAAATAACTTTTGGAAAAGTTGCACGAGTAAATATTAGAAACATGCAGAGAAGCTTCAGTGTCAAAATTACTTATACCTTATTACAACTATTATATATACGTACCTATACTTACCTATATGTCTTAGTAATTGTTGATGTTCGTTCTTCCGCCGCTCTCTTCTTCATATGTGAGGTACAAATACAAGGCTACATGAGCAATTTTTTAAACAGTGACGCAGATAACACAAAATTCTGAATATTTGCTTTGATTATACGCTATTCTGTTCGTTCAAACGTAAATACTACTAGCATTACAAAATGACACTAAATTTCCCTATCATAACTTGAAAATCCCCTTCGCTGGTGTAAGGCGAAATGGAAAGGGCAAAGGGGAATTCCTGTTTCGCCTTACAATCAAATTAGCATATACTATCTTAGCATCATAGCCTGAAGTAATGAAAACAGGCACAAGGCGAAACGGGAAAAGGCCAAACGGGAAGACATCCAAAGTTTCATTTTAAAATCATCTGAAAGAATTGTTCACTTACATTTCCCTGTTTTTAATTATTAAAGATATATTTTGCAAACGGACAAATACGTGGACGTTTCGAATTAGGTACAAAAATATGAAAACTGTTCTTGTGATGTATAATTACAATATTCTAAAAAAGTTATATTTCTGGGATAAAAGTCTGTAGATCTATAGTAATTTACAATGTTAAATTCAAATCTGAAATCAGAATTTCGTTATCATGTTTACTTTCTCAGTAATATAGGATGTTACGTAAGTACACGACGCATGTTCTAAAAATAAAAAAAAATAAAAAGAAACTGAAAATGGAACAGTAACTAAGACGTTACTGGTTTAGCCTGTAGCATGTTTTCTAGTACGTGTGTCTCTTGTCTCTACTGACACATCATCAGTAGCCTTCTGACATGCTGAGTTATTTTCTTTAATTTCCCATTCATGAAACTACGAATTTTAATTAAAAATGAAGTAACAGTCAGTTTAAATCTCATAATCAAATTGAATTCATTGGAAGAACATAACACTAGTGGAAAATCCTGTTAACCTCTGAAAAGTTAACCTGATAATGATACCAGAAATTACATTTGAAATTTCCTTTCCTTATTATACGCTATGCTAAAACGGCACCATTCACATTTCCCTATCATGTCCCTGAAACGGAAAGTTTGAGGGGAAAAATAAGGCTTTTGGTAGAAAAATCCCTTTTTTCTATTTTGGGTCCCTCCGGAACACCCTGTGTTAACACACAGATCTCAAAATAAACTGAAAAATACTAAATGGTGTACGAAACGTGTGTACAAAATTTCAAGCTTCTATCTTGAATAGTAAGGATGGGAGAAACAAAAAGATTCGGATGTAATATAAACATTTTCTGAGACATCCTAGGGTCATGTTTTACACTTCATTCTCATCAGAATAGAACAGTCTTTCAAACGGTACCATTCATATGTTTCCGTCATGTATCTGAGGCGGGAAAAATTGCAAAAAAATGGGATTTTTGTTAAAATATCCCTTTTTTAGCATTTCTGGACTCCTCCCCCCCTGTGTTAACACACAGATCTCAAAATCAACTGAAAAAGGTTAAGGGCATAGTGAATATGTCTACAAAATTTCAAGCTTCTATTTAGAACAGTAAGGTAAATCTATATATATATATTAACACATGTGCTAAGAATATCCCCACAATACCCCAAATTCCCGCAAAAACGGGAAATTTTCTAAGACATCCCTATTTACCCTAGGATCATGGTTCGTACCTCATTTTCTTCAGAATGGAAAGTACTTTCTAACGTTACCAATCACATGTCTTCATCATGTATCTGAGGCGGGAAAATCTCGATAAAGAGATTTATTAAAATATCCCTTTTTAAAACCTTTTTACCCGTTTGAACACAACTTGGGGCACCGCAGAGATCTGAAATATATCTGTAGAATACTAAGGAGTACACTGAATGTATGTGCAAAATATCGATCTTCTAGGTGCAAAAGTAAGCCCGCCAAATAATAATATGCCCACAGTACCATAAATTCCCGTTTAAAACAAGATCTCAGGTAAAAATTTCCTGAGACATCCTTATTTACATTAGTATTATGGTTCGTACCTCATTCTCTTCAGAATAGAACAGCCTTTTAAACGTTTTCCATTCGCATGTCTCCGTCGAGTATCTGAGCGGGAAAATGGAGAAAAAGGGAATTTTTGTTATAGGTGCAAAAGTAAGTAACTCAAAAAATAGTAAAAATAGGCCTAACAAAAAATTCTTTAGTTTTAAGTTATGACGTATCACACCCTATGTTTCGACCCAGAAAGGCGTAAAACCATACGTAACGTGTTCTAGAACGCTTCCACTCTAGGAAAAAAGCTTTATTAGTACTTTTTAAATCGAATAATGAAAATACAACCCTAACGTATAAACATATACGATATATGTAAGGGTTAATGCCGTGCTACTGTTTTTAACCTTCAATTTATTTCCTGCTCAATGGTAGGCATACCCGTGTTTTGTCAATATTTACTTCAATATCACGAAATCGGGGCTTTTGGCCCGATACTCTAACCAAAACATCACAATTACGTGACCATGTGTGACTTTTAGTAGATACTCAACTATTGGTATGTGCAGGACAAGGGCGCCGTTTTCTGTGTAACTTTGGAGGGCCCTATGGAAGATATGCATTAGTAGAAAGGAAAAATGAACGACCATGTACTGTAGAAATAGGAGAACCTGCTTCAACTTAGCAATTTGGCCCCCCTCGTTAGAGGACCATTTCAACTTTGGGGGTCCCAGACCACTAAACCCCCCAGGATCGGCGCCCTTGGTGCAGGAGTAACAACTTATGCGAGTTAAATGATTTTTTTCTAAATAATCAACCTTCACCTAATAAGAATATTAAGTATTATTATTATTATTATTATTATTATTATTATTATTATTATTAATAATAATAATAATAATAATAATAACAGCGGTTCGGAGTTCACGCATGCATCGGATATATTTAATGAGAATCAAGCAGCCACTAGCATGAGTCACTTCAACATACAGTATGTACTGTAGTTAACCTAAATATTTCTTCACTCCTTTGTGGATTTTTGTAGGATACGAGTTCCTTCTGAGAATCCCTTATGGCTTTGTCTCTATTCTTGTTGCTATTTTTGTTTTGCTAACGGTACTTTTCTTAATAACTACATACTTGCACTACCTAACACAATAATATCGTATTTTAATATACACTTACCTCCGTTTTTCTAAGCAGACTCCAGCACTAGACAAAAGAACACACACAATAACAAGTCAGAATTTGCTCCACAACAACACGAAAACCAGTCGAGCATGCGCAGTAAGTGCTGGAGACTAGCTTCAAACAAAACACGACAGGTGACGCTCACATCAAGAAGAAATGCATCAGTACCGATGCAAAGATCTGCATCAATTGAGTAATCTTAAACTACAATGCATTTATATGTCTCAAATGACCCATTTTTTATTTTCGATCGTTCTCTAGGGTTGAAAATGCTGCGCATCAGTGACAAAAACGAAATTTATACATATTAACGCGCCATTTGATGCACGTAAATGTTTCAAATTTCCTATGATGCACTTGTAGTTCTGTGTGTACATCTCGAACGGATAAAACAAATACAATTGTATTATATAAAACTTTTATTATAATTAAATATTTAAACATTTCTATTTGTGAACTGATTGGGTTCAATAAAAAGAAAGTATATATGCTCAACCATTTATACATGTTCATTGCTGGTCAGGCAACGTTTATTAAGAGCGGAATTTTATTAGGTAATTATAAATACTAAGTACAACTATTACATTAAAGGGAAAAACACATTGTTGGAAGTGCGTTTAATAATAAGTAAAAATTCAAGGATACAAGAACAAATTTAATACAGATGAAAAATGTGATAGCTAGCGACACACCCAATATGAAATCGTTAAGAAGAAGAAAAAAGTTTCGTAATTTATTGGATCTAAAATTTATAAAATATAATATTTAGATTGGAATATACATGTATAAAGAACAAATAGCGAACGTTATAGAAGTTAGACCAAATATAATAATAATAAATAAGCTTTGCACATTTCCAACATTGTATTTGTATTTTAGTGGTTCGGATTCTATATTTTACTATAGGTATTATTATTTATTGCGAACGCGAATTAATTAAAAATATGTGTTGCCGATCACAGACCTGATGACCAGAGACCAGGAGGAAATCCAAGTATCGGGGTTGAAGACAGCCCACAAGTGAAATCTAATTAGACGACCAAAGAGGAGACTTGTCTACCTGAGATGCAGCGCTCGGGATACAAAGAAAGGACTTCCATAACCTACAATAGACTTTCATAACCTACGTGTATTATACTCAGCGTAGTGTAGTGCCGTGGATTGACGTCAGTGGAAAGGAGAAATTTTAAAAGCTTCTTTCTTTATTTTATTTTATTTTTATTTTATTTATTTATTGTATATAGAACACAACAGGTATATACCCATTGACAGTGTTCAGCAGTATACATAAATGATTACATTACATATATGTTCTACATGCTAAACTATCTAGTCAAAGTATTTTTTACATGTATTTATGTATCAAATATATCTGTTGTAGAGCACTTTATTTGGACACTATTATGTATTGTGCACATTCTCCTAATAGGCGATATATTTAATGCATTAGTACACTGGAGTGGTTCATGAAATGTTTGTAGCCGCAAGCGCATTTTCCTGTTTGGAACATGAAGGGTCATTTCGGACAATAATATTGGCGAATCTATCTCATTATGTATAAGTTTATGCAGAAAACACAGAATTAAATTAGCTCTTCTTGTTGAAGAGAATACATTGAATAGCTTGGCAAGAGTTCAAGATATTTTTCGTCTCGAGGATAAATCCCCGTGTCTGTATATTGAAGGGGTAATTTGGATAAGGGCGTATCGACCTATTTCCGGTAAAGTGAGAGATACATATTTTCTGCAAGTTTGAGCATGTCTGTATGTGTCTATGTGATGTTAAGGTAATATCTCTGCTTCGTAGCGATAGCCTGTGTCCCGAAATGGTGTGTGAATACGTTGGATAATTGGATAAGGGCGTTTGTTTTTCTGCTCTCCTGAAAAATTGAAGAATTGCTAGTTACACCCTTATCCAAATTTACCCCTAGCAAACAAATTTTGACTGAATTGCTTCTAATGATGTGTATATTTCTAGGAATGCATATTATGGACGCGATTTCCAGTTTGGTACGTACACTCATGTCCAAAATTATTGTCGCATGTCTATAAATATGTTGTTGTAGGGTACAATTTGATAATGAATTCGTCCGGTATTTCTTACAATGTTAGTATGTGTATAATCAGCAAAGACATGTATGTGACAAATTTCTTATCAAAAGAGCAGCAAATAATAACAATAGATAAAGCGAAAATAAAATGTTGTTGTCCGTTTAGTAACATTTTGTTTTACTCATTCTAATTTTCGTATTTTTAATACTTTTTCTATGAAATTTATGACAAATATACATTTCCCGATTATACACATAGTATCAATATTAAAAGTACCCTGCAAAATCGTTATCAAATTATATTCTTAAGGAAGACAGTTATAGATATGCGACAATCATTTTGGACATGAGTATACATGTACAGTATATACAATTTTAAGAACATTAGTGTTCTTGAATTCGCTTCCAAGTCTCATTACAAATCCGAGATTTCCGTAAGCCTAATTTACAATTCGATTTAGGTGAATATCAAACGAGAGATTTGATCTTATTGATACCCCAAGATCAGTTATTTGGTCAACTCTTTGCAGTGGTATGTCATTAATATGATACTCAAATTCCATGTAATTTCTTTTTCTCGTATAAGATATTACACTGCACTTCTCGATGCTTAGTGGTAACTTATTAATTTCACACCACTCATGAAGTGCACTGATGTCATTCTGCAAATCAATGCAGTCCCTTTCCGAATGTATGAGACGGTAAATTTTTAAATCATCTGCATATAACAGTTTTTGTGACTTCAGGTAAATCATTAATATATAAGGAAAACATCAAAGGTCCTAAGTTCGAACCCTGTGGAACACCTGAATGAACTAAAAATTCAGTGGTCAGGACATTTTTGTAGAGAATACGATGTCTGGGTTCACGGAAATATGACGATAAAAATTTACGTAAGGTATGAGAAAAATTAAATGTTACCAGCTTGGTAAGAAGAATATCGTGGTTAATGACATCGAATGCCTTACTGAAGTCTGTATAAATGGTCTCAACTTGATTTTCATTGTCAATTTCTCTCGCTAATAAGTGGGTGAACTTCGCGCTTCATCCTTGATTTTTCAAAATATTTTTCTATATCTAATATTTCACAAAGAAGCTTTTAAAACTTACCTCTCCCATTACAACCCAAACCCGGAGTATTTAGGCAAACCCTATCCGGTTATTTATAGACTTTGTCATCTCATCGAAACAAAAATCACCGTGTTATTTTCTGTTGTAATACGGAATGAGAAATTTATGGATTTTATTTTTCTAAATTTATATAATACAACATAATACAATTAATATAATTTATATAATAGAGAGAGAGAGAGAGAGAGAGAGAGAGAGACTAGATAAGCATCGGTTTCTATAAAAGATATACAATAATTTTATATTTTTAACATTCTAATGTTTTTATTAAAAAAATATTGTCTTAGAATTTTGTAATATGTTTAGGTGATAGATAAGGTTTCTTGTAGCTTTGACCTCAACATGTAAAACAAGTCCAAATAAATAAATACAGCTACAAATATACAAAAAGACATTTCTGTTATTTTCATTATCACTATAACTTAGAATATATTTAGAGTTTGTTCTTTTCGTGATTAATGAACACTCGAACATGTATTTAGAAACTCAATTATCTTGTTATTGTGAAGGAGTTACAAAATAAGAAGGAGAGCATACACCAGATCAGCATAACAATACTTTACTATGGCGTAAATGTATGAGTTGTTTCTTTACTTTATATATACATTCAGAGAAAAGATTTCGCTCTGCAAGCTATAAATATTGAATTGTAGAATCAATATTTCTGTTGGGCATCAGTTGCGAATAATATGGACAATGTTTTAAGAATATGTCAAAAAGGAATTTAATTGCAAGCCTGAATAATGGTATCGTTGAGTATCCAACGAGTATACTAATGGCAAGAATACTTTAATAGATGTTGCTAGGTAAAACCGACTGATTATCAACTACTATGTGCCTGACATTAGATTACGTTAGGTTAGGAACCAGGGGCATAAAATAAGAGCCCCGCAGAACCCGCATTGTGGGGGCCCCAAGCCTTTAGTTACGCCACTGTTGGGAACCGTAAATGAATGTAATTTTTCGAGAAAGAAATATTTAGGAAACAAAAATTGAGCAGCATGAGTGTTATCATTAGGAAGCGAGTAATCCTTTGTAAAAAGTCTAAAATTTAGATGTTGACATTCCATGGAATAAATGACCAAGTACTCAATGAATTTCCCTGATTAGCAGCATAAATATGGCATCTGTATAAAATATCCAGTATATGATTATCGTAGATATTATTGAAATTGTTGTCTTTTTGATATCATTGAAGCATATTTTTAATGTTGAATATGTATGAATGTAATTACTCACATAATTACCATATGGACAAATATGTGAATAATAAGGTTTACAAGTGGAGACCTGTTCTATCTACTTTATATATATATATATATATATATATATATATATATATATATATATATATATATATATATATATATATATATATATATATATATATGTTTTTGATTATTCTCATTTTTCTAGCAAGGCATGAGTTTTAAATCATTTCTTGATAATTTACCTATCTTCTATTTTAGTCACTTTCTTTTAGAGTTTTGGTTTTACATTTAGATTTAAAGCATGTAATAATATTACATAATGCAATTTTTAAAAAAGAGAACGTTGTGTTGGGTTGGCAACACTGTTAATCTGGTAGTATTGCAGAAAATATCATACAATGTCTGCCCCTTGATATTTACATGGTATGAAATTTCAGCGTTACTTGTTTATTTATTTATTTATTTATTTATTTATTTATTGAAGAAGAACACAATAGGTAATTCTACCCAATTACAGTGTTCATATCAGAGTTACATAGAATATCTATAATATATTTGCGAAATCTATTCTGACTCATACCGTGTATATCCAGAACTTTTTTTACATTTACTCAGTTTGTTGTACACTGCACACATCCTGCACGTTGGTGACTGTTTTGTTGCGTTTGTTCGAGATTGCTTACAATAAAAGAAATTTCTATTGCCCACACGTGTGTTTCCATTGGGTACCCTAAGATGAAAGGCAGAGACCAAATCCTTACTATTTAATTTGTTATTTAATATTTTGTACAACAATATCATGTCATTTAACACTCTTCTGTGATTGAGAGACATTGTGTTAAAATTTTCGTTAAGAGAAGTACTATTCTCTTATTTGGGGAAGATGCCTGTTCTCTTGTACACTAGAAACCGCAGAAATTTATTTTGAACTCTTTCTATTCTGATAGAGTCTTTCTTCGTGTGGGGGTTCCATATAATAGACACATATTCTAATTTTGATCTAACAAATGAAAAATATAATTTCAGTAAAACATTCGACTTATTAAATTCCCATTCTCAAAATGAATCCAAGATTTCTATTTGCGTCATTTATAATTTGATTTATATGATGTTCAAACGATAGTTTGTTATCATATATTACACCCAAATCTTTGACAGTTTGTCCCCCCTTTAATTGTTTACCATCTATCTTATATTGAAATTTAACAACATTCCGTTTCTTAGAGAAGGACACGGTTTTGCATTTATCTGAATTTATGTTTAACAAGTTGCTCTTGCACCATTCATTTACTCTGTCTAGATCCTCCTGCAAACTGACACAGTCCTGTGCTGTTGTAATTCTCCTATATAATTTTAGATCGTCTGCGTAGAGTAGTTTATGTGATGTTTTAATACAATTAGGAAGGTCATTAATGAATATTATAAAAAGTAACGGCCCTAAATTAGATCCTTGTGGGACTCCAGAAAATTGAATGTATTCGAATGATCTACAGGATTTATAAACCACATATTGTTTTCTGTCCATCAAATATGACTTCATAAGAGCAATTAACTGATCAGAAAAGTTGATAAATTTAAGTTTATTTACTAACAACGTGTGATTTACCTTATCAAATGCTTTCGCAATATCTGTATAAACTACATCTATTTGATTATTACTCTCCAATGTATCAACTAGATGGTTAGTGAAGACAGCGAGATTTGTTACGGTGGATCTGCCAGGAACGAATCCATGTTGATAATCCGATATTACTGGTTTAATGTGATTCTCAATGCGCTTATAAATTATGTTTTCAAATATCTTTGCAAATGAGTTTAGAATCCAAGCCGGCCTATAATTTTGAATTTCTTTACTGCCATTATTTTTAGGAATAGGGCAAACTTTTGTAAGTTTCCATTTTGCTGGAAACGTGCTGGTTTGGAGTATTAGGTTAAATAGCATGTGTAAAGGTAATAAGAAACTCTCTTCACAACCTTTTATTACATATGATGGTACATCATCGATACCTATCGAACACTTTGATTTTAGTTTTCTGATTGCCATTCGAATCTCGTCCATTTCTATTACCGCTATTTGTAACATATCAAATTTTTTCATACATTTCAACTAATGTCGAATCATCTGTTTCAACTAGCAATGGTGCTCCGTCTGTATACACTGATTTAAAGTAGGTTGCAAATGCGTTTACTATACCTTTATCACATGCTAACTCTTTAACCTCATAACACAATACATTACCATTTAAATGCTTTGTTTTACTCTTAATAAAGTTCCAAAACGTAGGTGGGTCATCTTGTATTAAATATTCCGCTCCCTTAACGAAGTTTGTATATGCGACTTATATATATATCTTTCTTAATTATTTTTGGAAGTTTATTAAATTCGCGTTTATGTAAATCTGACTTTCCGAGTCTTATCGCTTTGCGGTGACGAGCTTTCATTTTAATTTTATTTATAATGTGTAGCGTGAACCAGCTAGGATAGTTTCCCGTGCTCTGTTTCTTTTTCGGAATGCATTTGTCAAATATATTATATAAGGTGGAATAAAACTTTTCAACAGCGCCATCAACGTCAGTATAGTCACCCAGAACCTTCCACTCTACCTTTCCCAATTCGTGATATAGTTGATTGTAGTTTGCCTTACTGAAATTATAACCCATTACTTTACTTTGACTTTTTATCTTTACCTTATTGTTCTGTTTGATTTTAATTAATAGCGCGGGGTGGTGTTTATCCTCTCTAAGTACGGGGGGTTCTTCTCTCTCAACCACTAATTTAAATGCTTGTTAATTTAAACTTGTTAATTTAAATGCTACAAGAACCTAAATGAAAATGAAGTGAAATGAAATATTCCGACGATTATACCCTTTAGGCTAAAGGAGGCGAAAGATTAAGGCAAGTGAATGATGATCGAAGAATCGGTGGAAAGAAAACGTGGGAGGAAGGAAACAGAAATACCCCGAATAAACTCACTGATACCCACCAAATACTTACTTGGTCGGGGATCGAACAAGGGAACCCGCGCAGCAGAGGCAAGTGCTTGACTGAGTCAACATGTCCTCCAAGAGTGTATCAAAATAAACGGTCCACCCTATATATATGTAAATGAAAGTAGGACCTAATGATTGCCTTTGAAACTAAACCATGAAACTCCACAACAAGTGACAGTATAAATACAGTTTTAAGTGTAGGTAAGACTATACAATTCCATACATAAACAGTATATCGATTTCAAGAAAAGTATTTGTGCACGCATATTTCGTAGACTAATCTATTTCATAATAATTAGTCACATTTTAGTTCAGGTACGCACCTAAACTATTGAGGTAAAAAAATGAAGAAATGAATATTAAAAATATGTTTTAACCGACTTTTAAAAAGCACTAAAAAGCATAAAACAGTTTTAAAAATTGTTAAAAAGGATAAATAATTTTAAACCGTTAACATATTTGTGATATCAACAAAAATGAAGTATGTGCCAAGTTAAGAAAATTAGTGCCTAGTAACATTACTGTTGATTCTATAAGTTTGTATTAAGTGAAAGTTTGCTCTTCTGGGCACAGCCTACAATTTTTTAATTGATAATAGTAACATTTTATCTTTCTTGGATCAAAAGATCCAATATATTTCAGGCAAAAATTTTCTTGTAGACCTTATATCTCGAGAACGACATATAGTGTAGCCAAACAAAAACTAACAATTTACTCACTATGATATGCTTATTCCGTAAGAAATGTGGAAACTCTATTTAGAGGCCATTAAAAAAATTTTGTGGCCCCTAGTGAAAAAAGTCAATAAATTTTATTCAATCAAACATTTTCTTGTACATAATAACTACATTATATATTTTGTGAACTACATATAATGTAGCCAAACGCAAATTATCACTTAACTCAATATGATGTAGTTATTATGTAATATATATATCAAAACTCGATCAGGGGCCGTTACAAAATTTTGTAGCCTCTGATCCGAAAACTAATTATTGATCAAGATCTTTTGATCCATTTTTTGGATCTTTCCTAAAATTCTTGTTTAAAATTATAATATACCTTTCAGTTCTTTTTAGATTGTTTTGTTTTATATTGCTTTTATGAAGTCGGTTAATAATTTTTATAAAAGATTTTATTAGCCTTAAAATGAAATTTTCAGACTTTAATGAAATAAATAAGGTTTTACCATTTACTACATTTAAGGTGAGTTTAAAGAGATGCCAGTAGGCCTAAGTGTCAGACATCATCACATATTGCCCTTCTCTCCAACGCATTTTGTCGGGAGCCACAATATTCTAAATAATTTAATGAATTTCAACAGATGAATTCTCAAACTTTTTGTGAAGTACAAATTGGATCAATAAATAGAGAATAATGCCTTCATTTTAGTGATGTCTGTTTCTTGCATTGTTGAGACATTTTTATTATTGAAAGTAGGGTTTCCAACGTTTTTCTCATAAATTTTGTACATTTTTATTTTCCTCGTAAGGCGAGTTCCTCCGCTTTCTTAAATAAATAAATGAAATAAATTAGTTTCAAAATGTTTCTGTCAGTGAAAACAGAAAGAGAAAAGAAAAGAAAAAATAGGGGTTGGCATTGATTTTCAGGCACACATTTAACAACATAGTCCAGTGATGTAATCCTAAGTTCTGGAAGATATTTGTTGTGTTTCCTTTTTCTTTTTTTTTTCAAATTTGAGTTTACCTTCCTTTCAGCACCGAGGCTATATATGAAACAAAAACGTACAGTTTAACGACTGATCCATACCACATGAACTCGCACTGGAAATTGTAATACACCTTTTTCTTTAAGTATAGTTGGAAGCATGCCTCTGATAAATGAGATTAAATCGTGTGTACAACGAATACATTGACTCACTTGATTCTTCGACGAAGTGTTAATATTCGTGTCTTTTAGTATTGTCTCTCGCGGGGATAGGGACAAAATCTCTCGAGCCAAAACCTCGCCGTGCAAAACTTCGCGGACCAAAATGTCGCTTGGCCAAAACCTTGTGGGACGAAACCTCTCCGTAAAATTTACACAATGACTTTCTTAATATGCAATGCAATTCCATATCAATAATAATAATAATAATAATAATAATAATAATAATAATAATAATAATAATAATAATAATAATAATAATAATAATAATAATAATAATAATAATAATAATAGAATTAAGTAACACGTTTCCTTCAGAGATTAGAAGCGTAAAAGTATTGACCGGTTTAAAACGAATGGACATATAACCTATACATTTAAAATAAACCCTCTGTACATATAAACGTATAAACACATAAACATATATAAATAATTAGACAGCTCCATGGAATATTTGTAGAAGAAGTGTCAGGTTTGATGTAATTATGACGAACTGTAGACTCGTATGATATGTTATAGTTTAGCTAATTTAAATAGCCAATATAAATTGCTTCGAACTTTTTTTGTGTGTGTAACATTATTTATTCTTTATTTTTCATTCTATTTTACTGATTCTCCCTGAAACAATGTGAAGCGTCGGAACAGGACAACTTTTACGCCACAACAGCTGCAAGAATTGGAGTCGTTATTTCAGAAGACACATTATCCAGACGTATTTCTTCGAGAAGAAGTAGCCCTGAGAATTAATCTATCGGAGGCGAGAGTACAGGTAAGGGAACAGCAGTGTGGAAATGGAAGCACTTCGAGGTGGGAGGGAAGTTAATTTGTGCCTAGAATATATTTATACTACGAGAATACTCTTGCAGACTAAGTGTTAATTTTTCAACACATTACAAAAGAAAATTCTACTCGCAGGAAAATACCCCTGTACAATATGGAAAAGGTTATGATTTCTCGTTCACAGTATTTTTCTCACAAAAGACTTGAAAAATCAGTTTTTCTAATGTATATAGCGCATAAAGGTGCTTGGGTACCCTCTGTGAGAGCGTCTCCATAAAGTATGCTCATAATTGTAATTTGTGTAATCACTAAAACACCACGCTATTAAAGTAACAAATATGCATAACTGAATTATTATAAATATTTATTCAAAGTAGCTTATCTCCAATTTAAAAAAGTAATAGGCTATTATTCACACCTTAACCTGTTCACTGTTTAGGAGATGTTACGTTTCAGCGTTTCGGATAACTCACTGTACTAAAACTTTGCACTCTGTCTTCTCAGAATAAATTCCATTAGTAGTTGGAAAACTGATAATTTCTTATTTTTTTTATAAATTTAATTTTAGTAATTACACATGAAGGTTTGATGTCATTAATAAGTTCCTCCCCCCCTCGAAAGCACAAAGGGAACGAGGTTCCGGGAAGTGTTCAGAGGTGCCTGGGAATTTCCTCCCTTTCCCTCCCTTCAATTACCACACTGGGAAGCAGTTGCATTAGACCCCTATAGTTCAAAATATCCCGATACATTTGAGACAATAGGTAATTCTCTTGCTGAAATGTTAAGGCACGAATGGTGCAGTAGTAGTATAGGATGAATGACGAGAATCATGCAATAATACAAAAGAAAACGAAATCTTTTAATTAAGAATTATTGCAATGCGAATGTGGTAGAATTAGTTGGGTCGAGCGGAAAACGAATGAGAGAGTGTTAGAAATGGTGGGTGAGAAAAGAACACTTTTAGACATTATTAGGAAGAGAAAGAGAAACTGGTTGGGACATTGCCTAAGAAGAGATTGTATCATGAGGGGCGTTCTAGAGGGTATGGTGGCGGGAAAGAGAGGGAGGGGGCGAAGGAGACTACAATTAATGGATGATATTAAAACAGAAAGATCATACGCGAAGACGAAAAGGTTAGCGGAGGACCGTGGAGCATGGAAGCTTCTCAGCTGCGGCAAGTGACCTGCCAATAAAGGCAGAATACCTATGATGATGATGATGATGATGAATGTGGTAGAAGAAGGAGAATCCCGAGAAAACCAACCAGAGATCGAACCTGGAAGCCTTTCCAGTAGAGATTAGCAGGGACTCATCCTCTTCCTTTTAACATGGTAGTATTCAATTTATAAGCTGTTCGTCCTGAATTCCAGTCACCCGCATCGTTAGCGCTCAGTTTTAAAAGTGAATTGGAAATTGTTTTTTTTTTTAAAAATGTAACAAAACCAACCTTTTGAGACGACACGAAAAAACTATTTAAATCAAATTATGTTTTTTTTTTTTTTTTTTAATTTTGTACTGACGTTTTTATTTGGACTTGAGTGAGTAGAACAATGATTAACGGGCCCCAACGGGCATTCTCGTTTCCAAATGGAGCACTGAGATAAAAATTGATGATTAAGGGGGTGATAAATTATTTAGAGACTTTCGAGATTTCATGATCTGTTTTAATTTTTGCTTATTATTATACGAAAACCACAATGCATTTTACAAATTATTAAAAGATCATACTTTTATTTTATTTTTTATTTTATTTTATTTTATTTTATTTTATTATTTTACAAACAATAATGTAAATTCTTGAAGGCAGATTTTAAGAACTGAAACTTTTTTTTTTCTGATTCTAAGACTGCTTCATCCGAGCTTTATATTCAGCTTTGTGTGTGGATGGATTGGTGACGGGGCTCAGTCAAAACAATCGCATTCACCTACTGGCGCAAATTCCGAGGCGATGAGGGGGACATATCCCCCCCAATCTTGGAACTGGAGGACTGTCCTCACAATAATCTGGTTTGAAATTTGTTTTGGGGGGAGGAATATGATGATTTGTGTCCGATTGGCACAAAGGAAAGTGAGATGAAATTAATGTCCCCCCAGAAAAAGCTTCAAAGCTTCAAGCCTTCCAATGTTGAAGACAACCCTTCTCCCCAGATCACCTACAGCATTGTTTTTCAACTTCATAAATATATTGAACATCGCTTAAATATATATATATATATATATATATATATATATATGGGAATTGTCTTACCCTCCCCCAATGTTGAAGACAGATTTGCGGCGCTGCATTCACCCAAGGGGGCGTTAGGCTTGAAAAGGTTGAGGACCATTGATCTAAAAACATTATTGCAGCTATTTATGTTATAACTGAAGGATTTATGTAGTTATATAGCAGTTAGTATACATGAAATGTTTGTGTGTGTCTCTTTTTAACAAAGACTTCCAATTAAATGCTTCCTCTCCTCTCCTCTGATTTGCTTTATGTAATTTATTTTTACATATGACTAAAAGTTGATACATCTGGGGCTGTTGATATCACAAATAATGGTAATGTATGTAGAACTTTAAAATAGACATCACAAGAATCATTTAGAAGTTTGGTCTTTAATTTTCTGAATCTCCTGCTTATTCTCACATGAAGAAAACTACTCTTGTAAAAGAAAATTGATACATTCACAACACAAATAATACTAGTTGAGTATTTATTTATTTATTTATTTCGGAAAAACAACAGGCAAATGCCTAATTACAGTTTTCCCTTAAAGTGTATTTAATACACTCTAAAATACACATATAATAACATACTAATATAACCTCAATTCTATCGTAATACACTGTAAAATACACATATAATAAAATAATAATATGAAATTAAAATATACGTTAAAATACAAATAGCACGATATACAGAATACAACAAATTTATGTAAAATGAAAATTTTGTTTGTAACTAACAATATCTATATCTGGGTGTTCTTGTGACATCTTATTATACAATATACACATTTTCCTGACAGGCGATACATCTAATGCATTATACCTAGTCTTTTGCGCTGAGAGATGGAATATGTCATTATGGAGTCTCGTTGCTCTATGTGGGACGCGAATTTTGATTTCTGATAACAAATATTCGGAATCTATTGCACCATGAATTATTTTATGTAAGAAAGATAATATGAAATGACTTCTTCTGCTTTCAAGAGATTGTAATGAATATTTGGTTCGAAGACCTTCGTAGTTTTCAAATTTTGGATATGTACCTGTTTCTTTATATGTCAAAAAGCGCACAAATTTATTTTGAATGTTTTCGATTTTATTTATATATTTCTTACTATTAGAGCCCCATATTATCGCTGCGTATTCCACCTTAGACTGTACATAGACAGTGTATAATGTTTAGAAAACCCTAAGGGAGATGATTGTGTATATATACTTGAGTAGTTTTTTGTATCACTCAGTGTACGTCTGATGAGGATCTTGGCTAGAAGATCGAAACGTTACGTGTAAATGTGTTTTTATATTAAATAAGTGCAGTCTTGTTCAGCTGTGTGTTTATTTTTCTGATTTTATTCGCAAGACTTTGACTATGATTGTGTACATAATACAAGAGTACCATAAACATAATAATAGGATACGTAGCAGTGAACCTACACCATTTTCACCTCTTTGGAATTCACATCAGAGACAAACATGAAGAAACAGTAAAAGGAGCTCATTATTCTATGATTATTCGCTTTTGAAAGAAGTGAAAAACTGCGATGGTAATCAATCGTACTGGATATTAATTAAGAACATAATGTGGTTCGAAAAACGCAATATTTCTCAAATGAAAACAATACATTCAAAAGTGCAAAATTTTGCAGTCTGTAAGGAAACTTTCCCAACTGTCTGTGGCATAAAACAAAGACGAATTGAGCTTAACCACAGCAAATCATCACACGGCATGAGAAGAAAAGTTAAGTAATTTAGAACCAGAAACATACATCAAGCGATCTATGATTATAGAGTAGGGTATAAGTTCAATGAAAGAGGGACGCACTATGGAGATGGCGGGAAAGGCAAAACTATCTTTTGAGGCAGACTTGAGTATTAGAATTAAGCATGATATGTTCATGAAGGAGAAATATTTCAAAGTACATGTTCCTTGCAAATATTATTTGAGGACTTTATCAAAATTTTTGATATTCCTTTGGTTGGCTTAAAATATATCTTATGCTCAATATGTGAAAATATGTTCCCGAAACCTAAAGATCCACGTTTAAACAATAAAGTTAAAAACAGAATTGTCTGTGAATTGATGAAACACAAAGAAAAGAGTCCGGAAGTTTTATGCAGCAGTAAGAAAACAGGACAATGCGACTCAAAGCATGCCCGTATGAAGTTATCACTATGTAAAATTGTACATAGTAGTACTGAAGATATGCTATGTGTGACAACTAAAGGTGTTTCGTCTTTTGCGTGCACAATCTAAAACTAAAGTTGATCTATTAGTTAAAACTATATCTATGAATCTATGCATAAGTCAATTTGGGCTAAAATTACACATACCGGTAACCCCTTTTAACAATGATTAATTCAAATGTTAGATGAGAAATTATATTAATACAGCTTTTTATTTTAATAGAAAACGATATAGACAAATAAAAGGATGCTTTGTGAGAACTGTATGTAGATATACAGGATTTTCATTAACTGTTTTGATTATCTGCAGGTGTGGTTCCAAAATCGTCGTGCTAAATGGCGAAAACAAGCGAGGCTTCAACTCCTCCAGGATGCTTGGCGTATGCGCTATTTGGGTTTAGGAGCTCCTCCCTTGTTACTCGGTAAGTTACACTCAACATTTGCCTCAGATGAAGGGTTGCCAGAGTTTTCGAAGAGGAAAGGAAGGTTTTACGATTTTGATGGGGAGAAAGAGGAAGATGTGTGATATTCAGAATTTACCTAAAAGAAACCCATATGGCTCCACATTGTAGTATAGAATAATTTTAATTGGGAAATGGGACATTCTTATAAAGATAATTGCAACACAAAAGACACTAAGGATGGGCACGAGCGAGTTTTCTTTGAAACTCGGCTCCACTCGAAACAGACATCTTTTGGCTCGACTGGAGAACTCGGATAGAAATTTTTTTTTTTCTAACTTGACTCGAATTTGAGTCGAGTCGAGCTAAAGCGACCCAATTCGAGCTCAACCTTTTGTGTAGTCCAAGTACACTCTTTAAGTATCCTACATAGACAATATAATAATTATTATGAATATTATTACAACAACTACAACTCATTATTATTATTATTATTATTATTATTATTATTATTATTATTATTATTATTATTATTATTATTATTATTATTATTATTATCTTATCTTATATATCTAAACAGCTTTATCTGTTACCTCTAACTGATAGGCGGTGTATTTTTAATTTGAGTTTCTTTCATAATATTCTTCAAGGTGTCTTTTCTATTGATGGTCTATGGCCCATAAGAATACCATATCGCAATGTTAGAAATTTTGTATCTTTTGTTTAGAATGTTCCTGCCCTGAAATGTTTAATTTATAAAACTATAGATACAGGCAACAAGTATTACTATGCTCTAGATATCTTTCAAAGTAGCTTTGTTAAAATCCGTTCACAATTAATTAAAATTCTAAAGGATATATAATTTTTTTTCCTTAACTTGTAAGGTACCATTTGAGATTTTTTAAAGGTTTTTAGGTTGTTTTCCTTGTTTTCTCTTTTTTACTTTCTTTCTTTTTTCCTATCATCTTTTTCTCTTTTATCCTTGTTTCCTTTTTTTTTGGATACTACACTTCTCCTATTTTTTTGGTTATGAGTTTTATATGCCATATGCAATTTCTTTTTCCTTGGTATACTCATTTTATTATTTTATCATTTTTGTCTTATGAATGAGTGTACTTTAATTGTGTCAATTGAGTTGAAAATTATGTTCGTATTCTTTTTATGATTTGCTAATTTTTCGGAATTTCCTTGTATTTGTGTGAATTTTCTATTGTTATATACACACCTACTTCATAATAGCAGAGTTCCAATCTCTACACAAAGCCTCTTCCAAGCAGCTGTTTCTTGCTACAATCCCCTAGCCTGGCAACACGTCTTTCCTTTTTCTCCTTCCTTTTGACATCTTTTAAAGAGCAGGCGGTCTATTGTTCCGAAACCCACCAAATACGCTCGAGCTGACGTTTTATCCGCGTTTTTATTGTTTTCGCGTTTGTGATTAGCCACCCAGATTTAAATACATAGTCAGCGTATTCCAAGCGTAGGCATGAGCAATAAATACGCTTTCCGATCGCCTCAAATAGCCGGGTACTTATGGTTTGAATAGCAGATTAACAGAAGAGATTGAACCTGTTCTTGTAACTCCGATACGATTGCAAAAGACCGCTTCTCGATATATCTAACTACTTTTGATGTGATACCCGTTGGCAGACAGACAGACGGACAAAGTCGTTCTATAAGAGAGTTTGGTAGTCTAAAGAACAGAAGAAATCGTTTTACTAGAAAAAATAAAAAAAAAGTATAACGTAAATGGTGCCAGTATAACATAAGATACTTATAGTCTATTTTTGTATGTCCTAAAAGAATATGTGAAGCTTACAATAGTCCCATCCAAAGGAAAAAAATGAAATAAAATCTTTGAGTTTTACGTCCCACGGTTATGCCAGTTAGGCTAAAAGAGACGGCGATGATGAAAAATGAAAGAAATGGTGGAATGAAAAAAGTGGTAGGAAACGGAAGAATCCCGAGGAAACCCATGCACACGGTGTTTGTCCACCACTAAGTTCACTTGACGCAAGCTGCGATTGAACCAAGGACCCCATGTACCGGAGGTGAACGCTCTACCACTTTCTTTTTTAAAGATAATTTATTGTAACTCAAGAATCAATTACATTGAAGTGGTTATGCTTTTGTAACAAAAAAAAAAAAAAAGAAGAAGTTACGAGAACAATGAGTTGGCTATAAAATTTGCAAATAGTTTATTACGTACATCCTTTGCTAATTTGGAGTATTCTTTTTGTAAATACTGTACATAGAAGGCTCCCCCTGCTTCTAAGTTGGAATTAAAAATATATTTGACGGTCGTTCCTATATACCAATTGACACTATGTTGTTTACTAACGGGATAAAAACGATAATCAGGTCTTAAAACTATGCTAATATTTATATTGCGTTCCGAACTACGAGTAAGAATGGCTAAAAAGTGACGTAACTGAGACCAGATTTTTGTGGATTCCAGACATGTCGTGATTCTATGAATCAACGTATCTATATTGTTACATCTATTGCAAAGAGCATCAGGACTAAAACCATATTTGTTTTTCTTTTCTTTAGTATCAATAACATTATGAACAATCATAAACCAGATAGATTTGCTGGCAACACTCAAGGTCGAGTCATTAATATTGGCCCAAATATTGGACCAATTACACAAGTACTCATCTAACACAATTTTAGGTGGGACATATAATCTAGTCATTTTAAAAACATACAGCTTTTTACTACTTAAAGTTTTAAAATCAAAAAGCTGAGACAGATATATATAATCACACAAAACAGTTTCCAAGTACTTACAGCTTTGAGAGAGGTCAGCCATATACAGGGGTAGACTCCTGTCTGTTCGTTCTAATACGTAAGTGAGCAGTTGTTGTGTTACACTATTAGCTTCGTCTGTGTACAAGGTCATTGAGCGAGTAACATACAAACTTGCAGCTTTTTCTTGCACATTGACCAGACCGATGCCACCTTGTGAATGTAAACAACACATTACATCATATTTAACACGAAAGACCTGATGTTTCCATAGAAACCAACCACATAAACTTTGAATTTGTTTTCCTATAAGTTGAGGCATAGGTAGCCTAATACATTTGCCAAATACCAGATTTTGCTTAAGAGATAAACATTTATAAATTTAGCTCTGGAATATAAACATAGATTTCTGGATTGATTTACATAACCTGAATGACGCAGTGTGTTTACAATATTCGTATAGTTATGATCAATAGTGTGCATTATGTTTGAATAAAAGGTAATTCCTAAAATTTTTATACTGTCGGCCTGAGGGACGGTATCTATATCATTAAAATCAATACTATTGTTTATGTTTAACATTTGTGATTTACAAACATTTAATCTAGCCCCAGATGCTACCTCATATTCACGAACACATTCCATCATGAGAGAATAATCTAGTTTAGAAGAGACAAAAACTGTTACATCACCTGCATAACTAGCCACCTTTATAGCAGGGGTAATAATATTTAGACCAGTTAGGCGGTCATTCATAGCATATAACAGGGGAGCAAGGCTAATAGCAAAACTCAACATTGAAAGGGGATCACCTTGTCTTATTGAACGTTTGATGGGAATGTTGTTGGATAGGTGACCGTTAACATTTAACTTCGTATGAGCGTCTTTATAAAAATATTTCATCCATGTAACAAATTGTTCATTAAAACCGAATTTTCTGAAAACAGACCATAAGTACGAGTGTTCAATATTATCAAAGGCATTTTTAAAGTCTAAATTTATCAGAGCCGCTTTAAGAGCGCAATCATTACAAATAGTAATACTATCTCGAATAGTTAATAAAAGGTGATAGATGGTTTTCTGTTTAACAGCCACACATTGCAAATTTTGTAATAACTTATCCATGTAGTCCTGTAGTCTGTTTTTAATACATCTACTAAAAATTTTGTTATCTGTATTAAGAAGGGATATAGGTCTATAATGGCTAACATTAGATGGTTGAACAGTTTTAGGGATAAAGACCGTGACGGCTGTATTAGGGCGCTTGATAGTCTCTGAAGCAAAGAACCATTCATTTACAATCAATGTTAGTGTATCGCCCATTATATCCCAAAATTTAACATATAAACGGCCAGAGATAGAGTCGGGGCCAGGAGATTTTCCTTTTTTTGCAGCATTTACAGCTCTTTGTACTTTATTTTTAGTAAACGGAGCACATAAAATTTGATTGTCTTCATCATTTAGCGCTGCAGGCACACTGTCAAGTAATTTATTTTCGCAGCCGGTAGCAGCAGCGACCCCAAATAACTGGTAGTAATAATCATACAGGGTGTTACGAATATTGTCCTGAGTAGTTTGAATAGAGCCTTGAGCATCTGTGAGTGACGTTATAAGTTTCCTCCGTCCACGTTTGGCTTCTGTTAACACATGTGTAAGAGAGCATTGTTCTTCTTCCGGAAACCCTGGAACTTTACTACGTAACCTAATCCCTTCCATTTTCTGTTTATGGAATTGTAATAATTTGGCTTTGTATTTACGGACAGAGATAAGGGCCGAGCGATTTGTCATCGCTTCAGTTTGTGCCTCTAATAGACATCTATAATAGAAATTATAAAGTTTTCGCTTATCAGCATAAATTTCAGAGGAATACCACCTACAAAAGCTTCGGATTTTGTCCTTACAGTATTGATTCCACCACTCAATATATGTTTTAAACCACTTCTTTTGTTTAAGCCAATATGCCCACTTTTTAGAAAAGAGCTGACAAAATGACTCATCATTTAGCAGACTTTCATTCATGTGATAATATCCCCGTCCCCGAGCAATCTTCTGGTCATTAATTTTAATTTCCATTATTAAATAGAGATGATCAGTGAAACACGTGGGATATCGGTATACAGAAACAACCTGGGATTTGAAGTTAGCATTTACATAAATCCTGTCTATCCTTGAGCTCGAAGTTTTTGTAATAAATGTGTCCCCCCTTAAATCTGGGTGTTTGAAGTCCCACACATCTACCAAAGACAAATTCTTTACCAATTCATTTAAGGTAGGGCAATAATGGTAAGTTGGTTCTGTTGTGTGAGTTATACTTGAATTATGATCTCCGCCAAAGATAACATGATTTGGGCCACTAAAAAACGGCGCTACCTCATTTGCATAAAAATTATTCCGTTCTTTTCTATTATGGCTTCCACTGGGCGCATAAACATTGATTAGAGTTATATCATTAACCTGACCTTTGATAATTCGACCATTAGGATGTAATTCTACATTTGTAAGCGGGATGCCTTCTTTAACCAAAATTGCAGTACCAAGGCTATTATATGTACAATTATTATATACATTATATGATGGATGTACGTTTACAATCTTTGGACCAACTTCTTGGAGAAAAGCTACATCTATTTCAGATTTAAGTAGAAAGTCATTGAGAGCTTCAAGTTTGACTGGCGATTGTATTCCGTTGATATTTATAGTTGCTAGTTTTAAGATAGTACACATAAATATTGTTATAGGAAGTTGTCTAATGGTAGCAACACACTTCATAATCCCACATCACTATTTGGCTGCAAGCACTGTGTTTCTGAATGTTTAGGTAGGAGTAGAAACTGTTTGTGACTCACCTGAAGAAGGAACTGCGGTATCAGGTAGATATTCCGTACTCACTAATTTAGCTACAGACGACCTGGTGATCCTAGGTGATACTTCTAAGGGTCCCTGATCCGTCTTCTTAGGTTGCTTTACTTGAGCTATAGCCGTTCCTGCTTTCTTCCGTTTCTTGTCTTGGGAGGCTTCCTGGGAATTCCGGGCATCAGATCCTTTTTTCCCACTAGGACAACTCACAGGGGAGAAAGGATGATCTTTTTCCTTGGACTGAACTGGAAAAATGGGACTTAGAGAGGAAACTTCCGATACACTATAGATGCACTCTAGCTTCTGATCACCATCAACAACGCTAGTGGAGGAGGAATCACTGTCTATCAAAAGCTTCTTTGTATCTTGTTCAATGACAACTTGATGTTCCCGTGGAAAATCTGACTCAGCCAGTGAAGAAGTACCATGTAAAGCTGGAGGGGCTGCAGATGAGGTCCTGTCCTGACTATCACTAATATCCTTGGGAGAGACGTTTTCCTTAATTTCTCCGGAACATGGTCGGCTAGGAACACTGTCTTTTGGCACTATCGGAGTAGTGTTTAGAGAACGGCCCTGTATCACAGGGGTGGTAAGCTCAGTCATTAACTTTGGAAAGTCAACATCTGACGTTAAAGTAGGCAAATTAGCAGGTTTAACCACATTAATTTCTGAGGTTGGCGAACCCCGAGAGCGTTCCTTATCACTTTCAGTATGTTCTATGGTTGTTGTTGAAACAAAGGCCCGTTTTTAACGCTGAAAACATTGATCTTGTAAATGATCTCTAGATTGGCAGTAATAACAAGTACGGTCCTGACCGAAATAAGTTACTAGGAACTTCTGGTTACGAATATCCAGGAAGGACGGTATAGGTTTAAACAAATACATAGTCACGATCTTTCGTCCAGATCTAACTTTATAAATATGAGTATCGTCATAAATTTCATCTTTTATACTTTTACACTCTCCATAGATAGACAAGGCACGCGTGACATCATTATCACTATATTCCGTCGGAATGGCATGTATTCGCACATAGGTTAAAGGTCGATCAGCTAATTCTAAAGTTACTGGGTATGTTCCACTATCATCTTGAAATTTAACACTATCACCATGATCTCTTAACAATTTGTCACACAACAAGTCAGACAATAACTTAATATACACACATTTACGATAAATATCCAACTCAATACTTAGTATTTGTTCTTCCTTTAACTTAAACGTATTTTGAATAAACTCATGGATTTTTATTGTGGACGGACGGTTAGGAATCGCACGAAATCCTAATTTTAATGTATTGACACGTTTGATAGACATTTTATAATTCTAAATAAACTCACTAGTTACCACTAAACTGAAATATATTAGAATCAAGTCAGCGTAAATTCCAAGCAAACACAAAGTACACTGGTCGCATTCAATGCCTCTCGCACGATACGACACTGGACGGACGACGAGCGAAAGACGTGTTACCTCTTGGGCAGCTAACACGCGAGTGAGCACTGAGTCACCGTGGCCCTCTCTCCCAAAAGACAACGAAATAAAAGCGAATCTTTATTCAAAACCGGAATGAAATGATGTATCTGTTTCTTAGTTTGTGATACCTTTTCTTTCCTACCAGTTTGAATTTAGGCAACCAGTATAGCACATACGGCAAGATGTGGAACTGACACGCACTAGGTAAGATGGTAAACAACCAAACTGATACCATATATATAGTGAGTTGCATAATTTGCGCTTCCCACCACCTGAAGAGGTGTCAGTTAGAAAATCAATCAAAATAGCCAGTCTTTCACGACATATAGAATTACAAGTAGTTAACATTGTAAAGGTATTTTTAATTGTAGCATGCACTACAAGAAAACAAAGGTCGTATTTGAGTAAGAAAATCACACACACACACACACAACAAAAGTTTCTGTTTGCGCCCCCCCCCTAAAGCCAATCTTTTATTGGTAAGTTTATAACAAATGAGTACAAGTCTAAGAATCTCTGAAATAATAGTGGAAAACCATTCTGTCCGTCCTACCCCAGAATACGCCATCTTACGCCACTGTGCAATCATTTTTATATATCGAGAAAAATAGAAATTCGCCCTCCCCATTCTGTCCCTAAGAGCGGAATTTCCGGAAATGCTGCCACGTATTGCAATTTTACTTGGATAAGGAGTTTATATACCAAGTTTCATATCTCTAACATGTCGGGTCTTAGGGAATTCGACATAAGACCATGTCATAAGATTTTTTTTTCCTTTTTGTTCTCTTCTAAGGGAAACATAAGAAAACGCTGAGACATGCCTTTAATTATTTTAAATGAAAAGTCCAAATACCAAATTTCATGCCTCTAACCCATTCAAGTAAAAATTCACCCGGGGCAAGTGGTTCATCGGTGCGGGCAAGTGTTTATCATACCGATGATAAGTAAATGATTTCTATTGTAAGGTATAGGTTAGTAGCTTTTTTCTTTGGCTAGTAAAATTTTGTTGCTTATTTGAATCACTGCTCTAACTTTAAGGGATTTCGAGATATGGTTATCCTGTTATAACAATTGAGACATTCTCCGGAAAAAGGACCTAAAGATATTTTTTTATATATATAGAAAAACACAAGTGGAAGATTGTATTACTTCTACTGAATATATTTTTGAAGTGAAACATGAATTGCAAAAGGTACTGATATAGTTAGCACTTGCAGAAACTATGTAGCAAATGTGTTTTAGTTTGCTAAAACTCCTTTCCTTGCCTTATAGTAAAAATAAATATTTGCCCAGTTTTGTGGCCCTCCAATCCAGCGCCCGGGCCACAAGCTTTGTTTGTCCCTCCTTAATAACGTCACTGCACATAATATTGATATAAACCACGTGATGGAGACCATATTTGTACATTGTTTAGAGATGTAAGCCGTGTAACGTGGGTTCCTGTCACCACGGCATGGCGCGTCCTCAGGTTGCGGATCGAGGAGAAGGCCTCTAGATATAGAGGTTAGCTGCGAATATACTGAATAAGCAGTCGCGGACAGACGACTAGGAGTGGTCCTCCAGCTTGGGGGTTTGGGTAAGGCTAACACCCTCATCCTGTAAAAAAAGGTACTTGTTCAGAAACATTCACAAAAGCCTCGGACAAGGACTGATAACTTGGCACGACATCAGCAAAAGAAAATGGACATGAGATTTGGAACATGGAATATTAGAAGTCTTTATAGGGCAGGCGCGTTAAAATCTGTAACGAGTGAGTTAGAGAAATACAAGATGGACTTAGTAGGAGTTCAGGAAGTTAGGTGGGAAGGAAATGGATCTGAGAATTCCGGAAATTTTACGTTCTTTTACGGGGAAGGAAATAAAAATCACCAGTTAGGAACAGGGTTTTTCGTTCACAAACGAATATTACCAGCAATTAAACGGGTTGAATTTGTTACTGACATACTTTCTTTTATTACTCTTAAGGGACGGTGGTGTGATATTATTGTTTTAAATGTACATGCTCCAACTGAAGATAAGGGTGACGATATAAAAGATAGTTTTTACGAAGAAGTGGAACGGATATTTGACCAACTCCCGCGATACCATATGAAGATTCTATTAGGGGATTTCAATGCGAAGGTAGGACGAGAGGATATTTTCAAACCGATTATAGGGAACGAAAGTTTGCATAAGGAAAGTAATGACAACGGTGTTAGACTCGTGAACTTTGCAACATCCAAAAACCTAATCGTGAAGAGTACAAAATTCCCACATCGCGACGTTCATAAATACACTTGGACATCACCAGACGGAAAAACACTTAATCAAATTGATCACGTTTTAGTAGATAGAAGAAGACAATCTAGCATAATTGACGTCCGGTCGTTTAGAGGGGCTGATTGTGATACTGATCACTACCTGGTAGTAGCGATAATACGGGAGAGATTATCGTTGAATAAATGTAATACTCAATGTCCGAAAACGGAGAGATTTAATTTAAAGAAATTAGAAGAGAGCCAGGTAAGAGAGGAATACCAGATTGAAGTTTCGAATAAATTCTCGGTTTTAGAAGACTCGGAGTGCACTAGTGTTGAGGATACTTGGATTGAAATTAGAGATAGCATTAAAAGTTCAGCAATAGAAAAATTGGGACACGCGGAAATACGTAGGAACAAACCATGGTTCGACCAAGAATGCATTAAACTAGTAGAGAAGAGAAAACAGGCAAAATTACGGTGGCTACAAAATCCGAATGAAATAACTACACAAAATTTCGCAGATATCAGGCGGGAAACTTCCAAAACTTTTAGAACAAAGAAACGGGATTTTTTGAAAGCTAAAATTAAGGAACTTGAAGATAATAGTAAAAATAAAAATATTCGGGACATGTATAAGGGGATCAGCGAATTTAAGAAAGGCTATCAACCTCGTGCTTATATATTAAAGAAATCTGACGGAACAGTTCTCACTGATACGGATAGCCTCTTAAATAGATGGAAAGATTTCTTTGACGATTTGCTGAACACGCAGCCAAAAACTAATGTGCGTGGAGAAAAGGAGATACACACCGCAGAACCGTATATTCCAGAACCCAATCGAATAGAAGTGGAAGCCGCTATAAAGAAATTAAAGAAACACAAATCTCCGGGTGTAGATGAAATTCCGGCTGAGTTAATTTTAGCTGGAGGCGAAAAATTGTGGAACAGGATACACAAACTCATTATCCTTATCTGGAACAAGGAAGAATTGCTACAAGAGTGGAAAGAGTCAATCATTGTTCCAATTTACAAGAAAGGCGACAAAACTGACTGTAATAATTATCGAGGCATTTCTCTTCTGTCAACATCCTATAAAATCCTTTCAAATATTCTGTTAGCAAGATTGACCCCATACACAGATGAAATTATTGGAGATTATCAGTGCGGATTTAGACGAAATCGATCAACTATCGACCAAATATTTACCATTCGCCAAATACTCGAAAAGAAGTGGGAATACAATACCCCGGTACATCAACTATTTATTGATTTTAGAAAGGCTTACGACTCGGTTAGGAGAGAAACATTATACAACGTTCTTACAGAGCTTGGAATACCGAGAAAGCTAATTAGATTAATTAAGATATGTTTAAGTGAATCCCAAAGTAAAGTCCGGGTAGGAAAATTTTTGTCCACGAGCTTCCACGTCGAAAATGGCCTGAAACAAGGAGATGCGTTGTCACCATTATTATTTAACTTTGTGCTGGAATACGCTGTAAGGAAAATCATAGATAGCAACCAGGGCCTAGAGTTGAACGGCATTCACCAGGTTATGGCATATGCTGATGATGTAAATTTAATAGGGGATGATAGGAGAACAGTAGAAATAAATGCAGAGATATTATTAAACGCTTGCAGGGACATGGGTTTAGAAGTAAATGCAGAGAAAACTAAATACATGGAAGTGCGTCGGGACCGTAATACGGCAAATTGTGGAGGCGTTAAAATATTAAATAATACTTTTGATAAAGTGGATACTTTCAAATATTTAGGATCAATATTAACAGACGAAAATCATATTCACGAAGAAATTAAATGTCGACTAAAAGCAGGGAATTCGTGTTACTATTCGGTTCAAAATCTCTTGTCGTCGCGAATTCTGTCGAGGAATTTAAAGCTTAAAATATATAAAACGATAATCATGCCTGTTGTTCTGTATGGTTGCGAAACATGGTCGCTTACTCTGAGGGAAGAACATAGACTGAAAGTATTTGAGAACGGGATCCTTAGAAGAATATTCGGACCCAAGAGGAACGAGAATGGGGAATGGCGGAAGCTTCATAACGAGGAACTACATAGTTTATACGGTTTACCCAACATTGTTAGGGTCGTCAAGTCTAGGAGGCTTAGGTGGGCAGGTCATGTAGCTAGAAGGGAAGAAAGTAGAAACGCTTTCAAAGTCTTGACTGGTAGACCCATAGGAAAACGACCATTAGGAAGACCTAGGCGCAGATGGGAGGATAATATTAAGATGGATCTCGCAGAGATAGGAATACAAAGTAGAAACTGGATGCAATTAGCTAAGGATAGAAGTCAGTGGAGAGCTTTTGTGAACACGGCACTGAACCTCCGGGTTCCATAGGCCATAGAGTTAGTTAGTTAGTTAGAGATGTAAGTGAGATGTTTGTGTTTTATTTTTTAGAATATTTAGAAGTAGTTAAATTCAAACAATACAGCTTCTTTTAAAGTGTAATTAAATCCACCTGTTCGACTTTACACTCGACAGCGCAGGAAGATCAAATATTAGCGAGACTGCTTATTATTACAATTAGAGTGTGGGACGCACTCAAGCGTTTGGTTATTAGGATTTCCATATTACTTAAATTTATTCTAGATATTATATATATCCAAACTAGAACATATCTAAATAATGTGAAGAGGAATCCATTAATATTAAACCTCAAATGAAGGGCAAAGGGAAAAAAGAAAGAATATCACAAAACTAGATTTTCGAGAAAATGGCTTTTTAATATTGAAAACCGTATACAGAATTATTAGGATTGAATTAGACGAACGATCACTTAATAAAATTAAAGGTTATTGTCCGTTCGTTATTGTACTCAATTATCTAAGTAGTACCATGAGTCACCAACAGATAGGCCAAAGCACTCGTTAATGCACACACATGGGCATTCCTTGTTTTTTACCCTTACCTTTCAAATAGCTTCCTATGTAAATCAAGATGGTGTATGGCTATTCAAGAAAGTTAAGATGTAGTGTAGATGTCCATTTGGAACAATATTCTAATCACTTCAATAGACTAACATCAAATACTGTTGAATTGCAATTTATTGAATTACCTGTAGATATGGAGTGTTGTACTGAAGTTTGTTTATCCACTACGTAGTACGAGATAACAGCAATAGATGGCAGGACGTGGATGATTTCGAGTAACACTGTCTGCCCGGAACGACGATTAAATACGCACAAAATATATCAGTAAGGAAAAGATTGGGTCTAGGTCAAAACCCCCACAGCCAAAACCCCCACACTCAAGAAATGTCAAAACGCCCACACGATCGGTCATAACCCCCACACAAATGGACAAATCCCCCAAACGCACGAATGGTCAAAACCCCCACAGCCAAAACCCCCACACTCAAGAAATGTCAAAACGCCCACACGATCGGTCATAACCCCCACACAAATGGACAAATCCCCCAAACGCACGAACGGTCAAAACCCCCACAGCCAAAACCCCCACACTGAAGAAATGTCAAAACGCCCACACGATCGGTCAAAACCCCCACACAAATGGACAAAACTCCCACACATAGCAACGGTCACAATCTCCACATAAATGGACAAAACCCCAACACAAATGGACAAAACCCCCACACAATCGGACAAATCCCCCACACTCTGAAAATACCGTGATTGCACGTCTTTGTTGCGGCTCTTTACGACGCCCACCTTAGTGTTTCTGTCATTACAAAACAGTGCAAGAAGAATAGTTGCAACATCGGTTTAAGTGGAATAAAAAATGTTATTAAAAAGTACAAGGGCAAGACATACAACCAGGATCATTTCAGAGTGTGGGAGATTTGACCGATTGTGTGGGAGTTTTGTCCATTTGTGTGGGGGTTTTGTCCATTTATGTGGGGATTGTGACCGTTGCTATGTGTGGCTGTTTTGTCCATTTGTGTGGGGGTTTTGACCGATCGTGTGGGCGTTTTGACATTTCTTGAGTGTGGGGGTTTTGGCTGTGGGGGTTTTGACCGTTCGTGCGTTTGGGGGATTTGTCCATTTGTGTGGGGGTTATGACCGATCGTGTGGGCGTTTTGACATTTCTTGAGTTTGGGGGTTTTGGCTGTGGGGGTTTTGACCGTTCGTGCGTTTGGGGGATTTGTCCATTTGTGTGGGGGTTATGACCGATCGTGTGGGCGTTTTGACATTTCTTGAGTGTGGGGGTTTTGGCTGTGGGGGTTTTGACCGGTTCCCAAAAGATTGACTTCACATTTACCTTAGTTCACTGCATTTTACGAGTAAAATTAACTACATTTTAAAAATCGGCAAAATAAAAGTACTTGATTTTACTCTTAAATGACGACAAAAGAGATTCGTGATTATGAAACTACATAGCCTACCGAATTCCAAACTTGAACGTATTCACGCGTTTCATGGCTCTTCACACCGAAAAAGTTACCTCTTGATGTCCAACTAACTTTATTTCAATTCAGACATAAATGCTTGCGCCTAATCCACTGCATTCAGTATATGTTGTCCTGACCAAATTTTAAAGTCAATGTTTTAATAATAAAGACTTTGCAGAAAAGTTTCCTCAATTGCTTACTGCACACACACATAAAAGAAAGGTAGTTTTACTGAGGGATGAAAATAATGCTGTATATAACATTATTTTATATACCGGTAACATTATTTTCGTCCTCCAGTACGCTACTTTTTTAAATGTCTAATTCATAACATTTCACTTGGTACGTCTGAAGGCAGCTATTAACACATAATTAATTAGCAGTTGTTTTCACTTATCGGCCAGTGACACCATGATTCACGGGTCACTTTGTTTGTCCGGGTCACGAGGGACCTACTTCTGAGTCACTAGTCTTCTATGTTGTTTACATGTAAAATATCATGAAGCAGAAACACTAGAACAATGGGAAAAGTCATCTTTAAATACTAATTTGTTTGATATATTTAATTTGTCATGATTGTATGGTGCTACAGCAAATCGTTAAATCTTTGATTTTGAAAAGTTTTACACCTGTATTACAAGACTAACAGTTTGTGAGAAATAGATTCCAGTCTGAGAGTTGCTTCTCAGAACAGATCTCACCCAGTGACACAGACTTACATCTGTAATTCGAAAAGACCCTCTGGCAGGCCCATATCCACGGGGGTCTAGAGGGGGCGACCCCCTAAATTTTTGCTGCCCCCCCTAAAATTTTCATGGTAGGCTTGCAAATGAGCTATAATATGGTGATGAACTATAATATGGTTGGATCGGGCCGCCCCTAACTTCTACCGGGAACCCCTACATTTTTGAGCTGGCTACCAGCCTGCTTTGTGGCCCCAGTGACCAGAAAGTAGAGACCTGCACGGGCCGAATTTCTCGGCCCGAGCCCAATCCAGCCCGAATATACCTAGGTCCGGTCCAGCCCGAGCCCGAAAAGTTTTGGATATTTTCTGCCCGGCCCGATAAATTATTAAAAATTCTTGGCCCAAGTCCGGCCCGGGCCTGATAAATTTTAAAAGTTTCATTTTGTAACATTTTTCACAGGCACAGTTCTTCAACGTTTGCCTTTATTCTAATTATCGTTTAACGAAAGTCAATAATTATTAAAGAATTGCAATTAATCGGCCCCAGCCCGGCCCGACCTGAAGAGAAATCAGTGTCGGCCCGCCCAAGCCCGGCCCGTGCAGGTCTCTACCAGAAAGTGTTTAATATAATACGGTACTAATAGTTTCGAATGCCTCTGTAATGCGTGCTTTAAGATAATAGGAAGAATTCACATAGGAAGAATTCATCTGGACTTTGTGAGTAAGCAATGCGTCTTTCTCTTCTGATCCATGCCTCAGAGAAGCCATTATACAGCGTAAGTTACACAACAATATCAAAGTAAAGAGTGTCCTGTCTCATTTCCTTGATTATTTATTTATTGAATTTTAGCGTTGCTTTTGAGCACCGAGACTATATGATGCATGGGCCTACAGTTTAAGGCGAAATCGAAACTACCGGCATGTGTTCAAACTTTAAACTCTCAGCAGAAATTGAAGCCTGGAATACATATAGTAAAAGTGCGCACGCTAACCACTCCTATCTTCTTGGAAGATTATGTAAAATGTGTTATATATATAGGGTGTAACTAAAGGTCGTTTACAACGCTTGGGAGGTGATTCCTCACACGAAAATAAGCCAAACGTTTGTGTGATATTTTCTTAAATTCGGCGTCATTTCCGAGTTACAAGCTGTCGCAAATGGCGGCAAAACGATGTGTGACACCTCATTGCAGACAAAGGAAAGGTACAACAGCAAGCGGGTCTACACAGTTTAGAGAAAGTAATCCCTGAATAACATAATGGTGTGAGAAGCAAGGCAGAAGAGACGCGGCACAAGGAATTTCTCAAAGTGGACTTTCTTATGTGGACAGACTGACATGCGGAAAATGGATGCAGAAAAGGAACTTCTTGGATAAGACATTCTCCTTTAAAATTTATAACTAATTCTCCAAATTACGAAACTTATAGTCAAGCAAGTTCGTGAAAAGAAACTTGGGAGAAACGTTTTATCTCTCCGTATTTCCTTATTATTTAGACACGAAAATGGTTGGATATTCACAATGGCTTCTTTATGGAGGCCACCAGGGGTGCCCACAAGGGGGGGCTATGACGCAAACTGCGTCATTGAAATATTTGGGGGGGTTAAAAATCTATATAAATATGTTTGAGGAGGTGTCAAAATTAATCGAAAAGTTTTTTTTTTCATGGAAGAGCACCTACGGATAGACAATTGAGGGGGGGTGCGTCATGGACATGAGGGGGGGTGGGCACCACTGAATAATTTGACGTAGATTTCTTTGCTACTTTCAAAGGTATTAGTAACAGCCGAGGTCCTTATAGAATAGAATGCTTTCTTGAAGTCACAGATAACTGAAATGTGTCTAACTTTGTAAATTGTAGGAATAACTCTTAGAAACAGAAAACACCCTATCTTTCATAGGACGAGGTCTAATTATATTTCTAACCACCATATTAACGTTTACTTACATATTTTGCAAAGCCAAGGTCAAAAATAAAGGTCTATAAGTCGGAAATTGCGACAGAATTCTCTGTATTTCCTTTCGGCGCGGGAGATCAGGCTTCGGTTTCCCATGGGAGCATCGCATATTACGCTATAGAACCATTTATCACATAGCCTCAGTGCTGAAATGGACGGTAAACTCCATGCAACCACATAATTCTTTGTATTCTATATATTATTGAGTTTCATATTAAGAGGCCCTGTCACGGCGAAATTAAAATTGCACTAAATTTACAATTATTATGTCATATCTTGAAACAGATAAAAGATAATGGAAAAATGGAACATGAACTCCCTAGGCAATATTATTTTACATGAGATACCGTTATCACGATTCACTTATCTGCTTTCGATTTTCAGCTATTCAGGAAATTGGCATTTATTTTCGCGTTTCTAAATGACTGCAAACCTGAAAGCTACTAGGTGACTCGTGATAACGGTGCTTCATGTAAAATAATATTGTGTAGCGCGCTCTTCTTTCACGTTTCGGTATCTTTTATCTATTTGAAGATATCACATAATTACTGTAAAATTAGCCGTATTTTAATTTAGCACTGATTAGGCAGCTTAAATGTTGTCTTCTTTCTAGATTCTTGCATTTACTTTTGTTTACGTCATTTCTCAGCGATGACTACGTATAGGATGAAACCAATAGCTCAAACTGGGATATGAATCACTTTAGTGCACTTCATGCCCACCCAGTGGGGATCGAACCTAGCATCTCCTACAACAAAGGTACACTATCTCCCTCGTGGCTAATCGGTTAATGCGGGAAGCCTGAGTTCGATTCCCAACAGAATATCAGGTCCACATTTGATATAGCCTCGCTACTATCAAAATCAATAAATCAATGAACCAAAGATACAAGTTCTAGTCATTAGACCAGGACGGAAGACTTTTGTAATATATTTAAAAAAAAAAAAAAAAAGATAGAAAGAAAACTGAAAAGGTGTCGCCACTTCCCTAAATAGTGAAGAGGAGCAGCTGCATTGCATGCCCACCTTGACCCCATCTACAACTAGGGATGCATTCGAGTCGAGTCGAGTCGAGATTTAAGCCTGTCTCGACTCGTCTCGAGAAAATGTTGTCTCGACTCGTGTCTCGACTCGAAAATATGTTTCTGTCTCGACTCGTGTCTCGACTCGACAGTCTCTGTCTCGACTCGACTCGAATTCGAGTCGAGACGTCTCGAAATTCGAGTCGAGACAAAATATACGAGTTAAAATATACGCACACATCAGCCAAAATATTATGACTACCTACCTTATTGTCAGTGTGTCCAACTTTGGCACGGATAACAATGGCGACACGTCTTGGCATGGACGCAATGATCCTTGAAAGGTCACTGGAGAGAGTTGATTGGTACACATAGGCAAGGGCGCCGATTTTTCTGTAAATGTGGGGGGCATTCAGATGCAGAAGGCATATATATGAGGATTTTAAGACGAATTGTATTCAAATTATGCCAAATATTGTATATTCATAAATACAATGCGGGGGCTCACATGAGCTTTGGGGGTGCCCGGGCCCCCTCGGCCCCCCAGGATCGGCGCCCTTGCACGCAGGTCATCTAATTCCCGTAAATTCCGGGAAGAGGGGCGATGCGCTCTGAAGTCATGTTCAATCACATCCCATTTGTGTTCGATTAGGTCAGATCAGGCGAGTTGGGCGGCCAGCATATCACTTGGAACTTGTCCCTGTGTTCCTCGAACCACTCCATCACAATCCTGGCCTTGTGATATGGTGCATTATCTTTTCGAAAAATGCCACTACCGTTGGGAAACATGGTCGTCGTCTGCAAGCAGTGTGTGATACGCCTTGGCCGTCATGGTGCCTTGCTCGAGCTTCACTAGACACATAGATGCTCACGTGAATGTTTTCCGGAGCATAATTAAGCCACCGCCAGCTTGTCTCCGTCCCGCAGTACAGGTGTCAAAGAACTGTTCTTTTGAAACACGACGAATTCGCACCCTCCCATCGTCATGATGAAGAAGGTATCGGGATTCATCAGACAATGCAACGCTCTGCCACTGTGCCAAGGTTTAATGACGATGGTCATGTGTTCATTTCAGTCGCAGTTGCCGATGTCGTGGTGTTAACATTCGCACATAGATGGGACATGGGCTTCGGAGGACCATCGTTAGGGGTGTTCGATGCACTGTGTGTTCAAACGCACTTGTACTTTGCCCAGTAATAAATTATAATGTTAGTTCTGCCGCTGCCTGTCTTGTTTTACCAGTCTGCCCAGCCTATGACGTCCGACATCTGTAATGAGGTGGGGGCGCCCAACCCCTCGACGTTTGGACGTCGTTTTCCCTTGGTTTCGCGACTTGTTGAAGACACTCACCACAGCACTCCTCGATCATCCGACAAGTCCTGCAGTTTCCGAAATTCTCCTGCCGAGTATGCGGGTCATTACAACCTGCCCTCGGTCAAACTCAGATCGCGCGCCTTCCCCATTCTACACACGGCCAGCACTCTCACTGATACTACATGCACCGTACGCGGACTGACTAGCAGGCATTCGTCGGCAGGTGACACAGATGTCGCCTGGACGAAAATTATATCGATAGTAGTCTGACTGATCAGTACATACTAAATAAATTTAAAATGTAGGAAATTTTCAACATTCTGATTAACTTGCAGGAAATTTCACAATGAAAAGAAGCAACTGACTTGGACAAGACAACGGTTAGTTGATGGGGCAATCTTTTTTTCTGGTCTTTGAGGTGTGAACTTTGACCACGCCTTGTGAAATTTTGATGTTTGGTGCTCATCAGTCGCGCTTCCATTTTTTTCTAATTGTTCCAGTTCATGATAATTAACAATACATTGCGCAGTTCGAATACATGTTCACGTTTTCATTCAATCCAACTCAAGCCGCTTCAGATACTATAGAGTTGTATTTGTTTACGAAGAATTAATTGCGTATTAGAAATACACCCCAACAAAACATTCTGCGTGCTCATCTGCTCAGTATTCAAGGTTTTAATTACAACCTGAATTGTTAAAATGCGAACCTAAGTTGCATTAGATATCTAAGCAGTTCCTAGTCTATGGATAATTCAAGCAATGCTAATTAAGGTCTTTCTAGCAAGCACTTCTGCTGTTCATAAACCTTACGCATTGGAGTAGGAAAAAAAAGAAAAGAAAAGAAAGAAAGAAAGAAAGAAGTAAAATTGGTAATTTTGCAACCGTGACTCACTCGGGCTCATGCTCTCTATCCTCAATGGAGCTCGCGTTCGCTAATCTCAATGAGGATCACACTAGTCAAGTTTCTCACTAATTCGAGCTTGAGCTTGATATTTACTGTAAAATTCTCTTCAGCTCGATCTCGTAATGCCACACGTCCTTTCTTGTTTTTACATTTGTCTCACCATTTTCGATTTATACGGGTGGCCGTGGACTTTTCAATTAAGTTTTTGTTTTCATTTTGACCCGCCGCCATTTTGCACAGGGTTGTCGTAGAGAGTCGAGACTTGCTCCATTTTCCTTCATTTTACAACAGATTTCAAACGATGTGCTACTTAACCCCCCTTGCCATTTGAAACTTTTTAGTTGGATCCCGTCTGGGGCCCTGCGGGAACCCTGAGGCAAACTTTCAAACTATTCTAGCAGGTAATTTCCTAACTATGGCTTTTTAAATATCTAGAAATTGGCCATGTTTTTGGCCAATATCACGGGAACGGTAAGCCATAGAGATATGATATTGGTGGTAATCAATCCCTAATAGAATGCTAAACATTTTTGTCCTGATATTAATTGGTGGCCACTGGCCAACTGGCCATTGGCCAAACCACTGGCCAGTTGGACAGTGACTACCGGTTACTATTTGGTACCAAAATGTTTACCATCCTTTTAGATACTGATCAACACCAATATGATCTCTCTATGACTTACGGTTCCCGAGATATGGCTGCTTAAATTTCTGTAAATCGGTCATTTTTTGGCCACTATCTTGCGAACGGTTAGACTGACGCAAAAAATTTAATCATTTTGTCTAATAGTTTTTGATGCTCTATCTAATGCAGTGTACATCATTGAAAAAAATGCAAATAACAGACAGACGGACAGATAGACACACAGACATAGAGAATTCAGTCTATGTTGTAACTCAAGATATCCCGCCCGGTGACACGTATAACTTCGGGATTCGTCTAGTTATAACATATCCAATGCGAACACAATTGTCTCGTTCGGATCTCACAAGGAAACCTTCCGAAAATAATAGCTGCAGTGAAAGGTGTGGCCTATGCCAATTGAAAGAGCTGTAACAGAGATGAGCATTCCCAAAAAATTAGCTGCCCATAGCAATAGGCTCAGGAAATATAAGGGGTAGAAGTTCGGGAAACAGCAAGGCTGGACAAGGGGAAAAAGTGCAAATTCCACAAAAAAGGGGGGGCACGGCAAAATACAATGCTGACAAGTGATGTATAGAAAGAGACTTGCCACAATAGGGAACAAATGAAGGCCACCAGTGGGGTTAACAGTGTTGCCAACTGCAATGAAAAGTACATGTTTTGCAAAGAGCACTATATGAAGTGTGTGCAATATTCAGTGTCAACCTGTCATGTAGAACATAAGATATGGCGTGTCTAATCAGTGGTACAATCTAACAAAAGAAAATAGAAAAAACAGAAGTACGAAAAATACGGAAAAAAACGGAGTTGGCCATAATGCGCCACATTTGATCAGGGGCTGTACATATTAGAATGAACAAAACAAGAAGCACCGAATATGCAGGAAACCGACGTACCTAGAGTCGAAAAGAAAAACGAGTTCCAAAGTTGGCAAGACTGGCCATGGACATCCAGACAAGTCTAATATAGTTAGGCCACTCGCTTCAGAAAAAGAAAATTCCGGCAACAGGCATCACTCGGAATGCATCAATGTTAGAGTGATTGAGGCAATGTCAAGTCGGGGAACATGAAATGGTTGGGTTGAGCCAACAACCGATAATAGAAGTAGTGAACATTATGTCATGGTTGGGTCGTATGTGGGAATATGATGCAGGGTGTCCCATCAAACTTTGTGACCTGAAAGATTTGCGAAACGAACAAAAATGTGACGGATCCAGTTGTCCAGGCATGTACCAATGTCAGGGGGTGATAAAAGTCTGTGAGAAGCAAGTGCCCCCAGGATCCCCAACATAGGGCCCCAGGAGCCAACTTCAAATTTTCAAAAGGAAACAGGTACCGAGTGTTACCTCTCTCGATTGATCATGGAATATGCAACAACATATATAGGAAACATTTGCTATATGAAGCATGTTTTTCAAAATGGACGCCACAAATATGTGCTGTCTTAACATGGCATCGAACAATGTGATCTCAAATTGCTGCGAAGCAAAAAGAGATGTTGCAAATCCAATTGCACAGGAATGTACTCATGTCGAGGGCCAAGAGAACTTCGTAAGAAGCAAGTCCCCCAGGGCTCCCATCATAAGGCTCAAGGGGGTCAACCGCAACATTTCAAATGGGAACAGGGGCGGATGATATTTCTCTGGATAGATACAACACCGTCTATAAAAAAACATTTGCTATATGAATATGAAACAGATGTCAGGCAAGGACAACTAGCGGTGTTTCCCATATGATCAGACGATGACTTATTTATGGCACGAGCCATAGTAGAAGGCGGCTTAGTTGAAGAAACTACACCCTCTCAGTAACCTAAATTGTACGAAAATTTCCAAAGCAGGTTCATTGACCTGACTACCGCATGTTGCCCACTTTGTCCAAGAGCAGGATGGTTTGTTTCTAACTTTTCTACCGAAAAGCATTTATCTGGAATGGTGTTTCGGAGACAATAAAATAAAGAAAATATACTAGGCAGAGAGAGAGCATGGAGGAGGGAGTGTGCCAATTATTCTTTCCTCTAAACCAGCGTTTCCCAACCTTTTTCAACTTGCAGCACACTATGGGTGTAACATGGATTCTCGCGGCACACTTATAGATATTATTATTTGTAAATATAAAACATACTGGTATTTTTTCTTTGATTACTGATCTCCTTCGCAGAGAGAAGAAAGCTCGATCACTGGGTTTTCCTCGTGGTAAATCACTATGCTTATTTTTCATTCTAATTTAAAAGGAGAAAATAACTGCAATGAAATGTTGGACTCAGGTTATTAAAAATACGCTTACTCTTTCGAAAACTGTATCCAACCTTTTACTAAGAATGAAGATCATTAAATAACGAACGAACAAATAAATCTATTTTACTTTTAAAACACAAATGTAAATAATTTATCGAAAGGATTGAATGATATTTTAAATTTTCAAGTTACGAAATAGTCTGTAACGATAAAGAAGCAATAGGTCATAACAATAACAAATACTTTTTTCAACATTAGAAATGTACAGAAAAGTAACACGTCATGAAACTTAAAATTGTAGATTCATAGTAGAGGTTCATAGTAATGTGCAATACAAATATACATTTTCCCCTACGTTTTGCAATTTGATTGCTATAGAATTAATAATTTTGTTTTGATATCCTCGCGGTACATCAGTGGCCCATTCACGACACACAAATGTCGCGGTATTTTCACTGCTAGCTTCTCATTTTAGACAGGTATATTTACAACAAAGGGGGTAGCGTGCACCTTTGCACCCCCTTAAATCTGGCCCTGTCCAGAAGTTATGTAGCCCTATATCGTTCATGGAAATAAAAACACAATAGTTATAACTATGCTAAATTACTATAGACTGCCAATTGCTCATTCAGACAATTTATGATGTTCACTTTATTGCAATGTTCTTATACAGACTAGATATAGGCTACGGATAATAGTTTTATACAAACTAGATAATAAATTATTATTATTATTATTATTATTATTATTATTATTATTATTATTATTATTATTATTATTATTATTATTATTATATTTGAAGTACAATCAAATATCACGACATTAATTACTAGTTTTAATTAACTGAATTGAGCTGAAAATTAGATCTTGATCTCGGAAGATTAACTATTAAATTTATACGTTCTGTACCTTTCTAAAGTAATAAATGCTGGAATTGGTTTCAAGGCTGTTCCTGAGTGAATAATTTCTTCAGAACAATATTAAAAGTTTTAGAAAAATTTTCGAGACATTCGAGTCGAGTCGAGATTTTTATGAGCTGTCTCGACTCGACTCGTGTCTCGACTCGAAAATTCGAGTCGAGAAACACGTTTGTCTCGACTCGTCTCGAATTTTACAAAGTGTGTCTCGACTCGAATTCGAGTCGAGTCGAGTCGAGATTCGAGACATGTCTCGACTCGTGCGCATCCCTATCTACAACGTCACTGACAAACATTACAATTAACACCATAATTCAATTTGGCCCCTTTTACGCACAGGATCTATCCCACGGCTTCAGTAAAATTATTACAACGTTCCGATAACAACTTCGTTATTAGCCATAACGGAACATCTGACTTGGTTAGTAATTTGAATGTATACGATATTGCGAAAATCTCTGTCTACTCCCAGCTCCAACATATTGTCTGACGTAGTTGCTCTGTTGGCGGCTATTATAGAGTAATTGATGGGTGGATAACTATTGTGGTGTTTCCATCTTGCATTTTTGATTTATTCCCTCACAGTTTTTGTATCAAAGATAAACTGTTTTAGGTATTATCTGACATTAAACATGATTCACATTTTGTTTCGTACAATCTTACAAATGTTTCTCCTACAACCAAACCATGTGTGTAGATGACTTATTATATTCAGACAAGGGCGAACTAATATTATGATTATACCTACAGATGAGAAAAGCTTCCTGTTCCGCGTGGTTACATTGCATTTTATCAAGTTCCACTTATTTTCTGAACACTGACACACGTATATGACTTCCACAACTCTTTAGAGAATCTTTAAAATCACTAAAAACCATAAGTTTGTATTTCATCCTTTCTTAGGGTTGCCATATTTCAAAAATAAAAAATCTGGAACACGACTAAATTACGAGAATCTTTGAAATGCTTGATATGAAAAGGAAGGTTATATGATACACTGAGAAAAATCCGTTCTACGGACAGCGGTGTATTGTATATACAAATATACGATATTCTCTTGCTTACTATAGAAATCAGTACGGAGCATACGTTATCCATATGCTACATAGCCACTGCCCTTAGAAGTTACATCATGCCGTTGCAGGATGTCTGACATCTAACAGTTTTCCGTATATCACATGCATATACTTATGTTACCTTCGTCAGCTATATGTTATATACGTCCATTTGTATGTGAGATTCTGACCGCCTATATTGTTTTATACGGAAAGTACGTATAGATGTAACACTTATACAAAATGAAATCTTTGAGGTTTACGCCCCACGGTTATGCCGGTTAGGCTAAAGGAGACGGTGATGAGAAGTAATGAATGAAAAGGTGGAATGAAAAAATTGGGAGGAAACGGGAGAACCCCGAGAAAACCCACGCACACGGTGTTTGTCCTCCACAAAGTTCACTTGGCGGGGGCTGGGATCGAACCCGTGACCCCAAGCACCAGAGGTGAACGCTCTACCACTTTTTTTTCCTTTTTTTTTAATCGTCCCAACCGGGATACTGTTCGCCATTGGCAATTCGCGCAATTTCTGCGTAATCCAAATACGACAGGGACACAAACACAGAAAGATCCAGGACAGTTAAAATTCCGACCTTGCTCTTCAGAGGGATTCGAACCTCCAGTGGATTGCGCCCCATGATCCGAAGCCGAACGCCCGAGACCACTCGGCTATTGCCACCGGCTAACCACTGAGCCACCGCCGAACACTTTTACAGAAAGTATTATAAAACATGCGTTTTCAGTTATACGTCTGCTGTACGTTAGTCCAAAAACTACAGGAATTATGCATGTAACCTATCTTTTTAAGTACGCCACCTGCAATTTTCTCTCAGTGTACTAATTTACTTTATTGCAGGGCAACGGAAAAGCGTAATCGTTGTTGCGTAACAAGAAGGAAAAAGAAATCTGTCGCCAATAATTCAAAAAATAAGATTTCTCCCCACCCCATAAGCTTCTATTTAAAAAATACTTCAACACTTTTCAATTGCTGTGTCTTCAGATTTATTAATTAAAACCAGTGTTGGGCAAATTTCAATTGAATTAACAATTAACAATTAATCTGTAAATTTAATTGTTAATTGCAATTAACAATTGAAATAAGTAATGGTTAATTGTTAATTGCAGTTGGCCATTAAAAAAGGAGAATCAATTGCAATTGATCAATTGATTGAAAGTAATTGCAGTGGAAAGTAATTGCAATTGAATTCTGTAATTCAATTGCAATTGAAATTAATTGGCAATTGATTCAATTGCAATTGATTTCCACAGCAATTACTTTCAATTGATTGATCAATTGCAATTGATTTTCACTGATTAATTTTCAACACTGTAGTTCAGAGAGGGCGTGGGGCAATGAAAACTTTAGCCACGACCAATTGACTCACCACCCGTCGTGACCCACGACCCACCGTGACCCACTCTGACCCACCACCCACCATAAACCACTCTTACCCACTGCAACCCACAGATCCACCAAAACCCATTGTCATCAACTCTGACCTATGATTCACGCCCTTTTCTCTACTGACTAAAGAGTTTAAACTTGTAATAAAACAAGCCTATAAAATTATCACTCATCGGAGTTTGAATTTTTACGATCAATAGCTCAAGCACCGCACTAATACAATAACGGCGGATCTCACCTTTCTAATATAAATAAAATAGAGTTTGTTCGTGTGTCTATCTGTCTATCTTTGTGCGACCTGTGGACGAGACGAGTGGACCGAAACTTTTCAAAATTTGGTCACGGGTAGCTTGGTCTAGGCCCCAGACCAAGAAGAAGAGCTTTTTTTTAAATTCCTTACTAGGGGGTCTTCAGGGGACGTTTACCGGTACCGGCCTGGGGACCGGACAAATCGACCGAGAGTCACCAAATTTTGGTCAAAGATACCTTGGTCCAGGTCCCACACCAAGACAAAGCTTTTTCGAAAAAATTCGAACCAGGGGGTCTCAGGGGGGCGTTTACTGGGACATGTAAAAGTAGTAGAAAATGACCGATATCAGTGTCGATTTCATAGTTTTCGCGGACGCTGAGATCAATGGTGAAACTCCGATCGCATTAACTTCCAAATTCACCGTATCCGGCTACGGACCGTGGGTCAACGGGGGGGGGGGGGGATGCCGAAACGTACAAGTAATCCAAAATGCCGATATTAGTGTCAAATCCATAGTTTTCGCGGTTGCTGATATCAATGGTGACACTACCACTAGCGATGACTTTCAAATTCATCCACCGTTGTATGCGGGCCTTGGGTCACCAGAGGGGGAAATTCCGAGACATGTAAAAAATAATCGGAAATGACCGATATTAATGTCAAATTCATAGTTTTCGGGGTAGCTGAGCTCATTGGTGAAACTCAAGACCGCGTTTACTTTCACATTTAGCCCCCATCAGATAAGAAACGGGGGCATTATAACGGGAATCACGAGACATGTAAAAATAATCCATAATGACCGATGTCAAATCCGTAGTTTTCGCGGTGGCTAAGATCAATGGTGATACTTTCATTAGCGATGATTTTCAAATTTAGCCACCATTGTATGCGGGCCGGGAGTCACCGGGGGTGGGGAATTGCGAGACATGTAAAAATAATGGAAAGTGACCGATATTAGTGTCAAATCCATAGTTTTCGCTGTCGCTGAGATGAATGGTGATACTTCCACAGGCGTTGACTTCCAAATACAGCCCCCATCGGCTGCGGGCCAGAGGCATTTTTTTTTTACAAAATTGGAACCAGAGGATTATAGGGACTTTTACCGGCATATGTAAAAAGTAGTAGAAAATGGCAGATGTTAGTGTCACATTCATAGTTTTCGCGGTATTAGTTGGGGGTTGGTGGGGGCCAGAGGAGATTTTTTCACAATACGAACCAAGGGGGTCTGAGGGGGCGTTCACCGGGACATGTAAAAGTACTAGAATTTGTGTCGAATCCATATTTATCGGGGTTGCTCAGACCTATAGTGACACCCCCGATAGTGTTTACGTTCAAATTCAGCCCCCATCGGCCTTCCCAATGAAAACACAAATATGGCGGAACAAGTTAATGCTGTTCCGTCAGGAACGATTTCGAGGTTGTTTCCTTCACATCGCCTTGTGCGTGTTTTCTACCGTTTTGTAAGCCTATTTCCACGTTTTGTGATTCAATGGTAGTGGGTCAAAATGGGCATTCAATGTGGGAAGAAAACTGATCCACTCTCCCACCAGTATCGAATTTCAAGGTCGCTTTTTTCGCATTGTTTAGTGCATATTTATACCGTTTCTGCGCATACTTTCACGTTTTGTAGGCCAACGAAAGTGGGTCAAAGGCGACCTACAAATATGGCAGAGAAAGACATATTCATTCCACTTTCAAGGTCCATTTTGACCCTCTCCCACTGATGCACAAAGCGACACAAATCATGTATAAAAAATGTGAAGGAAACGACCTCATTTGATGGTGACGGAACAGCATTAAGTTATTCCGCTATACTTGTAGGCCATTTTGACCCATTTTTGTTGTCGCACTAAAGTGGAAATAGAAGCACTAAAGTGGAAATAGGAGCACAAAACGGTACAAACAGGCACTGTATGATGCGAAAGAAACGACCCCCCAAATTCGATAGTGGCGGAACAATGGCTCTATTTTCTCACACATTGATAGACCATTTTGACGCATTTCTGGTGATGCTCAAAACGTGGAAGTAGGCGAAGAGAACGGTACAAAATACACACTAAATGATGCGAAAGAACCAACCCCGAAATTCGATAGTGGCGGAATAGTGAGCCATTTAACTCCCACTTTAAAGGCCCGTTTAACTCACTTCCGGTGACGCACAAGACGAGGAAGTAGGCACAGAAAATTTTTTAAAAAATAATCACTAAACGATGCGAAGGAAACGACCTAGAAATTCGACAGTGTCGGAACAATGGGTCATTTTGGTCACACTTTGGAGGTCCATTTTCACACACTTCTGGTAACGCGCAAAACGTGAAAATAAGGGCACGAAACATTCACTAGTCGACGCGAAAGGAAGGACCACGAAATTCGGTAGGTATAGTGGCGGAGCAGTGGGTCATTTTCGTCCCACCTTCGAGGCCCATTTTGACCGTCTTCCAGTGACGCACAAAACGTCGAAATACGCGCACAAAAGGGTATGCGATGTGAAATTAACGACCTCGAAATTCGATAGTAGCGGAACTCTTGGTCATTTTCGTCCCATCTTGGAAGCCCATTTTGACCCACTTCAGGCGACGCATAAAACGTGGAAATAAGGGCACGAAACGGCACGAAAATCCACTAGTCGATGCAAAAGGAAGGATATCAAAATTCAGTAGTGGCGGAACTCTTGGTTATTTTCATCCCACCTTCGAGACCCATTTTGACCGTCTTCCAGTGACGCACAAAACGTCGAAATAGGCGCACAAAAGGGTACGCGATGTGAAATTAACGAACTCGAAATTCGATAGTGGCGGAACAGTGGGTCATTTTCGTCCTATCTTGGAAGCCCATTTTGACCTACTTCTGGTGACGCACGAAACGTGGAAATGGGGGCACGAAACAACACGAAAATTCAGTAGTCGATACGAAAGGAAGGACCTCGAAATTCGGTAGTGGCGGAGCAGTGGGTCATTTTCGTCCCACCTTCGAGGCCCATTTTGACCATCTTCCAGTGACGCACAAAACTTCGAAATAGACGTACAAAAGGGTACGCGATGTGAAATTAACGACCTCGAGATTTAATAGTGGCGGAACTCTTGATCGTTTTCGTCCCACCTTGGGGACTCATTTTAACCCACATCCCACGACGTACAAAACGGAAGTAGACGCACAAAACGGCACAAAACGATGTGAAGGAAACGATCTCGAAATTCATTGGTGGCGGAAGAGCAATAACTTGTTCCGCCATATTTGTAGGCCCATTTTGACCCACTTCCGGTGATGCACAAAATGTGGGAATAGGCGCATAAAGCGACACAAAACACGCACAAAAGATGCAAAACAAAGTATTTTGAAATTCGTTGGTGGCGGAACAAGTTAATGACGTCGTGAGCACCAATATAAGTATATACTGTAGTTCTTACCAGTTGGCGCGGTGGGTCAGTGGTAGAGCGTTCACCTCCGGTGCTTGAGGTCCCTGGTTCGATCCCAGCTCGCGCAGATTGTACTTTGTGGTGGACAAACACCGTGCTCGTGGATTTTCTCGGGGTTCTCCCGTTTCCTCCCACTTTCTTCATTTCATTCATTTCCTATCATCACCGTCTCCTTTAGCCTAACCGGCATAATCGTGGGACGTAAAACTAAAGATTTCATATCATTTTTTGTAATTCTTACCATCAAGGCTGAGAACTGCACGGTCCAATTTTTTAGCCAAAGTAGAAGCCCAACCGGAATAGTGATGTCAACCGACTCGGATCGGTTCAACTGAGCGTACAGCTTGAACTGGCTTGGTTGGGATTACCCATCGACTGGGCTCAATTGAGCCAATGGCTTGAACCGGCTCCGTTGAAACGAGTCCATAGGCTGGGTTCGAGTCAGCTTAACTGAGCCGATGGCTCGAACCGGCTCGGTTGGGGTAAGCAATCAGCTCGGTTCGGCTCGGCTCGTGTGAGCATCGGCTCGAGCTGGCTCGGTTGGATGAGCTGTTGGCTCGGCTCACTTCTCGGTTCGGCTCGATAAGTGAATAAGCTGTGAGCGAGCCGCTTGAGCTGTTGACAACCCTAAACCCGGGTCGAGCAGTTTTGAAGATATTTGGCTGGAGTCCCATAACTTTTAATAATTTTTGGCTCGAGCCCGAATACTTGCTCCTCCTGAACTCAAACCAAGAACCTCGTGACCGATGTTCTTGCCTCCTGAAGATTTCTTGACGACCGAGATCGACAGTCAAATAATTTTTAGTATTCCGATACAAACCGCCTATATTCCATGTTTATACAGGTACACGGTGTTATAATGATAATTAATTATAGTAGTAGTAGTAGTATCATTGATAATTATATTGTCTATGTATGATACTTGAAGATAGTAACACAAAGAATTTAACTCGAATTGGCTCGACTCGACTGGAAACTCGATCCGAATTCGAGTCGAGTTGGGGGAAATTTTTCGAGCCGATATCTCAAGTCGAGCTCAAAGATGTCTGCTTCGAGTCGAGTCGAGTTTTAAAGAAAACTCGCTCAAACTCGTTGGTGCCCATTCCTATTGTATGCATGACGGGCATATAGAGTTCTTTCGAGGAGGATAGAACCATAAACATAATATATTTTAAAAAATACTTAGTTTCTCGGCTTTCTTCCCATGGGAAGGGGGGGAAAGGATGGTAGGTATCCAGCATTTCTTATAAGTACCTTATTTGAAATATGTAAAACAGTAACAAGTGCACAACACAATACACACACATCTTCAGTTTTAATTGCTGATTTCAATTGCAATTAACAATTACAATTAACAATTACAAGTTTCAATTGTCAATTGCAATTAACAATTAAATGTTTCAATTGCACCCTTTGCAATTGACAATTAACAATTAAAAGTTTCAATTGCCTGGTGACCAATTAACAATTAACAATTAACGAAAATTTAATTGCAAATTTTATGATTGAATTCAATTGCAATTGAATTAATTGTCAATTACAAATTGAAATCAATTGCAATTGAAATCAATTGCAATTGATTTTCAGAGCAATTACTTCCAATTGATTGATCAATTGCAATTGATTTCAATTGATTTTGCCCAACACTGATTAAAACAATATATTTTTCTTCTTGAATGGCCATCGGTCATGCATATTTGATTAAAATGTTTCAGAAGCAAGATGCAGATTGAAACAGAGTAGTGAAGATAACAATAAGATTGAGCAGTAAAACCTTTCGTCCCTGGCCCAATGAAACAAATGTTTCGTTCAATGTAAAAGTAGCTAAGTTCTGAACTTAATTAAATCCATGTTTTATGTGTTTAAGTTATTTTTTAAGCTTTTGAATTGTCATACTCAGAAGTTGAAAAGAATAATTATATATTTTCTACATAATCCTGTCAAAAAGCAAACTATTATATGCCCTTCCTTTTTCCTTAGCTGATATCCGGGATATTTAAGCGTTCCGAGAAATATTTTCGAGACGCCGGGACGCAGATCTCAATTGTTTTTCCGGGACGAATAGCAACCCTATCCTCTTTAGTTTTGCTTTTCATTTGATATTGCTATGGCTGTCCTTTACAAAACTAACTAATTAATTTACACTTAAAAAAATTCTACGTGATGCGTAAAATATGTAAGATACCAGAATAAAAAGAAAAAATAGCAGAAGGCTACAAATTAAAATGAAACATCTCTCGTACTGGTTACTGTTTGGTTTGGGAGATGGAAAAAGAATTTAATAAGTTATTTTCAAATTTGTATGGACTCTAATTGGATTTTGCGATTTTATTGAGTACCGTATTGACTTCACAAAGTAACCATGGCCGTATAGCAAATAAGTATTACGACCTGCGAGCATGATTATGTTTTACGTTTTAAGCCCTCTGTGGTCGTCAAAAGCTTTCAACTAGAGAAGCCATTTTGAAATAAGGGACGATAGTACAACCCAACAACAATGTTGCTATAATTTCCATATACCTTCGCGGTCGCTTCATTCGACCTCTTTCTGCACTCACAAAACCCACTCAACTTCACACTTGTTGTTGACTGTTTTGTCCGGTTCAGTTTTCAAGTTTGTCCGCTCCGCAGTCTACAACGAGGCTAAAATAATAAGAAATACATTGTTTATACAGTGTTTTCCACAGTCTCTGTTACTAATGTAAACTCTCCAAGTTCAGAGTTCATTTCAATTGATGCAACTAGCAAGTTTGAAGAAATTGTATTTGTACTCTGCCTTTGATTGTGTTCTGCTTTTAATTAGTTTCACCTTTCTAAAAAAAGACAAATAGTTTCTTTCTAGATGTGCGTAAAACACTATTTTTCTACATGACGTAAATTACGTGTAAATTCCTTTTTAAAAAACGTAACGAGTAAGTTCCACCATGCCCACGCAAAGCTCTTTAGACTAAATGAGGTATTGGTAAACAAAATTGGAAAAAATGAAATGAAACCTTTAAGTTTTACGTCCCACGGTTATGCCGGTTAGGCTAAAGGAGGCGGTGATGATGAGAGATAAGTGAAAATGGTGGAATGAAGAAAGTGGGAGGAAACGGGAGAATCCCGAGAAATCCAACGAGCATGGTGTATGTCCACAACAAAATCCACACGGCGCGAGCTGGGATAGAACCAGGCACCCCAAGCACCAGAGGTGAACGCTCTACCACTGAGCCACCGCGCCCCCGTAAACAAAATTGAATAATAAAGAATTATATGATTTAAATAAAGAGAAAAAGTACGCAATGTCCACGAATTTATTGTGCAACGGGAGGAAGACATAACATTTCTACTTGCTTTTATATTGGATTTTGTTTTTCCAGCTCGAAATATGAATCTTCTCTCCATTTTTAAATCATTTTTTAATACTAACAGAATGACCGCTCTCCGCACTACAATAATAAGGCTTATGGAAAATATTTGAAACGTATGTACGAACTTCGTCTGCTTTTCAAGATGCTTCTTGATATAATCTAAAATGCGGCTTCACTTGAGTTACATAAATCTTTAGATAATCGTTTCCCAAGTCTTCCTTCTTAGATGCATAATTTCCGAAGACGCTGAAACAGGGGTTTGCTTATTTTTATTGAAGTGTTTATATACAGGGCAATTCAAAAGTTAGTTACCACCCCTTATGAAATGAAAGCGAGTGTAGATAGCCAGAATTGGTAATTGTAGGGGCACGTCAGGCCGACGAGGAAACGTGCATTATGAAATGAATATCGGCCATTTCTCTATCCGCCATTTTGAATCTCGCTCAAAAAGGTTTAACTGGGAAGGGGTTCATGTGATACATGAAACAAGAGTAGAATTTTAAGGAAAACTCAATCTGATTTAACATAACTGTAATAACTTTGTAGTTCTCGCCACATGAAACTCATATTTATCTCTTATTAGTATGTGTTCAACCATGCCATTCTTCAAAATCAACTGCATTAAAATCATCAAGATATGGGGTGGTAGAAGTGTCCATGCTGTAGCTCGGATTTCAATGTAAGGTATCATCAACAACTCCAATTTCGCACGTTGCAGTGACACAGTTACTGATCAAGTTTGAAGAGACGGGTAGAGTCGAGGACAGGCCACAATAAGGTAGGCCCAATATTGCTACCACTAGGCACACCTATGACAGTGCTAGAATCCTTTGTTAACTGTCCACAGCAGATCACACGGCGATCATCACTGGAATGCCACGTCAACTAAATCTCCATTTACAAGGTGTTAAAAATGCGTATATGGCATCCTTACACAAGCTGCAGTTGCAGCAACATCTTTCTGAGGTTGATCCAGATCGGAGAGTGGAAGAGTGGGCAATAGAACATTGCAGCAGAACCCCAACTTTGCAATGTAAATTTTACACACCCATGAAGCAAATGTTTGTTGCAGGGGGAGGTAAACAAACAAAATCTACGCTGCTGGTCCCAAGATAACCGCAAGTGAACAGATCCATGTAAAATGGTTCGTACAGAGAAAATTATGGTTTGCAAGGATCTGGGGGACATGTATCATTGGCCCGATTGTTATCTCTGACAATTGAACTGGAGAGGTTTTTTTTTTTTTTTTGGACATGTAAGGTGCTCATTTTTTTCTCAGTGTCGGCTTCGGATAGCAGCTTTCCCTTATTTTACCAACATGACGGGGCGCCACCTCATTATGGACCCGAGGTTCGTCAATATCAATTTCCTGATCGATGAATTGGTCAACGTTGGCCAGTGTAATGGTGTGCCAGATCACTTGATTTATCACTATTGGACTTTTACCTGGGGTCACCTAAAGTCAGTGGTATATGGCGAAATGATTAGGGATCTGGACCATTTGGAGCAACGGATGCAGGACGCATGTACACAAATTACACCTATTATAATTTCATACTTATTACAGTTATGTTAAATCTGATTGCACCATTGAGTTTCTCTTAAAATTCTAATCCTTCATGTATCACGCGAGTCCCTTGTGATTTAAACTTTTTGAGCGAGATTTTAAGTGGCGAACAGCAAGATCGAGGCCGTTCACGTGACACGCATCATAAAGCTTCTCGTAATCTCTTGAACCACCCGACCGATCTCGATAAAATTTTTGACGTAGATGCAGTCCTGGCCTCGGAGTGTTTTTAGCTATTCACTTTGACGGCAGAATTTAGGGGAGGTGGAGGAGAGGGAATTATAAAAAAATAAATAAAACTTAATAACTCTTGACCAATCTCAATCAAATTTTCAGCATAGATGAAGTTCAAATCTGAGAAGTTTTTTTATTATTTCATTTTGATGGTAGAACTTAGGGGAGGAGTGGAGAGGAGGTTAAATGTATGAAAATGAATAAAACTTAATAACTCTTGAACCACCCGACCGATCTCGATCAAACTTCCAATATAAATGATGTTCGAGCCTGGGAAGTTTATATATATATATATATATATATATATATATATATATATATATATATATATATATATTCACTTTGACGGTATATATGTATATATATTCACTTTGACCGATCTTTATCAAATTTTCAACATACATGATATTCGGGCCTGAGATAATTTTTATCATGCCATGCCCCGCAACATAGGGAGGGAAGATGAATATATAAAAATCACCGAAAATGATCAATATGGAAGAGTGCTTTAGTAGTAGTAAAAACGAAACACATTACTATTTTTCCTTAATTTAACCCAGCGAAATCGGGGTGCGTCTTAGATTCGAGGACGTCTTAAATTCGAGTAATTATCTAGAAATTCTTAATTGGAGATATTATTAACGTGTTATTAAAATTACTTTGCTAGCCATAAATACTGGATGACTTTTTTAAAACTCACGGATTTCATTTGGGTCTAGAAATTCTAACTGGAGTAGGATTTTCGTGCTTTTTATGGCAAATGATCAAGCAAGGATGGAAGATTTATGAGATTATGTTTACTGGTTTAAATTCATCCTTGGTAATATCGATCACGCCTCAAGAAAAACAGTAAATTTTCGCCAGTGACATTAGAATTGGATTCAGGTTTTGGGTTTTTGAAGCGAAATTGAAATTAAGTGTTAAGTGACAATAGAAATTAAGTGTTAGTGGTAATCAGTAGCGTACGCAGGAATTTATTTTGGGAGGGGTCCAAACTCAATATAAGGATATTTTATATTAACATTTCAAACATTGCCCCCAAAATTAGGCTAAATTTGCACAAAAATCAAAATTTCGGGCGGGGGGGAGGTTCGGACCCGTTGGACCCATCCCCTGCGTACGTCCCTGGTAGTAATACCTATAAATCACATGTTGAATAACTATAGCCTTTTTCTTTCCACAAACGACGGAGAGATTTCTTGGGCGACCTAAGTAGTCGATAACTGACATCTTCCACAACAGCCGCCTACGGAGTACAATGCTTCTCTGTCTCACTCAGAAGTGATCCTGTTTCTTCCAATTTATTCACTAGCGACCGCATTGTGTTCCTGTCTGGGGCAGAACGTAAGGCAAATTTGTTTCTGAATGCCCTTTGGATAGCATCAACAAATTCCGTTCTCCAAAACTTTTAACAATAAACTTAAGTTGTTCCAAATCGAACACTATTCTCACTGTGGCCTGATCATACTCACACAGTAGGACAGAACAGTACAACACAATTCCAAATACAGCGGCAAAGGTTCCTTTTCTTATTGCCTTTGCGAGATTGCCATCTAACGAAGAAAAGTCAAATCTCCACACCGCACTGCAGCTCATTCCAATTGTAAGGTACAGTACACTGGCGAAAATTTGCTGTTTTTCTTCAGGCGTGATAGATATTACCTTGGATAAATTTGAACCAGTAAACATAGTTCCATAAATGAAGTTTTTAAAGTTTACGTCCCACGGTTATGCCGGTTAGGCTAAAGGAGACGGTGATAATGAGAAATGAGTGAAATGGTGGAATGAAGAAAGTGAGAGGAAACGGGAGAACCCCGAGAAAACCCACGAGCACGATATTTGTTCACCACAAAGTCCACACGGCGCGAGCTGGGATCGAACTAGGGACCCCAAGCACCGGAGGTGTACGCACTACCACTGATAGTTCCATAAATGTCCCTAATGTTGAAAATTTGATTGAGATCGGTCAGCTGGTTTAAGAGTGAAGTCACATAGACAGTCACTTTCATTTTTTAATTTTTTACATATATATCTCCGCCTCCCCCTGCCCCTTTCCTACGTTGCTCTGTTAAAGTGAAATAATAAAAATTATCCCAGTCTCTATCCTCATCTACATGGAAAATTTGATCGTGATAGGTCGGCGGTACAATAGATTAAGAGTCACAAACACAGTCACTTTCAATTTTATAATATAGATTCAGACAAGAATATTGTCCTGCCCTTGCTTCTCCTTTTAGAACACATTTTGTTAATAGGGCCAAGCATATTCAGTTTCTGTCTTGCAATGCTTATGACGAGTAATTTGGCTGCTGGTATTTAATTGATACAGTATGTTGTTTGTTTTGAAGGTCGATCTCCGCAGTCTCCTTTGACACACGAAAGCGAATCTTCGTCTACTGGACTAAAACTTTCTGGTGGATGCAGTGATGCTGGAGCCATCTGTCGGGAGAGTTATCGAATGGTACAAAGGTAAATTTCTTTGATAATATTAGTAAATTTGTTAATTTCAGTTTTCTTAGATACATAAATAAGGCAATGAGCCAGACACTTGAAGATACTGGGAAAAAGCGTTCATGAAAGTTTTTATGTGCCAATGATTTCTTAACTTATACTGGTCTTTGATCCTAGTGTCGTGGCGAAAGAAACGTGGAGTCTGTGACGCATGGAACTGATCAACCGTTCGCTTATCCCGGAACAGACCAAAATGGTACAGAGGTTGGTAGTCCATGGGAGATACATTAGGAGAATGTGATTTATAAGGTAGGATTTCATATTGCAATTCATGAAGACTCCTAACGTTCTTTGTGCGGCATTTGAGCGTACATTGTAGCCAGGGTCGGATTACGGGAGGAGCTTAGGGGGGCTATAGCCCAGGGTCTCCAGCTGGACAGGGGCTTCCACTGTGATCAAAATCTCAAATGACTATCTAAAAAAAATCATGAGGATACAATCATCATCATAAATTAAAATAAGGAAACACATTCCTTTAACTTTCCTCCTGTACTTTCACAGAAGTGTATTTGGTGAAGTCAACAGGGGCCACATATTTTTTTCTAGCCCCGGGCCTCCAGATGGACAGGGGCCTCCACTCTGATCAAAATCTCAACTCTCTATCTAAAAAGAATCATGAGGATACAATCATCATCATAAATTAAAATAAGGAAACACATTCCTTTAACTTTCCTCCTGTACTTTCACAGAAATGTATTAGGTGAAGTCAACAGGGGCCACATATTTTTTTCTAGCCCCGGGCCTCCAGATGGACAGGGGCCTCCACTCTGATCAAAATCTCAACTCTCTATCTAAAAAGAATCCTGAAGATACAATCATCATCATAAATTAAAATATGAAACATATTCCTTTAACTTTCCTCCTGTACTTTCACAGAAATGTATTAGTGAAGTCAACAGGGGCCACATATTTTTTTTCTAGCCGCGGGCCTCCAGATGGACAGGGGCCTCCACTCTGATCAAAATCTCAACTCTCTATCTAAAAAGAATCCTGAAGATACAATCATCATCATAAATTAAAATATGAAACATATTCCTTTAACTTTCCTCCTGTACTTTCACAGAAATGTATTAGTGAAGTCAACAGGGGCCACATATTTTTTCTAGCCCCGGGCCTCCAGATGGACAGGGGCCTCCACTCTGATCAAAATCTCAACTCTCTATCTAAAAAGAATTATGAAGATACAATCATCATCATAAATTAAAATATGAAACATATTTCCTTATCTTTCCTATTGTACTTTCACAGAAATGTATTAGGTGAAGTCAACAGGGGCCACAATTTTTTTCTGCCCCCGGGCCTTCAAATGGGTTAATCCAAGCCTGATTGTAGTGCAAGACTTGGATATCATGCTTTTTGAACATGTGTGGATGCTTCATGCTTGTCCCTCTGTATTTCATGAAGTTCACAACTGTAACTATCAATATGTCTTTCAGGAAAAAAATGTTCCGTGGGGACACACTGCTGGTACTATTCTATTTATTATTATATTATAGACGTATTATTTTGGTCTCCTGCGGTTCACTCTCAGAGCTCCGGGGCAGGGCTCCCCCAAAAAGATATCTGGTAGAAACACTGGTAACCATATCAGTGATGGTTTCACCTCTGCGATGAAAGACATGATGGACCAATTTGACTATAAATCAGCATCCCAGGAACAACATTTATGGGGGTTTTGTAAAGCACCCTCGACTTTAATGAAGATACCACTATCCTGACAGCTTACGATTCTCGTATGAGATACTTTTTCCATCAAAATTAACAATCCGATGCAGGTTATTCCATACACTCAGAGAAATGCACACGTAAAGACTGTTGTCAAATCATGTAGCACCCATCAATACAACTCTTTCTCGCTGCCAATTGGACGGAGCTGTCGAATGGAAATGGCAAGAACATTTTCCCGAGGATCCACTTTCACGGTGTCCCTGAGGGACTTATCCGAACATAATACTGTTGGGTGCAAAGGGGCTTATTTTGGAATGCTGTCACCACAACGAAACTTAACAAACCAACTCCGAATGGTCCTTATATTAACCATTTCTGAGTGAAATGCATTGTTAATATTTTTGAGACTTTCTGTACAGACTGTTTTAGCTTGGATTCATAAAGAAAAATCATACACAATGGCGTCTTCTCCATCGTGCACAAATATAAAACTTACGACAGTTTGCAACAACGCATTGCTTTATCATTGTCTCATATCTCGGCCTTCTTGTTGAACATGTGCAGTGTCTGTGACGTTAGTGATGTTTATGTTGCTGATATGAATTTCTTACCAAACGTCGAAGGTGACATTTTACTCGCAGAAAGTAGTAAATGCTAATGTTTCTACTATAGGCTGGCATTCCACATAGCTGAAACGATACTTCTGTCTTCATACTGGCACTTTAAGACACAAAATTCTATACATTTGTGTACTTTCTTTATTGCCATTTTTTAATTAGGAAAACATCTCTGATGACTGATTACTGAACATCGCAATAATATACTGTATTACCTTTAGTTATTTAATGCAGTGGCGGATCCAGGGGGCGATCACCCCCTTCCCCAAGAAGAGGAAAGCTTTTTATTTTATATATATAAATAAAACCCATTCCAGAGTTTGAAGCTCTTAAAACTAGCTCTAAGTAGCAGTATGAAAACCCACCACCCCCCAGAAGTCGGTCCTGGATCCGCCCCTGATTTAATGTAGGAACATTGATAACTTCTGGCGCAACTAGGTTGTTTATTTTTCATTTTTATTTTTCTTTATTTATTTTCCTCCTATTTAGTTATGTAGAATTTGTTTCAACAAATGCCACAATTATTTTTCACTTTAATGCAATGACTTAAAACTTTTAAAATGATGCAAGTAAAGAAGAAACAGTAAGAAACAGCATTTTCAATTCAGAGAATTGCAACATTAACTGGATTTCAATTTCAGTGCACGTACGTTTACAATTGCACAATATCCGAGTCGCATAGCACAAGCGATTTTGAAATAAGATGGATACAGAGGGCAGACAGTGTCAAAGACTTGAGTTTGTGATTCTCTGACATGTGTGTTTCCTTCAAGGTTATAACCAGCTTAAAAATCCACATATGCATTTTTTTTAAATACCAGTGAATTCAGTTTCAAGAGCTCTGAACTCATGTACAAAAGGAATTGTTCAAGACTTATTTAAACTTGTATCTTGTTCTTCTTGCTTTGGATTCTCGATTTGATTTGATTTTTTAGTTTAGCGTCTCCTTCAGCGGCAAGGCTATATAACGCATGCACCTAGAACATAATGTGGAATCCGAAACACATAAGCTCCCGCCAAGAATCGAATCCGGATCTCTCCCTTCAAAGGCATGTACACTAACCGCTTAGCCACGAGGGAGCTCATGATAGCTTTGAAAAAACGTATCAGTTTTAATTAGATGCAAAATGTTTTACGTTTTGTGCAGATGGGTGTAAAAGCTGAAAGGAAAACTTAGTCGGCTCTGAGAAGTGTGGACATGTCCTCCTTCCATTGTAATTGTATATTTCCAGGTAGTGGACATTGAAACTGAAACACCAGCGCAAATAGCATAAGGTGTTCGCGGGCTTACCGCGGGCTTACGGCATCGTACTTTTGCGTAATGAGTGACTCAAGTGTGCGGGTCCTTCGTAATCACTCCAGTAGACGAGGTTTGTAAATAAATGTTAAATCGTGTGTATAGAGCGGTATAACGGGGGACACATCCAATTCAAAAGAGCACAGATCGTAGGGGCTCGTCTAGGAGGTGCGTCTGTGTCCAAAACTGCAACATTGTGTGATGCCTTAGTATCCAGAGTAATGTTCCCATATGAACGGGAAGGACGAGCCACATCCAGGAGGAACAACTCCAGGGAAAAGCGGAAGTTGTCTGAAAGGGACGTCAGGACATTCACTAGGATTGTTGTACGAAAACAGAAAACCACTGCATCTGCAATGATTGCAGAAGTGAATATACACTTCACAGAACCTTTATGGGTGAAAGAGGTCAACAGCCATGGCAAACTTGCGATACCGGAGCCTTTTGTCAATAGTACAAATGCCGCAAAGTGGGTTCAATAGTGCCAGAAGACAAAATCTGGATGTTGGATGACCTAGAACGTGTCATATGTTTGGATGAATGTAGCTACACTGTTTTTCAAACAGCAGGAAGAGTGTTCGTCTGGAGAAGCTGATGCATATAACCCAGAGTACTTGGTGCCCACAGTCAGACATGGAGGCGGATCCGTGATGGTTTAGGGTGCAATTTCTTGGAAAATTTTGAACTCCCTAATTGTTCTAGAGGCTCGTGTCAGTGTCTAATGGACTACAGCATCGTTCTGGAGGACCATTTACATCCTATAGTTTGAATACTCTCCCAGACGGTGGAGCAGTGTTTAAGGATTATAACTGTCTCATTCACACTGCTAAACTTGTCACAGAGTAGTTCGATGAGCGTGACAATGAGGTTGAACATGTGCAATAGTCCGCTCAACATTATTGAGCTTGTATGGATTTCGTTAGAGGATCAAGTGAGCGAACGTTTCTGTCCACCACGTACACGTCCTAAACTTATCACTGTACTTGAAGAGGAATGGTTGAAAATCCCTCTACAAAGGGTGCAGGACCTCCATCAATCCTCCCCAACTTCCTGTTATTGCTGTACTGGCCGCCAAATGTTCTCCATATTAAATACATATTATTGCTTTCTACCAGGTATTCCAGTTTCAATGTCCACTACGTGTACAAGGGCGCCCATCAACGGGGGCAAGGTGGGGCGCTCGCCCCCCGTAGAGGAAATTGTACTTCAGAATATCGAAAACCCAATAGAATTTTTACATTAGCTACAGCAAAATTTGAAACTATATTTGAAACGTCGCTTATACTTGCCCCCTTGCAAATCACAACATCGGCGCCCTTGTACGTGTAAGTTATTTTTGGATTGCGCTTTCATGACACGTCTGATGAAGGCAATATTACGTTGTAGGTATTATTAAAATATATTTGGTGATTTGGTCAGTTTTGGTTAATTGATATTCTGACTTCATTTTATTGAATTATACATTTTAGAGAAGTAACGGTCTGAAATGTATAATTAAATAAAAATTAATCTTGAACAAATTCTTTTGTAAATATTGTAGCTGTAGCTGTTGAAAATGCAAGCCTAATTGACGACGTGTGAAGTACGACAGTGGCTCAGCGGTAGAGTGTTCATCTCGGTGTTAGAGGCCCCTGATTCGGTTCATTGTTATATAAGATTATGGCGATCCACATTCAGTCGTAAGATTTCTTTAAGTTCTCCCGCATTATCATTCTACCGGACAATGTTGAAAGCTGAAGCAGTAGTAAGTTCCTTGCAGTTTTAGTGTTATTAAGAAGATAAAAGATTCTATTGTGAAGCAGTAAATGGATAAAAGAAAAAGGCTTGTCAGCATCTTTGCTATGTTATCTATGGAGAGGCGTTGTATAAGATTTGTCTCAGTTATGTCTAGCGTAGTTTGGAAGTAAAAAAGGGAAAGAAAAAAGAAAATGAAGAGAGTAGCAAGTAGTGTGTGGGTGTCATCGTTAGGAACAGAGAAGAAACAACAGGTACAACCTGCTATGTACTCCATATTTTGATCTACATACGTGCGTAAACACGAAAACCGTAGAGCATGGAAGCTTCTGACTTGTCGCAAGTGAACTGACAGTAATGGCAGAATGCCTATGATGATGATGATGATCACAGTATATAAATAAATGTATACAATATTACCGTTTAAAGGGGGAAAATGTCCAATGATGAGACATTCATAAAGCACTTGATAGAACAAATTGAGCCAAACAAAATGGCATTCGTGAGACTAAGAGATTGTGTCTAGTTTTCGATAAAAACGGACGAAAACTAATTTCTTTCTTTGCTAAACATTTATGCTGTACTTACTCAAATCAATCTGATAATGACTCTTCATTATGACATTAAAAATGGACAAAAAGAGTAACAAACGAAGATGTTTCAAAACGGGTAGGAGAGAAGATGACGCTTTTAATGAGTATCCTTCGTATTAAGTCCAATTGGATTCGACACATTGCCAAGAAATTATTCTCTTCATGCGGTCATAAAGAGAAAGGCGGAAGGAAAGTAAGGAATAGGAAGAAGAAGAACACAACTGATGGATGATTTGAAAAACATTGCGAGTTAGAAGAGGAAGCTCAAGATCAAGGAACGTGGGAGAAATATTTCTAGGTCCAAAAAAAATCATTAGTCCCAGAACCTGGCAAAAGGCAGAATCCTTAATAATAATGACATTAATATGATCATGGGGCATAGTATGCTTATTCAACAGTAAGACATTTATCAGTCGATAGTCACTGGCGCAAATCCCGGGGGGACGAGGGGGACATGTCCCCCCCAAACTTGGACCTGGGGGGACTGTCCCCCCCAATAATCTGACTTAAAAAGTGCTTTTTGGGATAAGTGTGATGATTTGTGTCCGACAGCCACAAAGGAATGTAAGATGAAGTTGATTTCTCTTGGCTTTTCCATTTTTTTAAAAAAAAAGAATCGTATTCTGTAGCATTTCAAACTGAACTTTGTGCTGTAGGGAGTTTAGTAGCCTCATCAATATGTATTAATTCCACTTCTCCTACTTGGACACAAATTGCATTAAATGCCAGAGGAGGATAAAACCCTTTCCTCATGCTGGAAAATTGTCTCAGCTGTAGGTACGGGCACAAATTCCGGGGAAATGGGGAGAAATGTCCCCTCCAAAATTGGAACCGGAGGCTCTCCCAAAAATCCGATTTGAAAAGTGCTTTCTGCAGATAAGTGTGATGATTTGTGTCCGATTGCCACAAAGGAAAGTGAGGTGAAATTTGTTCCTCTTGGTTTTTCCACTTTTAATGAAAATGAAGGCGTGCGACTGTGCGTGACGTAACCTGATATGAAATCTTATCTCCTCCTTTCCCCTAGTACACGAAGAGTATACAGACTATCCAATGTCAGTAAAATCCATCTTTTCAGTAAATACGCATTTAATCTATTTGTAGTATCAGTCTAGGCATCTACTCATGCTTCGTAAGCTAACTAACTCTATAGCTTATGGAACCCGGAGGTTCAATGCCACGTTCACAAAAGCTCTCCACGAAAGCTCTCCCAGATCCTATTTTTGCGAGATCCATCTTAATATTGTCTCCCCATCTGCGTCTAGGTCTTCCTAATGGTCGTTTTCCGATTGGTCTTACCGCTAACACTTTGAAAGCGTTCCTACTTTCTTTCATCCTGGCTATATGTTATGTCCACCTAAGCCACTTAGACTTGATGACCCTAACAATGTTTGGTAAGCCGTATAATTTACGTAGTTCCTCGTTATGAAGTTTCCGTCATTCCCCATTCCCGTTCCTCTTGGGTCCGAATATTCGTCTGAGCATCTTTGTTCTCAAATATTTTTAGTCTATGTTCTTCCCTCAGACTAAGCGACCACGTTTTGAAACCACACAAAACAACAGGTATGATTATCGTTTTATATATTTTAAGCTTCAAATTCCTCGACAGAATTCGCGACGAAAAGAGATTCTGAACTGAATAATAACACGAATTCCCTGTTTTTAGTCGACATTTAATTTCTTCGTGAATATGATTTTCGTCTGTTAATATTGATCCTAGATATTTCAAAATATCCACTTTATCAAAAGTATTATTTAATATTTTAACACATTCATAATTTGCGTAATTTTAATATTTTAACCGAGTCGTAAGCCTTTCTAAAATCAATAAATAGTTAATGTACCGAGCTACTGTATTTCCACTTCTTTTCGAGTATTTGGCGAATGGTAAATATTTGGTCGATAGTTGATCGATTTCGTCTAAATCCGCACTGATAATCCCCAATAATTTCATCTGCGTATGGGGTCAATCTTGCTAATAGAATGTTTGAAAGGATTTTATAGGATGTTGACAGAAGAGAGATGCCTCGATAATTATTACAGTCAGTTTTTCGCCTTTCTTGTGGATTGGAACAATGATTGATTCCTTCCACTCTTGTGACAATTCTTCCTTGTTCCAGATAAGGGGAATGAGTTTGTATATCTTGTTCTACTATTTTTCGCCTCCAGCTAAAATTAACTCAGTCGGAATTTCGTTTACACCCGGAGATTTGTGTTTCTTTAATTTCTTTATAGCGATTTCTACTTCTAATCGGTTGGGTTCTGGAATATACGGTTCTGCGGTGTGTATCTCCCTTTCTCCCCGCACATTAGTTTTTGCTGCGTGTTAAGCAAATCGTCAAAGAAATCTTTCTATCTATTTAAAATGCTATCTGTATACGTATCAGTGAGAACTGTTCCATCAGCTTTCTTTAATATAAGAACGAGTTGATAGCCTTTCTTAAATTCGTTGATCCCTTTATACATGTCCCGAATGTTTTTATTTTTACTATTATCTTCAAGTTCCTAAATTTTAGCTTTCAAAAAGCGCGTTTCTTTGTTCTAAAAGTTTTGGAAGTTTCCTGCCTGATGTCTACGAAATTTTCTGTAGTTATTTCATTCGGGTTTGATTGGCAACGTAATTTTGCCTGTTTTCTCTTCTTTGCTAGTTCGAACCATGGTTTGTTCCTACGTATTTCCGCGTGTCCCAATTTTTGTTTTGAGAGAGGATGCTTCGTGAGCAAAGAAAAGAATTCAATTACTGGAATATTTTTCTCCATAGTCTTAAGGTTACATCTGTTAACTAAAGAGTATATGACATGCGTCAGTTTTCTGTAACGATTCCTGTAATGTTATTGAGATTATCATCATTTTGCTCAAAGAGTATTGTTACGTCATACATAATTGATATTCTTTCTTCATAGTTTTGGGGAAGTCATTATTTTTAAATATTATATTATTATAAAACAATTTTAACGTGGATCTTTGTGGATGCCTAATAAGAAACATACCAATTATAAATATGCATGTATTCAGATTTCAGAATGTGTTCACGGCAGTGATTTGTGATACTGATATGTACTACTACTCCATCTACATTGCCTAATATATAATATACTCTACAACAGTTGATGAGATTTATCTACCGTAATATGAGTTTCATCTCTCTTCTCTAGAATAAGCCTCAAATCTGCCCACCTCCCAATGTTGAAGACAACCAACGGCGTATTTAGGATTTTGTTTCGAGGGGCTATGCCCAACACAAGGAAGGAAGTGGGCAATTGCCCACCTGAGTTTGAGAATTAAATATATTTTAATTTATGCATAAATTGAAGTTATAATAGCAAGAATTGCAGACCGATAAATCCTATATGATATGATACAAAAATTTAGAAGTGAATCTAACCCTTTATTCTATTCATACAAGAAAAAGGAAGCATCCTCTTGGTCTTCCTAATTTCACGGGCTAATTATTCCCTAGTTTTGATTTTCTTTAATTCAAACATTTCCTTCTTTTAAAAATAACTAAACGATATAATTTTTCCTTTGTTATAATAACTAAAGTGCTGTCATGTTCATATCCGCGCAAGTTGATGTGGAACACCAGTTTCGCTTATCAACTCCTCTTAGTTTTGGTGTTACTGATGACGGCCGACTTAAATCACAACTGACAAAGGTCAATAAAGTATGATAAGCGAAATGAAAGAAAGTAACGTCAAGAAAAAGAAACAGAAAAGTAGAAAGTACGAAAGAAAGAACAAAACGACGCAGTTCTTACATGGAATGAAATTTGACAAATACAGTATTATGTCTGAACAAAGAGCATAAGAGAATGGAAAGTCAATGACATTCTTAGAAGTAGCAAGAAGGATTATTGTCGTACGTGGAATGCGAAAAACTAACAAATTTATTTCGGGAGGAGTTTTGAGCCCGATAGCCTGCTAAATACGCCACTGAAGACAATTTTCCTTCCCTAATCCTTCAGACAGCATTGTTTTTGAACTTCATAAATATTTGAACTTCGTATCTCTCTCTCTCTCTCTCTCTCTCTCTCTCTCTATATATATATATATATATATATATATATATATATATATATATATATATATATGGGAACTGTCTTACTCGTCCCCCCCAATGTTGAAGACAGATTTGCGCCAATGTCGATAGTTCACATCGATCTGATAAAAATAACATGTTTGCTGGTAAACTGTGATGCATAGTTTATGATGAAATCGCGAAAAAAACGAAATTTTGTGGCTCCAAAAAGTATGCCGTTACACTGAGAAAAATCCGTTCTCCGGACAGTGTCATATTGTACAAATACACGGAATCCTCTTGCTTACTACAGAAATCAGTACGGAGCATACGTTATTTGTATGCTACATAGGCACTGCCCTTAGATGTTACATCATGCCGTTGCAGGATGTCTGGTATCTAACAGTCTTCCTTATATTGCATACATATATGTATGTTACCTTCGTCACCTATATGTTATGTACTTCTATTTGTATGTGAGATTCTGACCGCCTATATTGTTTCATACGGAAAGTACGTACATGCGGAACACTTATACAGAATGTATTATAAAACATGCGTTTTCAGTTATACGTTTGCTATACGTTAAGTCCAAAAACTAGGATTTACAAATGTAACATGCGATTTTACGTACGCCCAGTGGCGTATTTAGGGGGCTTTCGGGCTTAAGCCCCAAAAAATCTTCCTTACTATAGTAAAGTAAATGAAATATCTTGCAGAATTTAGACATTTCCAGGCAAAACCCCTCCCGAAAGTTAGCAAAGTCCCCCTCCCGAAACAAAATCGTAAATACGCCACATACAATTTTTCTCTCAGTGTAGTACCCAATAATAGAGAGTTTTTATTTTGCGGCAAGAAATTGTTATTTATATAACGTCATTGTCAATTAAGAAATTGTATTTAATTTTACTTGACTCGTGCTAACGGGCAGACACTTAGTTCTTTGCGCTGACACCACTTGTAATAACCTGTTTCCCAAAATTAAAAATGGTAAATTTATTATTGACAATGAAGGAAATGCTTTCGTCATCCTCTATTTCCTGAAAAACTAGGCAAGACAATTTACCTACCGCACTGTATCCAACCAGAGAGACCATTACCAAATCATTTCATTTTCCATGCTTCTCTCTTTAAAAACTTATTAACTATACTGTGTGTAAATCTGAGCAAGAATGGTAACAGACAGAAACAAATTGTTGTAGACTATCGCAAACTATGCTATGCATGTCCGTCCGTATGTTCCTCTGTCTGTCGATAGACATCAGCTCAAAAGCGGTAATAAATATGCAGAAGTGGTATTTTGCCATCGATTCATTTCCCCCAAAAGCCCGCCATCTTCTCTATTAACTTTTTATTAAAGGCAAAAGTGGTAGAAGTTGAGAATTTTCGGTTCCAATGTTGATCACAATAAAACAACAACGGTAATAGGTACCAACAAGGAGTTGTTCGGTGTGGGTTTAGAAACGCAAGAATATCTTACGTCTGTCATTTTACCGCACTATTGTAAGCAGAAGTGATAGGTATTGTGAACGGGAGGAAGGATGGTTGCATGTGATGAATATATTAAACAAAATAATTAATATGCTAAAATGGGAATGTGGGAGGAGACTTCACATGCACACAGAAAATTACTCTAAACTAATGCAACCTCCACGCACAAAGTTAATTTGATGAATTTAGCTTAGTCGGTAGAGTCTTAAGTTACAAGAAATTAAAATTTTGAAAAGGTAAACAAGGTTCTCTTTAGCATGACACTCTAATTTTCAAGGAACCCGTGGTTTTAACACCCATCCTGAATGTGAAAGATACCCAAACATGAAACATGCTCTTCGTATTCACGACGCCTTCATAAACCCAGCATCTGGCCTGAAAAGGAAACAAATAGACAAAAAGGGTAACACATACCTTACGGCCTCACTGAAGAAAGAAAAGAGTTTCCCAGATTCCGGTGATAATCCATTTAATGCACTGATCCAAACTGCATATTGCACAGAGTATGCTATTATATACAAAAATCACTCGCGCGCAGTCTCACACTTGAGACACGAGAAAAAGAAAGAAAAAATTTTTTCTTTTTAAATTTTAAATCAACCTTTCGAGATCTCTTTTTAAATGTTTGTGCACATTTTAGTATTTTCACGGATCTCTTCTTTCTTGCAGTGTCTCTGCATCGAATCACTCCCTATCCTTCACTGTGGGGTTTCTTCCGTTGTTGTCCCCCAAGGTTTCTTGCATTGGTCCTTCTCCTTCGGTCTCTGGATTGCTGCTAGCCTGTCCTGGTGAATTTCCCAGAAACGTCTGGGTTATGCTACTTTAGTGGCGGTTCTGCGGGTCGTCCTCTGTGACATCGTATTAGCTAATGTTATATGCGTAATGAAAACTCGCACTAATTTGCCATTATAAGACGCACTGTACAAGGCTAATAGCTAAGTCTCTTGTACTAGAACTATTTAACTGAATTGAATGGCATTTTTCTATTGGTCGTTGCCTAAAGTGACTGGCGTAATGTTTGTCCTGACCAATAAGATAACGAAAATATAATAATCACTGCACCAGAGATTAGCATTTCATACGGCGCTCGACGTATGTTTACTAACTTTTTACGGGCGAAGCACTTCACACAAACTGCAGAAGCAATGTCTCTTCACTCCCGACACAGCCGTACATGTCTTGCCTAATGCAATGTTAAATCGCTGACATTCTGAAAACCGCACCGTTTATGTTGAAAGTCCTTCCAACACTCTCATTCCACTGTTTATGGAGTTTGGAGAAACTGAGTTTTTATATGCGGAAACTAAACTCTTTCGGTCATTTTATAAAATTTCAAGATTGTCACACACACAATGTGTATATATTTATATGTCAAACTAAAACACAAACTTTCACGCGACCGAAACTTCCGTGTCGAAGATTTTAAATCAACTGTCGTTTCAATAAACGAAAACTAAACTTCTGCGACTGACATTGTCGCTTTCAATGTTTAAGAATAACTGCCTTTTACAACTCAAACTAAGAATTGACGACCGAAGTTGTTTATTCCATGATTCAAGAAAGACTGTCACTCTGGTTGTGTCCCGTATTGTTTTATTCACCTTGCGGTTCATTGTTCGCTCCAAGTTTGTATTGGGCCAAACCACTTTTACCCGCTTCACCCAAAATAGGAGAGGGAGGAACATCACTCACCTGTAGGTTTCCGTTGACCCACTTTCTATCGATATACAACAATTTTGCATGTTTTCTTGCACTTTCTATTTCACTCCGACTACATTATTCACGAACACTATATGTGTTTAATAGCTTATTGATCAAGCATTCCTATGTTATATAAGACATTCTACCACTGTGCCGCACTAATTAGTATTATTTAAATAAACAACAAGCTTATCACAAATTGGTCACTCCACAGATTCACGTACTCGTCCTGACAAGTGGAGTCATCTAGTGGCGACACACGTAACCTTTTGACCAAGTGACATTGAAAATTTCCTATCACTGGAATTGATGTATTAAATGATTTTACTGGTTATATGAATTTCTCATGTGATAACACAATTTAAATATATTACACAAATGCTATTATACATAAAATAGTCCCTACCAGGGTTGTCATGGATTGACACATCAAAACCAGTATGATAATACTATTTGAGAGTTCTCTTCTCTCTCAATCAGCCGTGAATTTCGTCGAGGTTTAAAAAAAACAAACAAACTGAGGTTTGTGTTAGTCTTTTGCATACTTCTCACAACCATCAGCTAGGTCCATAACTGCCATTAGTACAAGCCATTAGTATAAATCAAATTATATATCGATCTACATATATCTAACTACTACGGGAACACCCAGAAAGTTTATTTACATAACATAAAACATACTATTCTAACAAATCATGTACCAGCGGAGCAGACGAAAATGATCTTTTAACAGAGACATCTAGCGGATGTCACTGTACTATTACAAACAGTGGTTGAGGACGACTACAACCAAAACTATAATGAACTCGTCCAAAAGTTTGAATTTGTCAACTTCCTCCTCTCTGACGGTAGTCCGTTGACCAAGGGACGCTTCCAGTGACTAACATGCTAAAAGTAGGCGTGTCTTGAAAAACTAACACCTCTTTGTATCCTGAATTCTCACATAGATACGCTAAAAATTTTATTACTTTGAAAGCATTGTGTTTTCGGACACAGTGTCTCGGTAGTGATAGTGTATGCTCCTACCTACAACTACACTAGAATTTGAGACTACCTTTGCATATATGTGAATAATGAAGCTCATAGGGATTCTACTCAAATAAGGATAGCTACATTGCTTTCTCTATATCTTCCCACGCCGTGGTAGACCAAGGCTACGTTGGGAACACAAGCTTTCTTTAAGTTTTTTTTCTCTGTGAGGCCTTCTCTGCCTTTCTGCAAGCAAAATAACGTATCTAAACTTTAGCATGTTCTATCTTCTCTAAATTAACTATTAAATAATATTGAATTATCCTTGCTCCAATATGACGTCCCGTCATGTTGTCACTCAATGCTCATTTACATAATCAAAATAAACACTATATATACATAAAAATATCAATAAAATTTAAATGCTCCCGCTGATATGTATGCAAATTCCAATATACTACATATGTAAATCCCTAATTAAATGGTAAAATATTCATAAATTGACGCAAAAATTAAATATGCAAATCAAATCAAAACACAGTTCATGTGCCGTTCACATTATTCCCCTCCTAAGGAAATGCAACCGTTAATCGCTTAATCGTTGCATTTTCTCAGAAGAGGTGCCAATACACTTTCCGTAAATAACATACGTATTCCGTATATGCAATACTTTAAACAAAATTTCCCTAATTACATGAATATATCCTAACACTAATAACATATAAAAATAATCACTAACATGTCATAATCACATCATAAATTGTCATTTTATACGAAATTATCTCTCTGCATTATATAATAGTATTTCTCTGCATTGTTACCACTCAGCGCAACAACTCTCTTGTCTGCCAGAGGTTACGAGGTGCGTCTGTGAGTGTAACCATCTTCAGCTTTCCTTCCTGCATGACGTGCTGTGTTTTCATCCTTCTTCTCCTACGTCATCAGGTCAGCTGGGTCCTGAGGAGGCGTGTCTTCACGCGGTACGTATTTCTTCAGGTGAAACACGTTTCTCTTCATTATCACTTCTCTCGTCTCAGGATCTTTCTTTATCTTGTGGCAATGCTATCTCGAATACTGCGTACTGAACTTTACTCATAACCGACGAAAATGCGTTATTTATATTCATACGTGAGAGACTACTGTGACTTACTTTCACAATGTACCTTATTGACACTTTCTTTACTCATCAACCATGATGGTTGAGAGGCACACACACAAGCGAAGCACACCACGGCTTCAAGCTCTTAAACGATTTCTTCATTTTTTCTACGTTATACTACCGTGCAGGAAACTTAATTATTACTGGCTAATTTCTTCTATTAAAATTGCGCAATGATCCATTCTTCTTTTGCACTCAACAAGCGGACTCTTAAACGAAGTGGTATTCTTCTCTATCAATCCCCACGTCATCCATCGACTAATAGCATTAGTGACCGCAGTTCTGTGTTGAAGAGGGTAAGGATACATCCTGGTCTTCATGGGCCGGTCATCGGTCACTTCAATGGAATGGTAGTAGTCCCTGACTGTACCGGGCTTCTCATCAAATATGGATTGATGTTTGTAGAGCACGTCGTACAACTTTTGTTTTTCATCCCCACACAAATCCGTATACTTTTCGACCTGATCTCTGATATCGTCGGGTGTAGCCTGGGTTCGAACCTTCGCCCATTCCTGTGGCGAGTAAACAACATTCGCAAGTTCGGCTGCAGTTGGGAATTTCCCATCATCCAACTGGCTGCGCAGGGTAGCCAACTCTTGCTGGTGGCCTCCACCTGCTGACGCTCGCTCGAACTGCTGCGTAGTCAGCGGTCCTCTCCTTGACACGCACATACTACTAACTGTGGGATTCTCAAAATCAACCACATCCTCTTCGAACTCCCAGGATAATTTTCTTATGAATAGGTCTTCTTCCTCTACCTCTATGTCTCGAAAAGAAACTTCTATGTGGTGGGGGTGATTAAGCAAAAGCACGTTTTTCTCATAATCTAAAATCGCTCTACTCTCTACAAAGAACTGTGAACCCAAAATGAGTTCACGGTTGAGCCCTTTCATTATTATTGCTGAAGTATAGAACTCCTTACCCGCAATAATAAGTTCTAATAGTACTTGGCCGATGATCGACGCCACGGAGCGACCGAACGCTGAACTGACTCGAATGTTCGATGACTTGATGAACGCTGGTGGGGGGTCTCGCTGACGTATAACTTCCCAACATTGGAGCGAAATAGCCGATATGCTAGCTCCACTATCCAATAAAGCCAGAATTTTACTATTGAATAAACCTACTTCTACCTCGGGAAGTGTCACCAAATTGTCAGTGGGTAGTTTTTCGGTTGAACTTTCTAAAAGGTCTCTAAAAATCGCATTCGTCTCGTCAAACAATTTCCTGTTTATTTTAATTTTGTCCCCATTTCTCTGTAACAACATAATTTCAGTATGACGAATGTCGTTGTTTCCTGCACGATCGAAATGTGTGGTGCTAATTATGCGTCTACAAGCATCGCAGTCCCCATTCTCAAGTGTCTCTATATTCTTTACATGTGTCTCACTACTATTTTCTTTTTCTTCTTCTAAATCATTGTTATACTCTATAACACTATTACGCACATTCCCAGAAATAAATTTCGCCGGTTGAACCTGAATATCCAGTACGCAAGTATTCAAGTCACCGCTCTGAGAACATGCGGACAGTTCTCAGTGGCGTTGACTAGTTCCTGGGCTGTTCGCTCGCGAGTTGCCTCGAGACGAGACTTGTCTCGCGGATTGTGCAGTTCTTTCGTCATGAACTCGGAGCTGATTAACCCCCGCCGCATAGTCATTGTTGTGATTGTTATCGCGTGGCTGCGTGTTACCACGACCCCTATTCCTGCCACGTCTTTGCCCCCGATTATTCTGATTTCCCGTTCGAGAATCTCCAGTGTCATGAGACTGACCATTGGAGTTCCTCGAACGCCAATTGCCATTATTATTATTATTCCTATTTCCATTGCCTCTTCTTGTACCCCTATTGTGATAAGGCCCATTGTCCCTGTGGAACCTTCTGTATCGAGTGGGGTTACTCGGCCTACTGTTTCGTGGGGGGGGAAGATCTCCCTGTTTCTTCTTCGTCTTCTTCTACGGTGAGTGCATTTATTCCCCTCCTATTATTGTTACTTGGTGGCTGATAAGTGGATTGCAGCTCACCAACAATACTTAATAACTCATCTATAGTGCGAGGTTTCGATGAAACGATGCATCTATAGATAGAGAAAGGCAATTGTCTTGGCAGAACTCTCAAAAGTACCTGGGGAGGCAAAGGGGGGTCGAGAATACTGTTGGTGTGTAGCAACTCCAACAAGTATTCAGTCGGTTTCCTGTTGCCCCGTGTCTCGAAACGTGACGTCAGAATGGAGGTGCGGAGATTAGCGAGTTTTTCCTCACTCAGATAAGCGTCTTTGAAATGTTTAACGAGATCCTGATACGTGTTGCATTTCTTCAGAGTGACTTGCACCCACTGACGTGAGATGCCGCGAAAGCAGTGGGAAAAAAATGCCAGCCGTCTCTCCTCTGGCACACCCGTTAGATCGAAATAATTCTCCAACTCCACAAGAAAGTTGTGGGCCTGGACCTCCGATTCGCATCCCGTAAAAACAGGAAGAGACAGATCTCTGTGTAGTAGCCCTAATGCCGATGCTACTTGGCATGTAGCCACACTACCATTACTACTACTGGTGTTGTTGATGTTTTGAAGGGGAGGGGCAGCCTGCTCATCTGAGTTCTCACGCCTGGGAAGCTCAGGGAACTGTCTCGCATGGCTCGGTCCAGCGACCGGCGTGTCAACTCCCTCATGCGAGACAGAGGCTGTGTTTTGACAGCTGGAACCGTTTTCTCTCACCGACTCCTTTAACAGTTCCAGCTGTTCCTCCCATCTTAGTTCTGCTCTACGTAGTTTTGATTGCAGATGACCCACTGAACTATCCACGGTGGCCTTCACACGATCTATTTCACTAGAAACGGCGGCTACATTTTCCCCCACTCTCCATGTCACCACGTAAATGGCTGACATCGCGAGAGACCTGAGCGAGATCCGAACCAAGGACCTCAGAAATCTCGCCTATCTTATTCTCAGTATGTACCTCCAATTCACTGATCCTATTTTCTGTTGCCTCAACTGATGTCTTTAATTCTTGGCAGGATGCTGCGATCTTAGATTCCAGAGCTTCCGCTGAGGAATCAATCCTGGCCTCTAGCTCTGTCACATTCTGAAGCATTTCATGCCGGAAACTGGCAGTGATCTGCTTCTCGACAGCCTCTAACCTATCTAGCATCGCTCTACTAGAGTTCTCCTGCCTACTCGCTAACTCCGCTAACGTTCTCTCATTTGTTTTTTCCTGATTTTCTAATTTGTTCGAAATTTCCAAAAGTGACTTTTCGTGTTTACTTGATAATTCTAACAGCGACTTCTCCTGCTTCCCTGAAATCTCTGAAATTTCTAATAACGTTCTTTCTTGCTTCTTTTCTTGGGTTTCTAACTTCTTTTCTTGTTTTTCTAGCTTATTCGAAATTTCGGTTAACGACTTCTCTTGTTTCTTTTCCTGTGATTCTAATTTGCCTGATATTTCCTTAAAAATGCTAAACAGTGACGCGAGACACGGGTCAGTGACAGATGTGACTTGCGCTGAGGTGCTAGGAACCGGTTCCCTAACCTGCTCCGATTCATTCGCCCTTTCATTACTAACGGTGCCTTCTCCAGGCGGAACTACTTCCTGGAGAGAGGTGTTTACATCGCCAATAGAATCGCTCACGGTGTCCTGAGACTCCGATGGAAACTCCATGACTTGCGCAAATTGTTCGTCAATTACACTATCGCCTGCAGAGCCTCCATTGCCTTCGCTTGCCTACGCGTTACTACCATAAATGTGATTATGAGTTCTAAATAAACAAATATGTGCTCTAATATGCCTAACTGATTTCTCTAAATAGTATTCCCCTCCAAAAGGTTTAAAATTTTGAACACACTTCAAATAAATATGCATATAATAAAAAAAAATAACACACACATAAATGGTAAACTTTCTGGATGGCAGCGCGACAACCTGAAAGAAAAAACATGTACTGATACCCGCGTCTGGCTTGCACTAACAATCGCGAACACGTTGGGTAACTTTCATTTCTTGTGGCATCATATTTTACTGAACAGACAAAATAAAAAAAACAAGACTTTAATTTAATTCTCTTGCCACAACATTTACTACTGAAAACAAAATTTTGCAAAGGACATTTTAAAAAAAACTTGCATTCAGGATGGTGTGTGTGCCGAGCCCCACGCGCACGGCAGCCAAGTTCTTTGTGAACGGGAGGAAGGATGGTTGCATGTGATGAATAAATTAAACAAAATAATTAATATGCTAAAATGGGAATGTGGGAGGAGACTTCACATGCACACAGAAAATTACTCTAAACTAATGCAACCTCCACGCACAAAGTTAATTTGATGAATTTAGCTTAGTCGGTAGAGTCTTAAGTTACAAGAAATTAAAATTTTGAAAAGGTAAACAAGGTTCTCTTTAGCATGACACTCTAATTTTCAAGAAACCCGTGGTTTTAACACCCATCCTGAATGTGAAAGATACCCAAACATGAAACATGCTCTTCGTATTCACGACGCCTTCATAAACCCAGCATCTGGCCTGAAAAGGAAACAAATAGACAAAAAGGGTAACACATACCTTACGGCCTCACTGAAGAAAGAAAAGAGTTTCCCAGATTCCGGTGATAATCCATTTAATGCACTGATCCAAACTGCATAATGCACAGAGTATGCTATTATATACAAAAATCACTCGCGCGCAGTCTCACACTTGAGACACGAGAAAAAGAAAGAAAAAAAATTTTTCTTTTTAAATTTTAAATCAACCTTTCGAGATCTCTTTTTAAATGTTTGTGCACATTTTAGTATTTTCACGGATCTCTTCTTTCTTGCAGTGTCTCTGCATCGAATCACTCCCTATCCTTCACTGTGGAGTTTCTTCCGTTGTTGTCCCCCAAGGTTTCTTGCATTGGTCCTTCTCCTTCGGTCTCTGGATTGCTGCTAGCCTGTTCTGGTGAATTTCCCACAAACGTCTGGGTTATGCTACTTTAGTGGCGGTTCTGCGGGTCGTCCTCTGTGACATCGTATTAGCTAATGTTATATGCGTAATGAAAACTCGCACTAATTTGCCATTATAAGACGCACTGTACAAGGCTAATAGCTAAGTCTCTTGTACTAGAACTATTTAACTGAATTGAATGGCATTTTTCTATTGGTCGTTGCCTAAAGTGACTGGCGTAATGTTTGTCCTGACCAATAAGATAACGAAAATATAATAATCACTGCACCAGAGATTAGCATTTCATACGGCGCTCGACGTATGTTTACTAACTTTTTACGGGCGAAGCACTTCACACAAACTGCAGAAGCAATGTCTCTTCACTCCCGACACAGCCGTACATGTCTTGCCTAATGCAATGTTAAATCGCTGACATTCTGAAAACCGCACCGTTTATGTTGAAAGTCCTTCCAACACTCTCATTCCACTGTTTATGGAGTTTGGAGAAACTGAGTTTTTATATGCGGAAACTAAACTCTTTCGGTCATTTTATAAAATTTCAAGATTGTCACACACACAATGTGTATATATTTATATGTCAAACTAAAACACAAACTTTCACGCGACCGAAACTTCCGTGTCGAAGATTTTAAATCAACTGTCGTTTCAATAAACGAAAACTAAACTTCTGCGACTGACATTGTCGCTTTCAATGTTTAAGAATAACTGCCTTTTACAACTCAAACTAAGAATTGACGACCGAAGTTGTTTATTCCATGATTCAAGAAAGACTGTCACTCTGGTTGTGTCCCGTATTGTTTTATTCACCTTGCGGTTCATTGTTCGCTCCAAGTTTGTATTGGGCCAAACCACTTTTACCCGCTTCACCCAAAATAGGAGAGGGAGGAACATCACTCACCTGTAGGTTTCCGTTGACCCACTTTCTATCGATATACAACAATTTTGCATGTTTTCTTGCACTTTCTATTTCACTCCGACTACATTATTCACGGACACTATATGTGTTTAATAGCTTATTGATCAAGCATTCCTATGTTATATAAGACATTCTACCACTGTGCCGCACTAATTAGTATTATTTAAATAAACAACAAGCTTATCACAAATTGGTCACTCCACAGATTCACGTACTCGTCCTGACAAGTGGAGTCATCTAGTGGCGACACACGTAACCTTTTGACCAAGTGACATTGAAAATTTCCTATCACTGGAATTGATGTATTAAATGATTTTACTGGTTATATGAATTTCTCATGTGATAACACAATTTAAATATATTACACAAATGCTATTATACATAAAATAGTCCCTACCAGGGCTGTCATGGATTGACACATCAAAACCAGTATGATAATACTATTTGAGAGTTCTCTTCTCTCTCAATCAGCCGTGAATTTCGTCGAGGTTTAAAAAAAACAAACAAACTGAGGTTTGTGTTAGTCTTTTGCATACTTCTCACAACCATCAGCTAGGTCCATAACTGCCATTAGTACAAGCCATTAGTATAAATCAAATTATATATCGATCTACATATATCTAACTACTACGGGAACACCCAGAAAGTTTATTTACATAACATAAAACATACTATTCTAACAAATCATGTACCAGCGGAGCAGACGAAAATGATCTTTTAACAGAGACATCTAGCGGATGTCACTGTACTATTACAAACAGTGGTTGAGGACGACTACAACCAAAACTATAATGAACTCGTCCAAAAGTTTGAATTTGTCAACTTCCTCCTCTCTGACGGTAGTCCGTTGACCAAGGGACGCTTCCAGTGACTAACATGCTAAAAGTAGGCGTGTCTTGAAAAACTAACACCTCTTTGTATCCTGAATTCTCACATAGATACGCTAAAAATTTTATTACTTTGAAAGCATTGTGTTTTCGGACACAGTGTCTCGGTAGTGATAGTGTATGCTCCTACCTACAACTACACTAGAATTTGAGACTACCTTTGCATATATGTGAATAATGAAGCTCATAGGGATTCTACTCAAATAAGGATAGCTACATTGCTTTCTCTATATCTTCCCACGCCGTGGTAGACCAAGGCTACGTTGGGAACACAAGCTTTCTTTAAGTTTTTTTTCTCTGTGAGGCCTTCTCTGCCTTTCTGCAAGCAAAATAACGTATCTAAACTTTAGCATGTTCTATCTTCTCTAAATTAACTATTAAATAATATTGAATTATCCTTGCTCCAATATGACGTCCCGTCATGTTGTCACTCAATGCTCATTTACATAATCAAAATAAACACTATATATACATAAAAATATCAATAAAATTTAAATGCTCCCGCTGATATGTATGCAAATTCCAATATACTACATATGTAAATCCCTAATTAAATGGTAAAATATTCATAAATTGACGCAAAAATTAAATATGCAAATCAAATCAAAACACAGTTCATGTGCCGTTCACAGTATCAATTAACACTTTCGGTTCCAATATTGTTCTTGATGCAACAAAAACAGGAAGTGATAGCAAGTAGTGTCTTTTTGATATGAATTCCTCCTTTAAGGATGAGGTACTAGATCTATCTTTCGTTTTGTCCTTCTATTGTAACTAGCGGTTATATCTAAATGTAGTACTTCAAGTTTGAATATTGAATTCAAATAGCTTGGAAATCCACCGTAATTTCACACTATGAAACTAAACTCACTTGTTTTCAAACGGATTCAGCATCTCAAGAATAGGTTCCATCTCCACATTTATCCCTCTATTTCAAAAGAAGTGATTGAAATCAATCACTTCTGCTTCCACTCTTCATCTTACAAAAATGTTAAAATTGGTGCTCCCACGAGATGAGAAATTTCTGATCTCGTCTCCAAAACGATTCCAGACAAGAAGTACATTTTCAAAATCGAGATGAGGCGAGAAACATGATAATTCTCATCTCGCTTTCGATACGAGACCAAAAAATTCAATTATCTTGTGGAGCTAACTAGTTTACACAAGTCTTAGACCCTAAAAACACTGTTTTAACCCACAAATCCCCAGTGTATCACAGGTTTCACATTGATTTTCTGTTGACTTTATAAAGTTAGTTTCAAACGTTTTACACAAATACCCATTGTATATTATAAGCCACACATAAACCTTTGTAGCAAGCTTGGTTTCGTTCCTTTTCTTCAGGTTTTAGCAATTTTATTCAACTTTTCTTGTCAGTAGCTGCATGTGGCTCATGGAGTTCTGGAGCGCCTTTCAGCTTCCGGATATATTTTATTTATTCCTATGATAAGTAAGTGTTTAACTCCCTAATAATTTATTTTTCCTGTATCTTAAAGGGTCAATAATTACTCTGGTAGAATAGTAATTGTTCATGTACTAAATTAAAGTTGTAAACTACGTCTGTTCCTCGCTGAGTCACAGGTTTCCAATTCATTCAAAAACACTTTTTTGGACATTTCTGTTATCTAAGACCCTCATTTAGTGAACCATGAAAGTTTTGTTGGAAAATTCTTACTTGAACAATGTTTAGGGTTTTTGTGGCTTAATCTCAATTGATTCATACTTATAAAACATATAAATTGCTAAACTTATTGTAGGAAGATAATGAACAACATTTATTAGCATTTAGATACAATACACACCAATAATAAATATGGTTCAAATGTTGTTACATCAAGTTCTTTGTGCACCTCATGACGCGGAAGATTACTGATAACTTCTAGATAAATATAGGATAAAATCAGAGCATAAATTTTGTACATAAATTTACCAAACGGGACGAGACGAGACGGGACGATAAAGAATTATTGGAGAATCGAGACGAGAGGAAAAATATACAAAAAATGAAATAACGAGAAGAGAAAAGTTTATTTTTGGATTTGTCTCGTTTTTTACACAACACTAGTTACAATAAAGTGATAAAAACTTTTAACATCGCTTCCTGCGTCCTTGTAACTCTACTGAAAACGCAAGCCATTAAAATCCACTCCAACCTTCGATTTCAATATTGAACTCCAAAAGACAAACATAGTAATACTGTACTCAGATTTTTTACTTATAAATTTACCTACGCAACAATAGGTTCAACCTCGATTTTTATTGAAATCGGAAGTAGTAGAAATACAATACCACTTTCGGTTTTAAAATTGACCACATGCAGGACAAATAGTAATAGAAACATAAAATATACTTCTTCTTTATTTAATTATTGTCCCCTCACTTGCTTCAGTTTCAGTTATAATTCTTCAATTATGGAACATGTCCTTCCAGGTTCAAAATTAGAGATGGGCATGAATCGAGACATATATCGAATCTCAACTCGACTCGACTCGAATTCGAGTCGAGACACACATTGTAAAATTCGAGACAAACGTATTTCTCGACTTCAATTTTGGAGTCGAGACACGAGTCGAGTTGAGACTGCAGCTGAAAATCTCGACTCGACTCGAATGTCTCGAAATTTTTTCTATAATTTTTAATTTTATTTTGCAGAAAGTATTCACTCAGAAACAGCCTTGAAATCAATTCCAGCATTTATTACTTTAGAAAGGTACAGAACGCATAAACTTAATGTGCCAAAGATGGACATACTGACAATTACGTAGGTAGTCATAATGTTCTGGCTGATGTGTGCGTATATTTGAACTCGTATATTTTTCTCTATTCGAATTTCGAGACGTCTCGTCTGGGATTCAAGTCGAGTCGAGTCGAGACAGAAACATATTTTAGACTTGAGACATGAGTCGAGACATTTTCACGAGACGAGTCGAGACAGCCTTAAATCTAGACTCGATTCGACTCGTGCGCATCCCAGTTCAAAATTCCTTTTTGATAAGGCAGAAACTGTTAGACCTAACGAGGAGCTGATTTTGTAAATATGTTTTATAGATTCAACGTCGGAAGAGGATGTCCTGTCCTTCACTTATCCATCCCATCTATTAAAAGCGATGAGTTCTGATTAGAATACAGTAGCTTATTGTCTACAAGTATACAGTAGCTTCAAAATGTATTTTAAAACTCCAAATACTACTTGCGTACGTATCTCACTTCCAAGAATAATCCATTTTCGTTCATACGTGGAGATACGCCAAGCAAATCTGAATATTCTTACATCAATTTGATATTCAGTCCAAGCTTTTTTTTTTTTTTTTTTTTTTTAACTTACTTTAAGCTAAAGTAAGGCAACTTGTTACCTGCGTTTGCGCTCCTTTTCAAGACAGATAAATGCAAAAGTTTTAAACAAAAGTATACACTCTTGTTCAGAAAACGTTTCAAAAGGAAAGATTAATACTCAAATGCATGACATAGGTATATTTAATGTATACATATTGCATCTATTACATTGTGTTTTTTAATTATTACTATTTTTTATGTACCGATATATATAAACAAAAGTAATATCTAACAGCATTTATTGAATACTGCTAATGGTGACATGATTACTGCTAAATTGTAAATAGTTTTGTTATATGAATAACATTAGGAGTCATTCTACCATATATCCGACCATGTAAAAATCTATTCTAATAACGTGAAATAGCAATAAATACATTTCGCATATGTTAAACGTCTTTTACGCACACCAATATAAACAACCCTTTGTGTAGGTCCTAGTACAATAGTACAACTACTCCGCCACTCTTTCTTCTACATGCTACATCTCCATTTGTCAATAAAGCCTCTCCCCCTAGTACTATGAAACTCTTTTCTTGCACAATGAAATGGAACAAGATGATGTAATTGACGCTACTTTACAAGAATGTAAACCAAAAAGGTCAGTAGAAAACAAGTTATAAAATTTACTTTCTGAGGCTCGTTTTGGCGCCTCCCTGACTGTGGTGCCTGCCTGGGTTGCCCGGCCCATGGTCCGCCCATGTTCGCAACCCACATTAATCCAGATTTGTTTGACTTAATTAAGACTTTGGGTAAGAGTACATAACTTACGAAAGAGAGATAGGTGGCCAAGTTTTTAAGACTATATTGTACACGTTGTGTTCTACATTAACATAAGATAATTGATTAGTACCCAGATTGTTAGTAGACGATGCACTCCAAGCGAAATCAGTCAATTTTGAAAAATGTTATAGTTTCACTGTCTTTGATTTTGCTCGTGTTTTGATATGTTATGAGGTATCAAGAGAGGTGTTGAAATACAAAGTGACAGATGCTGATGGTTTATCTAGGGATGCGCACGAGACAAGATTTATGGCTGTCTCGAGCATAGGTGTTTAAACTCGCGAGCCCGACGCTCGTGAGCTCGGCACTCACACTCAACCGGGCTCGGGCTCAATAATTGAGTGCAAGCCCGAGTGAGCCCGAGCCCCAATGAAATAAGTGAGCGCGAGCCCGAGTGAGCCCGAGCCCACTTGAGATTAGTGAGCGCGAGCCCGAGTGAGCGCGAGCTCAGTCAACAGAAGTGATCGCGAGCCCGAGTGATCGCGAGCCCAGTTGGGAGAAGTGAGCACGAGCGCGAGTGAGTGCGAGCTCAGTTGGGAGAAGTGATCGCGAGCGCGAGTGAGTGCGAGCCCAGTCGAGGAGACATGAGCGCGGGCCCGAGTGAGTGCGAGCCCAGATAAGATTAGTGAGTGCGAGCGCGAGTGAGCGCGAGCCCAGTTGGGAGAAGTGATCGCGAGCGCTAGTGATCGCGAGTCCAGTTGAGACTGGTGAGCGCGAGCGCGAGTGAGTGCGAGCCCGCGCTCACTTCACACTCACATGTACTAATTTGCTTTAGAGTCAAAAAAATAGGAAATTCATTCCATGTGCAGAATTGTAAAGGAAGAATTAAACAACTTTACAAAATGAAAAATCACATTCTTGAGGTCTGAGCTGTCATTTTATTGTCCAGAGGACTTCAAACACCTTTCGATAGAGAACCGACTTTTTCATGGCTATTATGAGAGGATGGTATTTGAGGCAGGTATTTGTTTTTGTGGTTTTAGTAACAACTTCCATGACCCAAGCTTTCTTCGTGTCACCACGTTTAGCCTAATCCTCGTTTCGCCTAACCAATTATCTGAAACTTTTATGACAGATAAATGATAAGATTTGTTCCAGCCATTTTAGGCGAAAAAAGGATCCTCGTTTGGCCTAATCCTCGTTACGCCTAAAATGGCGGACAACAAGAAAAAATCGTGGAGATTCAACTAGAGGGAAATTATATAAGAGAAAATTCCCTAGTATATAAAGAATTAAGAAATGCACAGTATATAGATTAATATTATATTAACTATTTTCGAGGAGTTAGGATTACCAAAACTCCTTTATGTATTTACTAGGACCATGGATATATACGAATATATATGAGTAGGCGAATAGCAAAACCGGTTAAATTCACATTTTAAAATTTGTGGCAAATCGAGAAAAACTCTTTAAACACGTCATAATTGTAAAATAACATTAGAAACTAGAGAACATTAAAAAATTAAGAATAATGTGTGTGTTGGTCTGTCGAAAGCTGTATAATCACACTAGTCTGTGAATTGCGTTATTGAAGAAAATAGTTTGTATTTAACAGGTTTTGCGTATGTAAATGGAAATAACAGCTTTTGCTTCTGGACGAGCGGCCATTCTTGTTGAGACTCAAGATACAAAACCTATCAAAAAGAAAGGGGGTCAGAGTCAGAAATCAGTATTATGCCTACTAAAATATTGGGGGGGGGGGAGAATGTATTATCAACTATACATTGCACAAAATTGGCACAAACGAATATGGATACATAAATGCTACATTAATTTTGTTCTAAATTGAAAACAATGGATCCAAATGTGCAAAAAATTGAATTATGTAAGCTCCTCTCCATCATCATCTACTAAATGGAAATCCATATCGTCGTCGTCCTCTGGTGCATCACCATTTTTTTCGGTTTTCTATTCCTCAAAAACCTCTTTGTAAAACGTGAGCTTTGAGCTGCTTTCAATCGTCAAACCCTTCGTAACTACAAGCGGAGTTAATTATACCTATCCGTATACATTTCTAAACTGAATGACTATATTTTGGAAGAGTTTGTAACCTTCTATGGACTTATCGTGAATATTAATTTGCCAATTATCTCAATATATGAATTTGAAATATAGCAAAAAAAAAAAAAAAAAAAAAAAAAGTGCAAATGTCGATTTGAGCAAAACAGTGGCAGAAAGAGAATCAGAAATGGTAAATAACTGGCAAAATTTTTTAACATGTTGTACCAGAAGCATGTTATAATTTTGAATGATAAGTGACACGAGACATTTTAAGAAAGAGGTTCTGCTGAAGCTGAAGAGACCGTTTAGAGAAGAACCTAATCCAACAATGTTCTGTTCAAAGTAAAGAGTTACCCTGAAATACAAAACAACGGCTTTTAACCATAGATAGTCCACTCACCTTGTCTTTTTGGCTACATTTCGTTTCCAGTTTTTCATGTGTCTTGTACGTTTTCTAGACAATTTTGGTGTTGTCTGATAACAAAATTATGATCATCACTGCTTAGAGTATCGTTTTCTTTCAATTTTGTGTGCATTTGTCTAGTAATTATTAAACAAAAGCAAATAAGCACAGGAAAGTTTCACGAACAGTTGGGTTAAGACGTATAGTGTCTCCATTTTCAGTCCAGGGTGCGCGGTGGCTCAGTAGTAGAGCGTTCATCTGGTTCGATCCCAGCTCGCGCCATGTGGACTTTGTGGTGGACAAACACCGTGCTCGTGGGTTTTCTCGGGGTTCTCCCGTTTCCTCCCACTTTCTTCATTCCACCATTTCATTCATTTCTCATCATCACCGTCTCCTTTAGCCTCACCGGCATAATCGTGGGACGTAAAACTAAAGATTTCATTTTCTTTTCTTTTTTTTTTCAATTTTCAGTCCAAAAATTAAAAAATAATGAAAGCACATACTTCAAATTCTGCCAAATAAAATTTCGAATGATTTATGAAAAGTTGCAATAAATATTCAGATTACTAAACTAATCCTATACAGTATGAAACCTCAAATTGTTTGAAATGGAATTAACCGGGTTTGATTCTGCTTTTCTCCTTAGGTTATTTGCAGGTTTGGGATTTAACAGTTTATGAAACTGAATATGGAAGATGTATTTAACTGGTTTTGCATCTGTATTTCTCAGTTCTTCACATAGGGAATATTTTTTTTTTCGAAAAATTTCCCTCCAGTTTTATCTCCACGATTTTTTTATAGTCCACCATTTTAGGCAAAACGAGGATTAGGCCAAACGAGGATTAGGCCAAACGAGTATCCTTATTTCGCCTAAAATGGGGGACACAAAGCTTATCTTTTATCTGTCATAAAAGTGTCAGATAATTGGTTAGGCGAATCGAGGATTAGGCCAAACGATGCAAGATCAGCTTTCTTTGTGTGTGTGTGTGTGTGTGTGTGCGAGATCATAGAATAAGGAAACTACTTGACCTTCCGAAGTAGGAAATTTATTTACTAACAACTAATGAAGCTGTGCGTTCATAGAAAAGTCGAGCGAAATAATTATGTATTATTTAATTATAGTTTCTTTAAATCCCAATAAACAAGAGTAGCTCTTAGGAATGTTGATAACTTGCATCATAATGGTTATTCAGCCCATTAATTTATATGAGGAAACAAAGAATTTTAGCCAGTTAACTTTACTGACTACTTCTTCTTGAGATCTTTAAATGTATTCTATGCGAAATTTAACCACTGTATTATGTAATTTTAATATATATAAATAAAAACTAAAACAATATTACATTGAATATTTTTAAAGCAAGGAGCCCTTAAATAGGCCAGAAGAAGAAATTAGTAAAATTGAATGAGTAAAATCTCGTCTATTTAAAAGAAAAATACTTCCTCATATAAGTCAAAGGGCTATTAAAAAAAAGAAAGATAACAATTCAACATCTTCCAAAAAAAATAATAAATAAATAAATAAATAACACACACACACACCTCCTTTCATTATAGTCTTTTTTCGAAAGCTACCCTGAAACGATGGCGTGTCATTTGTTGCAACCAGAGTTAAAAGTGAAGGAAAACACGGGGGACGTCATCTCCAACTTCCAAAAATATCTATGGCGGCCCTCCACTGGCCGGTAGCCAGCCCAAAATTGTAGGGGGGGGGCCCTATCCAACTATATTATAGTTCATCACTATATTATAGTTCATTTGCAAGCCTACCGTGAACATTTTAGAGGAGGCCCGCAAAAATTTAGGGGGGGGCCGGCTCCCCCTAGACCCCCTGGATACGGGCCTACCTCCACTTCCTAAAAAATATAGTGGACAAAGATAGGCACAAGGGATGACATGACGTCATGCGTTCCCCAACCTTTTCAGATCAATTTTTACCCCTGGTTACAATTCGATTTTGATGATATTTGACAATATTTTCATTGCGGATTTATCAAATCTTATTACCGTGAGAGAGTGTTAGAAATGGTGGGTGGGGAAAGAACACTTTTAGATATTATTAGGAAGAGGAAGAGAAACTGGTTGGGACATTGCCTAAGAAGAGATTGTATCATGAGGGACGTCCTAGAGGGTATGGTGGCGGGAAAGAAAGGGAGGGGGCGAAGGAGACTACAGTTAATGGATGATATAAAAACACAAAGATCATACGCGAAGACGAAGAAGATAGCGGAGGACCGTGGAGCATGGAAGCTTCTCAGCTGCGGCAAGTGACCTGCCAATAAAGGCAGAATACCTATGATGATGATGATGATGATTACCGTGAAGATTAGCACATACCTGACGAAATATCTAAGGGTTGCCAGGCACTTATTCATATTGATTCACTGTGAATAAGTGGTAAGTATTCTCATCTTCCAGACGAGCGAGATCTCATATAACCTCACTGATGAAAAAGAATATTAAGCTCCAAACAAACAAACACAAAACATTCTAAATTTCACGAAAGCTTCGTAAATTGACATAATTATATTTCCTCTTTTAACGCAGTTCTTAATATTACCTTATTTTATATAAGTTCTATTTTTCCGTTATGTTACGCCATTAAAGAACCGGCTTTTAATATACATAAGGAAATGTACAGATGAATTGAAAACTAGAACCACAATATGCTTACCATTTTCGAAAGTATTACACATAACTTCTTGACTCAAACTGATGTTATGACGTAAATTTCATTCATAAACATCTTTATTGAGCTTTTATTAACTTCTAATTTTCTTTGGTGTTGTTTTAACAAAATACAGGCTATAATCAACGCATACTTTCAAATTTTCAGTTTTAATACTCTTAAACTTGGCCTAAATTAAGAAATATTCATATTTAATGTATTTTAGCAGGACAATATGATTTCAAATACATAATTAAAAGTAGTGGTTGCTCCTGAGGGAAGTCACAAAGTTAAAAGAAATAAAGTTTTCTTGCTTCAAAGTAAGGGGTAAAAGTAATCTAATGGACTTAAGAAGATGCAGGCCCGAATGGGAACACTATTGTGGGACTCCCGGTTCCAGAAAAACAAGTAAAGAAATCGTATTAAGACTATATCATCCTGGTATTCATTGAGGTGTCATATCACTTACTAGGCATATTTTTTCATCGGAAGTTGGAAACGTAAAGAAATAAAGAAACTACTGCAGAATTAACTTTAGAAAATATTGCTTTTAATACAAACTATTTACTCCCTCAAATTCTAGATAGAGGCCAACAGGCTATACGCTCCCTTGTTTATATGTTCATGGATGTACATGTATTACAATATGTTATTGTGAGTATTTCACAAGCCAAGAGTAACAGAGCCATCCAACAGTCTGATGATCACTTGGCCGAGGAACCCGCGAGCAGAATGTATTAATTGCATGTATTACTTGCAGTATTTAGTCATAGGAGCCACACTGGTTTCCACAGGGGAACATTATGCTGCTAAGACGGCACTGAATAGTAGATTACACTCTAGCGCGGGACCCGACTGGGAACAATCGGTCCAATCCGCTGAAGTCCGGCCCTGATTGTTGTATACGACAATTAATATAGTAGGGAAGTTTTCTTCTTTTAGTTTGAAGCAACAAAAAGTCTTTTAATTTTTATCCGTGTTACTTCTCTTACAAGCCCCCTCCGATTAAAAGTACATTTTAAAAAAATTAGAAAATATTTTTCTACTTTTCCTTCTCTCTATATATAAAAGTTACTGCTCTGGAGGTATACACTACCAAAATTTCTCAAAAATCTCTAATTTTTAATGCTTTGATTAGCACATCCCTGTAGGATAGGCCGGAACTCCTGCAAGTATTACTGGAGCCTATGAGACCATTGACATTGCAATACCCTCTGAAGTACTATTATTTCGTTGTGTTACATTCAAACCGATATAAAGGGATCAGATAAAGTTCCCTTTTACCTTTTGGTTTGCTTTTAGCTTCCGCAGAGGTAGCTGTTTTATTATAAAATGGTTCTAACAAACACTTAGAGCCACTGATATCAGATCCTGTTACTTCCTTTACCAAACGTTTAGCAGATTTTCGGGAAACGTTTAGCTCTTGTTATTATAAGTTCTGTAATTTCACGAATGTTGAATACCTGTAATGTCTCCCTAAATTTCTACTTCTAATTTTACTTCTAAAGCTGTATTCTAACAAAAATATAAATAAATAAAAAATTAAAACCTAAGAATCTGTGTGTTAAAAACAAGAGATATCTATGCGTAATGTGGGTGTTGGACATAAGCTCACCGGCAAAAAACTCACCGGACATAAGCTCACCGACAGTCTTATATTACAGGGATGGACAAAATCTTACCGATAGCAAATATAAGCTTCCTTGAAGGACTTGTAATAAAATTCACCGAATATTGAAATTCAGGTGTTAGTTACTTCCTAAGCAGAAAATGGAGCTACTATCTTATATGACTTATCTATCAGGTATAAAAAAAAATAATAAGGACGTTGCGGAGTTGCGTTGTATTAAACGTGGGCAGACCTTGAGGAACTTGTAATAAAATGCCCTGGGTATTAAAATCTAGCTTTAGGCCAAATAACTCGGTAGAAAGTAGAGCTACTAATGTCATATAGCAGTTATCAGATATCAGAATAAAATAGGGATGTTGCAAGTTTAATGTGTGGAACATGGGCGACAGTAAGTCTAATTTTGGCCCTGGAAATTTTCGAACCAAATTTTTCTTATAAGCCTGACAATTCATCAACTACATTCAAATAATTTCATGATAAGGCATGAGTACTTACATAATAGAATTTGGACTGGTGATTTTTTTTTTTATTTTACGAAATCATCATACTCAGATATATTTAGGCTTTGCTTCTTAGTGCTGCCGTCGTGCTTGCAGACAAACACTCAAACAAGTTTCTTTCTTATTTACTAACACTAAGCTTTTTTTTGTTGTTGTTGTTGTTCATAAGTTGTTTTGATCTTAGTAAATAAGAAAGAGATTCATTTAATGAGTGTTGGTCTGCAAGTGTGATGACAGCCTTAAGACTTGAACTCTGCAACACTCTTAATATTTTATTCTGATGTCTGATAACTCCTATATGACGTTAGTCATATAGCCTATTTTCTATTGAGAAACTAGGCCTACTAGTAGTCAAAGCCCAGATTTAAATATCAGGAGCATTTTATTTCAAGTTCCTCAAAGTCCGTGCACGTTTAATATATTAAACCCTGCATCTTTATTATTTTATTTTTATACCTGACAACTGATATATAGCATTAAGCTCTATTTTCTACTGAATTAGGCCTACTGCTAGTCAAAGTCTAGATTTTAATATCTCTTTATACCCATCATATACCCGTGAGCCCAATTGAGGCAAGTGAGCGTGAGCCCGGGTGAGCGCAAACCTATTGGAGAGAAGTGAGCGCGAGCCCGAGTGAGTGCGAGCCCAGTTGGGAGAAGTGATCGCGAGCGCTAGTGATCGCAAGTCCAGTTGAGACAAGTGAGCGCGAGCCCGGGTGAGTGCAAGCCCAGTGGACAGAAGTGAGCGCGAGCCCCAGTGAGTGCGAGCCCAGTTGGGAGAAGTGAGCGCGAGCGCGAGTGAGTGCGAGCCCAGCTGGGAGAAGTGATCGCGAGCGCGAGTGAGTGCGAGCCCAGTTGGGAGAAGTGATCGCGAGCGCGAGTGAGTGCGAGCCCAGTCGAGAGAAATGAGCGCGAGCCCGAGTGAGTGCGAGCCCAGATAAGATTAGTGAGTGCGAGCGCGAGTGAGCGCGAGCCCAATTGGGAGAAGTGATCGCGAGTCCAGCTGAGACTGGTGAGCGCGAGCGCGAGTGAGTGCGAGCCCAGTCCAGAGAGATGAGCGCGAGCCCGAGTGAGTGCGAGCTCAGTTGAGAGAAGTGAGCGCGTGCGCGAGTGAGCGGGAGCCCAGCTGAGACAGGTGAGCGCGAGCCCGAGCGAGCCCAGTGGAAAATGGCCACCTTTGGTCTCGAGGGAGAATGTGCTGTAAAAGTGATGTCTCGACTCGAAAAATATATTTTTCTATTGGAAGAGCCGTGTCTCGACTCGAATTTTGTCAGGAATATCCTGTCTCGACTCGTCTCGTGCGCATCCCTAGGTTTATCTTTTCCAAGCTACAGGACACTGAACACGTAAAAAATGCTCCAAATATGCATATATTAAAATACTTGTAGTTATAGTTATATATGCGGCAGGTTATTTTCCCAGATACGGAACAATTTTCCTTCAGGCCCTTTTCCAATATGGCCGATATTGACAACATTGAGTTACAAAACATTCATACATAGGAAGGGCAACATACCACCAGCTTAAATATACACCGATGTTCTGAGGAAGGTTTAAGGTTGTCAGTCACAAAATAAAGGTTAGTGGTTATTTCCCCTTCTACTCCAAAAAGATGACCAAACTTGGGCCACTTTTGCGTTAATGACCTTTATCTTTGACCCGCCATTGTGATCGCAACATTGGTGATATTGGTTTCTTATTTTTTTTTTGTGTATTCCCCTGTATTAGTATGTGTACTGCGACAAAGTTTCATATTCCTCATGTTCACCAAACTGTAACTAAAAGTATTATAATATATGCATATTTGGAGCATTTTCTACGTGTTCAGTGCCCTGTAGCTTGGAAACAGTGAATCATCAGCATCTGTCACTTTGTATTTCAACACCTCTCTTGATACCTCATAACATACCAGAATATGAGCAAAATCGAAGATGATGCAGCTACACCCATGTGTTAATTTCGCTTGGAATGCACCAGATATAATGATATAAAACCACATAACCACGAAAATTTGTGTTGCCTACTTTATTTAAAGATGCAGAATTAAATTTGATGAATCTGTATTATAAATGACATTATCTGTAATACATTAATTATCATCTTGAGCCTATCGTTAAGGACTTAGAATATTAAGAAGGTTAATGATGGTTTTGTTTTCCAGCTTGAATCCTGGTTTGCAATTGTGTGAGAAGCAGCATGTGGTGACTCCAACGGCAGTGTGTGCGTGTGAAGCTGCCCTTCGAGCTGTAGACAGAAGTAATAAAATAAGTGAGACGCGGGGTTCAAGCCCGAGCCCAGAAGCTCCTTTGTCAGTAGATGAGGAAACAGATAAAGACCCTGTCACAAGACAAGAAGTAGAGGAGGACGATGAACCAGACGGAGGCAGCAGTAGCTAGAAACAAGTGAGATTTTGCATTCGATTATTTTCTCTGTAAAGAGAGCATGATTACCAAGGATCTTATAAAATAGAGGATCTGCCCATATGTATCTTCATCCTATTAAATAATGAAGTCAAAAAAACAACCGAGCATCGGCACGTCTGATTGGCTACTCTCGTTTCCGCCATCGTCTGATTGGTACTTTCGTTCCCGCCATGTATGTTGGCTCAAAACATTACGATCCTATTGGGTGGAGTGGGCAGAGTAGGGGTGGCGAAACTAAGACGTATGACTTCAACATTTTGTTGTAAGGGCAGATGTTCTATTTTATAAGATCGTTAATGATTACAGTTGTTTCTGTCAATGAAATAAAATGAAATTTCTACTTTAAGTTTCCACGATTATTCACGGAAGCTAAAGATGATGATCATAATGATAACGTAGCCACACACACACACACACGCACACAAAAAGAAAAACTCCAGGATGACCGTGTCAAATTTTTTATGAGTGAAAAATTTGAGCAATTTTGGATAGGCAGGATACACGTTTTTAGCCCATGAAACATAATTGGCATAGTCAATTGTCGTGGGGTTTTCAGATTTGGATTCTGTGTAACAAGATGCATTGAATCCACAGAACTTTTATTTGTGTGTGTGTGTGTGTATGTGTGTGTGTGTGTGTGGGGGGGTGTGTGTGTGTGTGTGTGGCTGTGAAATGAATTAAGTGGAAGAATGAAAAAAAGTAGGAGAAACGTGAGAATCCCGTGGAAACGCACACACACAGCGTTTGTGCACCACAAATACACATGGCACAAACTGGGATTGGAACCACAGACACCACGCATCCGATGTGAGCGCTCTATCATTGATTTACCGCGGCCCCATTGTTTTCTTGTCAAGTGAATATGTTGCCCATGCAGCCCCCTTCACTGAAAGTGACACTGTTATAATACAGAGCGTTTATTAGTTCTCTGCTTGTTGAAGGCTTCCGCCATGTTCTCCCAGTGACTTCTTTTACCTTTTTCTCATTGCCGTTCTCACTGCTCTAGCGGCTATTGCATCTCCATGAAGTACACGAGATCCTGAGTTTGACTCTCGGTGAGAGAGCATCGAACCCACTATAGTGCTCCAGACACAGGGGCGGATCCAGGACTGACTTCTGGGGGGGGGGCGGTGAGTTGTAATACTGCTACTTAGAGCTACTTTTAAGAGCGTCAAAAAATAAACTATATATTTTATTTATATATAAAATAAAAAAGTTTCTTCTCCTGGGGGGGGCGATCGCCCCGATTCCCCCTGGATCCGCCCCTGTCCAGACACCACTCTAAACTATATATTTTTCCATATTCCTCGATTATGATTGTTTCATAAACTTATGGTGAAGAGAAATCAAATGACCAATAAATGCAGATTAAAAACGCATTTCCTAATTTAAGAGAAAGATCATATCAAAGAATACTTGTTATTGAGGAAAATTGTAAATGGATAATGTAGTCATGAAATAACATGTAAAACCAAAACAATTATAAAATCAAAACAGAGTATTGAGAAAGCTAAAATAATTTATACGAGAAGTGATCGGAAAGTAATGTTACAAAGCCGGTGTCACAGGGATTTTTTACCCCTGGAAAGTTTTACCCCCTGGAAATCTATACCCCCTTGTCGGTTTCTGGTAATTTCAAAGGAAAAGTTAGAAATTACATTAAAAATTCATGTTATTGAATGTGATCTCTCAGTGTATGCACTCACTTTAGGCAAGATGGTTTTCAATCCGAAGATTTGATAGGGGAGTAAAAATTTCCTAGGAAATTATTACCCCCCTGTCGGTTATTGATTACTTCAAAGACAAACTCAAATGTTACATTATCAATTGATATCACTCCATTGTATGTCTTAACAGACACAGTCACTTTGGGCAAGATCGCTTTAAATCCGAAGATTTGGTAGGGGGGTAAAAATTTCCTAGGAAATTATTACATCCCTGTCGGTTATTGGTTACTTCCAAGACAAACTCAAATGTTACATTATCAATTGATATCACTCCATAGTATCTCTTAACAGACACAGTCACTTTGGGCAAGATCGCTTTAAATCCGAAGATTTGGTAGGGGGTAAAAATTTCCTAGGAAATTATTACCCCCCTGTCGGTTATTGATTACTTCAAAGACAAACTCAAATGTTACATTATCAATTGATATCACTCCATAGTATCTCTTAACAGACACAGTCACTTTGGGCAAGATCGCTTTAAAACCGAAGATTTGGTAGGGGGGTAAAAATTTCCTAGGAAATTATTACATGCCTGTCGGTTATTGGTTACTTCAAAGACAAACTCAAATGTTAAATTATCAATTGATATCACTCCATTGTATGTCTTAACAGGCACAGTCACTTTGGGCAAGATCGCTTTAAATCCGAAGATTTGGTAGGGGGGTAAAAATTTCCTAGGAAATTATTACCCCCCTGTCGGTTATTGATTACTTCAAAGACAAACTCAAATGTTACATTATCAATTGATATCACTCCATAGTATCTCTTAACAGACACAGTCACTTTGGGCAAGATCGCTTTAAATCCGAAGATTTGGTAGGGGGGTAAAAATTTCCTAGGAAATTATTACATCCCTGTCGGTTATTGGTTACTTCCAAGACAAACTCAAATGTTACATTATCAATTGATATCACTCCATAGTATCTCTTAACAGACACAGTCACTTTGGGCAAGATCGCTTTAAATCCGAAGATGTGGTATGGGGGTAATAATTTCCTAGGAAATTATACCATCTTATCGAGTTTTGGTTTTTCAAGGACATAAAATGTTACATTATAAATTATTACCATTCTGTGTTGTTTGTTAGCGGAGGCACTCAATTTGGTCAATATGACTTTATGTCCGAAAATTTGATAGTGGGTAATATTTTCCTAAGATATTTATACCGCCTGTCGGTTCTTGGTTACTCCAAAGACATCAATTGTTATATTGTAAATTGATGCTGCTCCGTGTTATTTCGTAACAGACGCAATCACTCTGGGTAAGATTGCTTTATGTCCGAAAATTTGGCTTCATAACCCAAAATTTGATAGTTGGTAATGTTTTCCTAGGAAATAATTGCTTTTCCAGTTTTGCACGTGATTTGCTGTCTGAGGAGGGTGTCTTAAGAAAAAAATGAAATGTAATATTTTGTTTTACGTCGCACGGTTATGCCAGTTAGGTTAAATTAGACGGTGATTATGAGAAAGAACGAAATGGTGGGATAAAGAAAATGCGAGGAAACGAGAGAATCCCGAGAAAACCCACGAGCACGGTGTTTGTCTACCAGAAATTCCACATGACGCGAGCTGGGATCGAATCAGTGACCCCAAGCACCGGAGGTGAACGCTCTATCACTGAGCCACCGCGCCCCCCAGGTGTCTTAAGATGGTTGCAGTGGCAAAGTGTTAATTTTTGTTAATTGTTTTCTGATTATTTCAATGAAATTTGTATAAGGTGCTCATCAAGAGGAACAATTCAAATCTTATATTTTAGCGTCCTAGTATAAAAGGAGGAAGAAACTTTCCTCCGAAACACTGCACTGTTAAAAAATATTTCATAGTTTCGTTCTTGAAAGCAGCTCTTGACTTGTTTCACTAGTAGTCGAGATTTAAGGATTCAGTAGCGTCGAAAGGAATGTATTGATTTTGAAACTCGATTTGACTCTTTTGACAGTGTGCAACACGTGGGAATAAAAATATATTGAGAATAAACAATCTTTTGAAACAAAAGTATGTAAATCTAATTTTAAAGTATGTTATTTGCAACAGAGAAAGCAGAATTTGATTCCAAAATATTACGTAGTTTGTAGTGTAAAATATTAGATATTAGTTGCCTTATAATCTTGATAACTGTTATTACACAGTTTATAACATAAATGATTGAAAACATAAAGCACATCTTTCAACTAAAAACAATGTTATTGCAATTTATTTCTCTCTCTCTCCTTATATACATATGGTAGACAAATTATCATGATCATCCGCTATAACGGGTTTAGACAGAAATTCACAACAGTGTTGCCAACCAAATACAAGTTTATATTTTTTCAAATGGCACTACGTCAGTTTATTACATATTTCAAACCAACATGTCAAATGTAAACTTAAAATACCACTTTTATTAATCAATGTTCCAAGCTAAAGATATTATGGTATCACAAACATCCGAAGTTTTGAAGCCTCTAACGCAGACAGCACAACAGAGATGCACAGGATAGTGTACATCGAAAGAACTTTAGCGCTGAATACCATGGTCATGGTATGACGTTTTTCGAATGAATAGAAACGAAGTTACAGGGGTTGAAAATTTTGAATATTTTGAAATTCTTTATTTAAAAAAAAATCTTAGGTAAATATTATATTTAGTTACATGTATGGTTTGCAATGAACGTACAAATTATTTTACCGTTCACAGCACTTCGATATCTCAAACCGTACAGGAGATATAATAAACATTGATAAAGTTGTCAACACTGTTCAAAATGGCGTAGCTAGCTAGCGCAAGCTGGCCACCAGAATAACGTACAAGGCTTGTAAAAAGGAGATTCTCAAGAACTACCAGATAGAAACTTAAAGCTTAGTCAGTACATAGGATCTGAGACGTAAGATACTAAAAGGAAACGATTTTTGGAATTTCGAAGTGGAAGCGAAGGATACGGGTGAAAATTATCTTATAAAAACGTGTAAATTTTCGGATTCTAATTAACTCCAGTCATCTAATTTGGTATTTCAACATCTCATTAAAAATAAAAATAAGTTTAGCTTTCTTTATATATTATCTCCCTATAAACTTTCCGAAAATAAAACCATCGTTTATCGTCCCCAAAATGAGTGCATATGTTGAGACATAAAACGATATAACATCAATTTAAAATGTACAAATTTGACCTTATTCTTGAAATAGCACAGAACCAATACAAGAGTATAAATTCTCTAGGGAAAAATCACCCCTATAAAATTTCTGATATAAAAAGATCCTACCGACAGTCAGTGCGTCTGTTAAAAGACACGAGGGTATAAAAACAATTTATAAAGTAACATTAGATTTTGTCTTTGAAATAACCAAGAACAGATAAGGGGGTATAAATTCCCTATGAAAATATTACCCCCTCTCAAATTTTCGCATAAAAAGCAATCTTGGCCAAAGTGAGTCCGCCTGTTAAGACATAACACGAAATAATACAAATTTATAATGTAACATTTCAATTGGTCTTGATGTAATCAAAAACCGACAGAGGGTATAAATTTCTCAGGTACACTCCTATCAAATCTTCAGATATTAAGTCATCTTGACCAAAGGGAGTCCCTTCGTTAAGAGAAAACATGGAATGATAGCAATTTATAATCTAACATTTGAGCGTGTCTTTGAAGTAACCAATAATCGACAGGGAGGTAAAATTTTCCTAGGAAATTATTACCTCCTTAACAAATATTCGGATTTAAAGCCATCTTGTCAAAAGTGACAATGTCTGTTAAGAGATACTATGGAGTGATATCAATTGATAATGTAACATTTGAGTTTGTCTTTGAAGTAACTAATAACCGACAGGGATGTAATAATTTCCTAGGAAATTTTTAGCCCCCTACCAAATCTTCGGATTTAAAGCGATCTTGCCCAAAGTGACTTTGTCTGTTAAGAGATACTATGGAGTGATATCAATTGATAATGTAACATTTGAGTTTGTCTTTGAAGTAATCAATAACCGACAGGGGGGTAATAATTTCCTAGGAAATTTTTACCCCCCTACTAAATCTTCGGATTTAAAGCCATCTTGCCCAAAATGACTGTGTCTGTTAAGAGATACTATGGAGTGGTATCAATTGATAATGTAACATTTGAGTTTGTCTTTGAAGTAACCAATAACCGACAGGGATGTAATAATTTCCTAGGAAATTTTTACCCCCCCCCCTATCAAATCTTCGGATTGAAAGCCATCTTGCCTAAAGTGAGTGCATACACTGAGAGATCACATTCAATAATATGAATTTTTAATGTAATTTCTGACTTTTCCTTTGAAATTAGCAGAAACCGACAAGGGGGTAAAACTTTCCAGGGGGTAAAAGTTTCCAGGGGTAAAAAATCTCTGTGACACCGGCAGTGAAAGGTGTGTATATTATTTCATACAACCAATACAGCCAACAGATAGTACATATATTAAAAAACTTCTACAAAGGCCAATATATTGATTTTATCGTTGATTTTCGCTGTACTTCCTGATGACCCATTTCTTCTTCAAAGATGCTTCCCTGCTGCACTTCCATGAAGATAACACAAATAACACTTAATAAATGGGGGCAGGAGTTTTTCGCAAATTCCGAAATCTCAGAAGTTTTCTGACAAAGCCGAGCGTTGGTTTTTGAACAAGCTACGTCAGATTGAGTAAGGAAATAGATATTTTGAAGTCGCGACAAACGCAATAACTGACATTTTGAGCAAAATATGCCGCAAAACGCGAGAAATTGCGAATTTTTTAAAACGTCAATTTCAGTCGTTTAAATACAGGAATAAAAAGTACAATTTTCCAAACGGGAAAAAAATTTAAACTTCTATAATTTGTGCCTGTCTGCAATATGGCTACCAATAACATATAATGATTGTGAAAGTTTTTTTTTCTTTCTTCGAAATACAGTTTGGTAATCAATGATAGAAGGCTACAAATGAAAGAAGAAAATGTGGAAACATGCAACATGCTGCACTTTTGATCAGAATAATAATTTACAGACAAGATATACAAGAAGATACTGCGCTAATATATTGTATTTATGTGTTTTTGCTTGTGTATGTGTTTTCGGTGTATAGTTAATGCAATGTATGGTGTTTTGGTATAGCAATCGTGAAGATACTGTGCTAGTGTATTAAATTTTTGGAGTTGCAAAAGAAGAAAGAAATAATTTGTTGTTAGTAACTGCATAAACAATAACTTCATTGTCCTAAGTAGTATTACTGTTGATTACTATTGGGCCTATGTTAGACTTTGTACATTAGAGCTTGTAAAATAATTTACTTAGCGACAAAGTGACAAATTTTATATCTCAAAATGCGACAAAATACGGAATTTTTAATTTCAAATGCGAAATGTTTAATTTCAAATTGCGAAAAACTCCTGCCCCTATTAATAATACTATACCGGGACGTTGGATAGGCTGAAGGGAGTGATTGACCACCCTGACTTCGCCTCATTTAACCCTCCTAGATTTTTAGTTGTGGAGAACCTCAAGAACTTAGTGTACAGTAAGAAGGCACTGACACTAATGAAACTTGAAATGGTCATGAGATTGAAATGACTTGTAAAGCTATCCCTGTGGCTACTCTGAAAGATGTCTTCAGGAACATAAAGTATCTTCCTTAAAAGTATTTGGAGGCCGGTGGTTGGCAGTTCGAGTACTTATTTTAATTCTACGAAGTAACTGTATGCGTTGTAACTTTTGGTTTTCAATTACTTTATATTCATAATAATATAGCAGCTATTGTATTTTAAAGTATGTATATTTTTTTGAACAACCCGGTATTAACTGTTTTAACTATGATAAGTGTAAGTTTTGTGTTTGGGATATGAGAAGGTATTTAAAACAGTCAGCAAAGGCACTTACGTCATGACTCTTTGTAACTGAACAACGCTCTGAACGATGGACTCTTTACATGATTTGCTCAATTCAGAGTTAATAGAAAGTCTTAGACTTAAAATCAGATTGATTGGATGAATAACTGAATCCAGAGGCTCTTTGTACAGGGTGCGGCACGTAAAACCGACCCGTAAAGTGAACACATAAAATGAAATGCAATGTATTGAATATGATTAACTACAACACATAAATGAAATGTAATGTATTGAATATGACTACTCACCTTCACAGCAGCCTTCACAGCAGGTGCTGAAAGTGTCCTCCGCCCACTTCAACACACATGTGAGCACGATTGAGGAGATTCATATATACCCTTGTCAGTTCTTGTGTTGTAATGCTATTGGTGACATCCTGGATCCTGGTCTTGAGTTCTTCAATTGTGTGTGGATTTCTTTCGTATACTCTTCCCTTTAACAGTCCCCATAAGTAAAAGTCACACGTGGACAAGTGTGGTGACCGAGGAGACCACAAGCCTTTGCTGATTGTCCTCTCTGGTGTAAACATCTCATGCACAAGGGACAATGATGCAGCTGATGTGTGGCATGTTGCACCGTCCTGCTGAAAGTAACATAACTGACGCTCCTCTTCGGTCAAGTGTGTATAAAACTCCTCCAGGATTCCCATATAGACGTCACTGTTCACTGTCGTCTCAAAGAATATGGGCCCAATAACGCGTGTGGCGGAAATGGCACACTAAACACCAATCTTCTCATCATGCAAGGGCACCTGGTGGATTGCGTGTGGATTTTCTGTCGACCAATACCGGTTGTTTTGGGAATTTACGTACCCAGACAGGTGGAACCACGCCTCGTCACTCATGATGAGCATTAGTGGATCCAAGAAACCACTGGCAACATTGCTCAACAGCCATGAACAGAAATGCACCCTCTTCTGCAGGTCAGGCTCCTTCAGTTCTTGCACAACACTTATCCGGTACGGTTTTAACTTCAGTCCCCTTAAAACACGTCTGCAACTTCTCTCACTCGCATGAACCTGTTGACTCAATCTCCTGGTTGACTTTCGAGGACTTCTTGTCATTATCTCCTCCACCTGCATCTTTAATTCAGGTGTACAGACAGATGGTCGTCTGTTCCTGAGAGCATTTTGAACCGATCCAGTACGCCGCCATTTTTCAATCAATTCCTGAATGGTGCTTTTTGCTGGCACAGAACGTCCTGGAAATTTCTTCCGAAACAAATTCTTTGTTTTCACAAAAGATCCAGTGAGAATGAACACTTCAACAATGGCAACACGCTCGGGTATCGAATACGGCACACTGACACTCACCCGGCTTAACACAACGAGGCCTTTTTCTCAACTGGTTTCGACAAGTTTCACTGGCTGCGGCTGCACGTGACTGCTGCAGGTCACGTAAGTCAACCCGACCTCGACACGCCATCTCTTGGTAGGAAGGTAGATTATTTAAGTGTTGCCAAAAACACAATATACCAGAATATTACGACGGGCCGGTTTTACGTGCCGCACCCTGTATATATGAAAAGTCCGAATGCAATTGAACTCACATCTTTTTACCTATTTATTTTATTTTATATATTTATTTGTTTGCAAGATTTACCTGTCTGTCTTGTGAAGTAAAATAAAATGGGCATGTCTTGATAACATAGCCCCCACCCCACACACAAAGTTCTGTGTACCGAACCCCAGGGAATGGATTCGATGTATTGTGTTACACGGAATCCCACTTTCGATACCCCAGGACGATTGACCATACCCATAAAACAAAACTGGCATTCTTCTGCAGACAATATCGAAAATAAATGAAAATACAGACATATATATAGTGATTGTTATGACAAAGTTAAATTCTTCTAACACACACACAAACACACATATATATATATATATATATATATATATATATATATATATATATATATATATATATATATATATATATATATATATAGTTATTGTACTTTTTTCCTTTCTATTGGTTGAGGCCTTCAGCCAATCCCGTAAGTCTTCTTGTTAACTTTCCAACTAATCATGTTCCGCTATTTTTGGTTCTTATAAGGGTCTTTTTTATTTTCTTCTTGTCTATGCTATCTAAAATTCTCTACCATAATTCATTAATAGGTAAGCCCCCTGTCCAGTTCATCAGTTTATCTCTTCCTACCTTCTTTATCCAATCTGCTTCTTTCCACTTCCTTATTATCATTCTTTTCTCCATCTCCAATACTTCCGTCTTATCCCAATTAATTCCGTGATTCGTCTCCTTAACATGTTTGTATATGGCATTGGTATCTTTCTTCCTCCTCATATCATCTTTATGTTGTTTTAACCTTTCTTTCATTCTCTTTTATGTCTCTCCTATATATGACATATCGCATAAGACGGGAGTATTGGAGATAGAGAAAAGAGTGATAATAAGGAAGTGGAAAGAAGCAGATTGGATAAAGAAGGTAGGAAGAGATAAACTGATGAACTGGACAGGGGGCTTACCTATTAATGAATTATGGTAGAGAATTTTAGATAGCATAGACAAGAAGAAAATAAAAAAGACCCTTATAAGAACCAAAAATGGCGGAAAATGATTAGTTGGAAAGTGAACAAGAAGACTTACGGGATTGGCTGAAGGCCTCAACAAATAGAAGGGAAAAAGTACAATAACTATTTATATGTCTGTTAGAAGAATTTAAACTTTGTGATAACAATCACTATATATATGTCTGTATTTTCAATTATTTTCGATATTGTCTGAAGAAGGATATGTTAGATATCCGAAACCGTTATTGTAATTTAAAATAAAGTGTGTTTTAAACTTTGGTCAGTGTTTTTTTTTTTTTTTGGTTAAAATAATCAATCCAAAGCCATGGATAGTCTTACTATATTCGGCTAAATTGTTTTCAACGCTATTAAAGTCTCTGAAGCAGATTTTCTCCAATTTGTACATGCTCTCGCCTTTCGTGCGAGCTGTACCGGGTTCGATTCCCGGTGGGGGCACTCGGTAGAAGAATATAAAACGCTTTTTCAGGCTAGCCAACCTGAATGAGGTTTTTCTGGGTTTTCCTCATTCACACCAGGCAAATGCCGGGGTGGTACCTAACTTATAGGTCCCAGGCCGCTTTCTTCCTTCACCAATCCTTTATTCCTTCCCTTTCCCCGGATTGTGTGGTCCCCGAGAGACGTCATCCCTCAAACGTGACGGACTAAATGGCCTTAGACGCCGAAAGGCCGGAAATCTAAATCCTAAATCCAATTTGCACATGAACTTGATGTTTGCATGTGAAATTGCGTCTATTGATCACTACATAGGCTACTCCTCTGTTCAGCTACACTACTCGTACACTCGGGCCGCGGTGGCTCAGAGGTAGAGCTTCACCTCTGGTGCATGGAGTCCCTGGTTCGATCCCAGCTCGCGCTAAGTGAACTTTGTGGTGGACAAAGACCGTGTGCGTGGGTTTCCTCGGGGATCTCCCGTTTCGTTCTACTTTCTTTATTCCACCATTTCATTCATTTCTCATCATCACTGTCTCCTTTATCCTAACCGGCCTAATCGTGGGATGTAAAACTCAAAGATATCATTTCGTTTGCTACTCGTATACTGCCTGTTATGATCTGTTGACAATTGTCGATTTCATAATTAGGCAACTTAATGACTGCACTGTAAAGGATTCATTGCGATTGCATCAGAAATACCAAAACTACAAGAGCACTCTGCATGGGCGCCCGACTCACGAAAATGTATACTAGCAAACCACGTGTATTAAATACCAAAAATATCAACATATAGCAACTATGGAGATGCCCCCTAGAAAATTTTCTTCGGGCGCCCCTGGCATTCTGGAAACTGTTCGACTACCCCTACTAATATAAAAACGATATGGGTCATAAGATAAAACAAGTAGAAATAAAACGTTGAACTTCTTCCATTTTGAGTGGAAGCAATATTTCTAAAAGTCAAATAGATGCTGAAATTCGAAAAAGGAAATTAATGAAGGCTCATAATTTCGTTCTTCCACTGAAATTGTATTAACAACTTATTTATTTATAAATGTTTCAGATACAGATCAGTCTCCATTTTATACTGAAACAAAATATTATTTTGACCTTTGTGGTTAATTCTTTGTTATTTTTTCTATTTCAGGCGAAGGTTACGTCAACAGAGAGCTACAATATAATGGTAGAAGTGTAAAAGTTTGATACGGAAATTATATGAACAGAAAGAAACCATCACGCAATGAAAACTTCCCTGAATGAATGATTGATGGTTAAATACTCAACGAAATTTGTGCCAAAGAGAACAAAAAAGAAAAAAAAAGAAAAGGAAAACAGGGTTCAATTTAATAGTTGTTGTGTATTGCTAATTCAAGAACTGTGTATGTCATTTGTATAGACTCTGTGCATTTTAGAACAATAGAGAGAGAATGCATGTATCGTATGTTGATGGAGAGAATAGTTGTTATAAAATACATATTTTATCAACACCAACTTCTGCCATTGTTATTTTACGATAGAATCGATACACTTAATAAGTTATCTGCTTCCCAATTATTTTCATTTCAAGAAAGGTCAATATTTTGTTTCCTACTTCGCTTGCATGTCTTAGATGTAGAATGAACAAAATAGCCGAGTGTAAGTTCTCAGTAGAACACATGACACGTCTACAGGGTGATTATAATTAAAGACCCACTTTCAAAATGCTGTTTTTAAAAAAGAAGAAAGAAAGAAAAGAAAAGAATTACCGATCAGAATGACGAAGTACGCCACATAGGATTTTTTTTCTCAGTGTACGATAAATAGTGCCTTCCGATGAAAAAAATATGTTGCAATGCAAGATAACTTTCATTCAAAGTATTACAATTTCATGCAATATGACATATTTTTGAGGCATGATAATCATGTAAGTACTTGGATTTAAAATGAATCGACAAGAGGAAAAATAATTTGTGCCTTGGTTGCTTCTCTCTCTCAGTTTATGAAACATGTTCCAGGATATTTTCGTTTTTCTTAAATTTCTTCTATTTTGACAGAATATGGTGTCTATTTTCGCACCATACCAATGCTTCCAACCAGAGATGGAGTGGGTCAGTGGGTCAAGTGGGTCAAGTTTTCTGAGTGGGTCAGTGGGTCAACAGCATGTGACCCATTGTGACCCACCACCCACCCTGACCCACTGCAACCCACCACCCACCATGATCCACTCTGACCCACCACCCACCGTGACCCACTGCGGCCTACCACCCACCGACTCAGTATGATCTACCGACCCTCTCTGCTCACTGCATTGTAGAGAGTATCTTCTGAAGACTGGTAAATTTGTCTCCGTTTTATTTTCAAGACCTTCATTTCCCTTCCTTTTCCACTTGTTTCTGTCTACTTACCTGAGGTGAGTATATCTAACCAAGTGAAAAAAAAAAAAAAAACGGGCACTTTTGGATATTGATATTTTTAATTGTAATAATAGCAGTAGGACTTACACTACAACTTGGCTTTCGAGACCTGTGGGCTTTCAGAGCTAACTACTGGAAAAAATACATTTTTGAATCACTGTAATATATAAATTATTTATAAAAAAAAATGAATGTAACTATGTGTGCCTGATCATCACGGTCAAATTGAAAAGTCAAATGAAATTACTTTTGGTATATAGTTAGGCCTTAATCCAAATTGGGATGTTATATTGCTTTTATTATAATGCATAATATCCTAAGGAGGTAGTGAGGATCCGAATTTTTGCGAAAAAAAAAAATGAGTATCTCGTAAGCCGTTAAACTTACGGAGCTGAAATTCAGTGTATTAACTCTTTATTAAAAATAAACAGAATGTGTCCTAGCATTTTTTTAAATTCTCCTTTATGTGTGTGTGTGTGGGGGGGGAGGCACTTTCTAGATATGGAAAATTGGTAGTGAGTTGGTTTGTAAAAGCGATCGAAAACGATCGATGTTATTTCAGAAAAAAAATCAGAAACAAAAAATACAGTGCTTGGCTTCATATATCCATTGCTTTCTGCTATAATAATTGCTGAAGCTTATGTTTGTTATATGGAGCGCTCACAGCACAGGGCAATCAACCTATACAGTTGTGAGAAAAATAGGCATAAAATTTGTACTATAAGCTTAATTACACGGAAATTTCAAGTTTGGATTGTACGCATAATTGTATGGAAAATTTTACACTTTTTCCCCTTTACGTTCGTCTACTTATTTTGATTTGGAACTTTGAAATTTCATCCTTTTTTCCACTGAAATGTATTGATAATTCAACAAGGAAATAATTATACTATGATAATTTAATTGAAATTCATCGTAATTTGGCCCATGGCAAACAGCAGTGTGGTAATTGAAGTTGAAGAAGGAGGGAAATTCCCATTCACCTCTGAATACTTTCCAGAAACCTCGTTCCCTTTCGCTTTCTAGACGGGGGAGGGAACTTGGTAATGGTATCAAACCTTCATGTGTAATTACAAAAATTAAATTTATAAACAAATAAGAAATCATCAGTTTATCAGGCTTTAATTGATAATTTATTCAACAAGATTCCCTATCAAAGGTGTGGTAGATGAAGTCTCTGTTCCACATGGGTCGACATTGTCAACTGACATAGATGTCGTATGGTGATAGAGAGATGATACTTCTTGCTGAGTATTTCAAAACTGACCGAGAAAAATCGTTATCAGACTTAAGTCTAACAAGTAGATTGTCGATGAGAAGTTGTAGAAATCGGGTAGAAGTATTATCAATTTCCACGACAGAGTGCGAACGGGGATTTCCCCTTATGAATTTACAGATGACTGATATTAGAAATAGATTAAGTGCTCAAACATTGTCTAACTTGTTGTTCATCAATGTTAATGGCCCACCGCTAGACAAGCTCAAAGTAGACGAGCTAGTTATTTCTTGGCTGAAGAATGGACATCATTCCACTGCGGATGATTTACCGCCAAAAAGTTACCAACAGGAAATAAATCCGATTTCAGATTTGTTTTAAGGTGGAAAATTACGAGTTACGGAAAATGTATACTTGTATTACTAATGGCTTATTTGTGTTATTCAACTTTGTACCTACTTTTTAGTAACTCTCCTCTTTGCTTTAGGTAAACTACTTTTGAATAAATATTCGTAATAATTGCAATTATGCATATTTGTAATTTAAATTTAACGTGGTGTTTTAGTAATTACACAAATTACAATTATGAGCATGCTTTATGGAGATGCTCTCACATAGGTACCCGAGCACCTTTATACCCTATGAACAACTGATTTTTCAAGTCTTTTGTGAGAAAAATACTGTGAACTGAGAAACCATAACCATTTCCATATTGTACAGGGGTATTTTCCTGCGAATAGAAGTTTCTTGTGGAATGCTTTCAGAAATTAACACTTGCAAGAATACCCTTTTAGTACAAGTATATTTTAGGCACACATTATTTTCCTCCCACCTCGAAGTGCTTCAATTTCCTCACTGACAAACACCTTACCATTTTATATCGTAAAGGTCAGATCCACCTTTATTGTAACAGAGTGGTGCTTGAGCAATTGACTAGAAATTCAAACTCCGATTAGTGACAATTTCACAGTCTTGTTTTATTACAAGTGTAAACTCTTTAGTAAGTTCAGA